>NC_071404.1:29731071-30040714 GCF_017976375.1 Cuculus canorus | reverse complement strand
CTTACAAGAAAGAAACAAACTCCAGTTTGAAAGCTGAAATTGCACAGTGGCATTTGAGAACTGGTACCTATTACTGGTTTTCATAAAGCCTATGTATCTCAATGCAAAGCTGATCAGTAATGATCCTGAAAGTATCTGTGAGATGTCTTTCGGGAAATAACAACGATGGTTATAATGAAAGCGTGTGTCAGTGTCTGTGTTTGAGTATAATGCTTGTTCATTATGTAACACACTGAAATATAGTTACTTTGAGCTATGCCAGTAAGTATTTTTACACCTCATCAGTTAACACACTTCTCACACAAGCAACCCTCTATGAGACCAAGTGAACTATTTGCCACAATGGAAACAAAACCGCATCTTTGGTAATAACTAAGGAGGCACTTACCATTCATGATGTTAGTAGGTACTTGACATAGCACAGTTGAGCCAACGGCAATGTAATAAGCAAGTCCGAAGCAATACTGCACGATATGAATAACGCCATTAGAAAACACGCTGGTCCAGAGGCACTCTGCAAGTCTTCGACAACTATGCAGCCAAAGCAACAGGAGAACCAGAAGCGCAGACAAGTGCTCACTATCTGCTTGCAGATAAAAAATAGCAACTTTGAGACAGATAGGAACAATTTAACCCTGACAGTGCTTCAAAAGGGCTACTTTTTCCCTTCCCAAATTTAGATATTACCCTCATTTTAAATCAGCCTAGCACTGGGACAAATATTTGTACATCTGAGTTGCTGGTGACCACAGCAAGATTACTTCTAGAAGGTGCTAATGACGCGTTTTGCTAAAACTACTGTTGAAAGCCATCATATCTATGAAACAGAATGATTTCCACCTTGAATAATGACAAAGGGACTTGGTATTATTGCTGGAAAGTCACTTGGAGCCTAGTTTAAGAGTATCTGATGAAGCAGCACTGGAAGAATACAAATTCAGCACAGGATGATAGTACAAGTTTCTAATATTTATGTAGATGCTTCACAACAGCTGGGATACTTGCCTGTGTCCTCATTCTGAGTTTCTCTGCCAAGAGCACGGTGCACCTTCTGGATCCATGATGGGAGCGGTCCTTTAAGGAACACAGCTCGGGAAAGCCAGACCAGCAGAAAGCCATTCCAGAGGACAGAAACCACATAAAAGTGAGTAAACCACCTGTGGGGAAAAAAAGTTTTTTTTCTCGTCATTCTTTAGCTGGAAACGTAGCTGCAGAACATGCTTGCCTGATGATGAGCACATCCCGTTTTGGTCCTCATGTCAATGAGCAGAGAACTTGGGACTCCAGTGGTACCAGCAGGAATAACTTTAATGCCTTCTTCCCCCAGTAAAATGCTGCCTGGAATAAACTCTTAACTTAGCTTACCTTCCTAACCATACCTGCACTAAAAAGGAGAAAGTGTAAACCACACATTGCAAATGGATTCCTCAATACAAAATTTCTACTTAGAAATAATAACGATGTACATGACTTTTATAATTTATGCCACTGAAAGAACATCCAAGTTAGTTTTCTGGGCATTTCCATGCTGTTGCACCTAGTAGTAGTCCCACTTTCTTAAGTTCTAATGGAAGCATTCATAAATGACAAATGCAGATGGTAAAAGCCACCCGGAAGCAATTACTCAGCTATGCACTAAAGTATCTTCACCTCTGAAATTTCAAGGTCTATAACAAACACAGAAAAAAAGAGAGACCACCAACACCACTTGGGATTACAAGGCAAGACCACGTGCTTTTTTTGAAGAAAACAAAGAATCCCCCAACCTCGTATCGGACTTACAGAACTGCTTTATGCATTACTGAAACACAAGACTTTATGGGCAAGACAAATAACTGAATGGAGTTAAGCAGTCTGTGATGTCCAGCTTAAGCCAGGTAACTCAGTATTTCCTTTTGTTTTTAAAACTGAAGTCTTTGTGGCTAGGAATAAAAATGAGGGCCTCTAGAAACGCCTGCAAAGAGATGACTACGTACAATGGGAAGATGCTGATGGCCTTCTCTTGACAATGTAACCATCAGTACAGAACTAGGATATAACTCTAGTCAGAGAAGACTGTATTTCTCTGGAACACTCACTTTTTTTGGATGCAGTGTGGGGGTAAGAGAACAACACCCTTGCACAGGGAAACAAAATAAAGTAAGACCCTCCCAAAGCTGCTCAGGTATCTCAACAACAATACAGAGGCCAAGGCAGAACTACAGAGGTAGCGAGCACTCCTGCACGCTCCAGAGCGCCTTGCTGGAAGCCGCACCAGGTGATCACTTCTCCTCAGTTCCTTCTCCTACCAAGCAGACAGCAATGCTCACTCTGCTAATCTGCAACAGCAGAAGTAAAATTTAACCCATCCCCTCAGTCTTCTGCTTCAAAGACAGATGGAACTTGTATATTTATAAAAACTCATTTCACACTCCAAGTTTCAAGCTCTTTCCGTGCTGTCCTGTTACTCAGTAGACTTATATCTCATCACTCGCTGGAGAAGTTTCTCCAAATGCATTGCTATTTTGCTACCAGTGCACGAACAAGCCCTTCCAGCTTAGCAGATCCATGCCCGTGAGCTTTCAGTAATCCCAATTACACTGGGAACATATCTGACCTACAGAGCAATCCAGCATTCCAGTAAGTATACGTCATCCCTCGAGGACAGGAATGTTCAGTATTTACCAAACTAACCCGAAATGAATCATAACATTTGACAAGATAGAACGGCAGAGTTAGGAGCAAGCCCTGTCTAGTGACAATACAGTGCTTGTTTGGAAATAAGATGCAGGTGAATGGAAACAGAAAATGCCTCAACAAGCGTCTACATGCACTTATTTTCACTGAGGATACCCCAGAGCTTAAATGCACCCCTGGGAATCTTCTGTAACCAGAACTACAGAACGCATTTCGCATGTGCTGTTTGTTTCCTGCACCCTCGGCTGAAGTGGCTGCGGCCGCCCCCTCACCTCTTGGGCACCTGGAGGAGGCGCAGCCAGGCCGGGCGCCGCCCGCACCCGCGCTTGGTCTTCCCGTAGCGGATGAGATCCTGGAAGAGGTCGGAGACGGAGATGGAGACGCCACGGGGCCGCCGCGCCGGGTCCCGCAGCAGCAGCGCCGCTAGGAAGGCGGCGGCCAGCAGAGACCAGGCGGCGGGCAGGACAGCGGGCAGGACGGCTGCCAGCACGCCCGTCATCGCCCCGCACCGCCCCGGCAGCGGGAGGAGCCGCTCCACCCCCGGCAGCCCCCGCGCTCCGCCCCCGGCAGCCCCCGCGCTCCGCCCCCCGCAGCCCCCGCGCTCCGCCCCCCGCAGCCCCCGCGCTCCGCCCCCCGCAGCCCCCGCGCTCCGCCCCCGACAGCCCCCGCGCTCCGCCCCGCACCGGGAGGAGCCGCAGATGTGGGCGTCGCTCGCTGCGCTCCGCCCCTCAGCCGGAGTTGGGTGGGGTCGGGCTGCGCGTTGGCTTTTGCGTCTTATAGACTCGTAGACTAGTTTGCGTTGGAAGGGAACTCAAAGATCGTCCAGTTCCACCCCCCCTGCCATGAGCAGGGACATCCCACTAGATCAGGCTGCCCAAGGCCCCATCCAACCTGGCCTTGAACACCTCTAGGGATGGGGCGTCCACAACCTCCCTGGTCAATCTGTGCCAGTGCCTCAGTGTCTTCATGGTGAAGAAATTATGTCTAATTTAAATCTTCCCCCTTCCAATTTAAAGCCATTCCCCCTTGTCCTATCACTACCTGCCATTGCAAACACTCCCTCTCCAGCTTTCCCGTAGCCCCTTGAAGTACCAGAAGGTCACTAAAAGGTCTTCCCAGAGCCTTCTCTCCCTCAGGCTGAACAACCCCAACTCTCTCAGCCTGTCCTCATCTGGGAGGTGCTCCAGCCCTCTGATCATCTTTGTAGCCCTATTCTGGACCCATTCCAACAGCTCCATATCCTTCTTATGTTGAGAATTCCAAAACTGGACACAATACTGCAGACAAAATCTTCCAGCCTCTGCACTGTCTCCATCGCCTGATTTTGCTCAGGAAAGGAGCTGCGGCTGCGTGGCCGGTTTGGCAGTGCCAGGGAGGGATGAGACGCAACACACTTTCCTCCAGTATCCCAGGAGCGCCTTCCCTGCCACTGCCCCACACCTTGCTGAGTTCCCATCTTGCAGCCCACTGAGACTGCACACTCCTCACCAGCTGTCTCCTATGTGTTACGTGTTTGCGGTCCCATATTCAGGATTGTATTTTAATAATATTATCAAGATTGCCATTACAAGAATGGAAAGGCTTTTCTTGCCTTTCATTTGCTCTGAGAAATCATAGAATTGTTTGGTTGGAAACGACCTTTGAGATCGAGTCCAAACATACCTGTCCACTACTTAACCACATCCCTGAGCACCTCATCTACCTGTCTTTTAAATACCTCTGGGAATGGTGATGCGACCACCTCCCTGGGCAGCCTGTTCCAGTGCTTGACAACCCTTTCAGTGAAGAAACTTTCCTAATGTCTAATCTGAAACTCCAGTGTTACTTGGCATGTGTTCAGGTATTGGTTTATCAGACCAAACATCTCTGAGTCACTTATCTGACTCACTGCCTCCAAATACCCAAAGGTATTTAGAACTTCCCATAGAATATATGAGAAAAGTAATGATGTCTAGTGTGGGCATAGCTATGGTTTGGGGATTTCATGGCTAATTGTTTTGGGTAATTGGCAGGAGATGAATATACCAGGCAGGTGTGGACACATTTTGGGGTAGTGGGAGGGAAGAGCAGGCGATGTGTGGGTAATCCCACAGCTGGAGAGGATGGGGAGCAGGAGAGTGTGCCCAGGCAGCAGTAAGGATGGGCGCAGGGTGCTGCCCTCGCTGCTCCCCAGCCTTGTGCCCCAGGGAGCTTAGGCAGCAGCCACTCTGCCATGGCCACCCTTGTCCTGGGGAGCTGGCAGGCAGGTGCATACTTCTGTGTCCCACATAGCCATGTTTTGAAAGTGCTACCATGGTTACAGGTTTAGGCAGAGGAGGCTGTGTGTAAGCAGGGAGCAGCTATGTAAGCAGTGACAGCACAGGAGTCCTCCACGACAGCCTGCGGGTCATGGCAGCCATGTGCTTCTGCAAGTCCTAACCTGAAGCACCATGTCCTCTTGTGATGCACATTCCCTACAACTGGAGGTTGTGCACCATTCCAGTATACGTCTCTGAAGCACAGCAGTCATAACTCTTTTCAGCCTCAGCTCCTCTCTCAAACATGAAGGAGAAGCACTGGATATCTGTGTTTCACAACACAGATAAGGCAAGGGGGAGTGATGACCTGGCCTGTAAAGAGGGTCCTTCCTTTGTCCGAACAGTAAACTTTTAAAACATAAAATAGCTTTGCTTGGCAATTTTGGTGGCCGGTGTCATTGCCATTTTTGTTAAATCCATGCCTGGCAAGGCATATGGCATGGCCCCGCAGCATGCTGAGCAGGTCCTTGGCTTCAACTGCACCCAAGTTATATTCTTCTGTGCAGTTTGGGCTTTGGGGCTGTTTGTAAAGGGCAGGATAGGAATGTGGCTGTCACATTGCCTGTGAGACAGTGGGGGCCAGAGTGCCTTTGGGTATGCTGCTGGGGGATGGAGCTGATGAACACCACCAGGGCTCTGGCAGGACAGCCACAGACACCAGCAGTATCTCATGCTGAGTTTCCCCTTAGGGTAACAGGTACCTAACTTTTTGGCACTTCAGTCATCTCTGAAATTTAACTAAATGAGAACCTTGGAGCTACAGCTTTCATGGAGGTCAGTTAACTATCAAATATTTAGTATCAAATACTCTTCCATCAATTAAGCTTTCTTTAAGGAATGCAGGACAGGAAGACTATGTGTGGGGCTGTAGTGCACGGAAGGGTCAAGACACTGTTTCCTCTTGGCACTCTGTGTCATCATCTGCATTGCCATCAGCTGTTACTGGCAGCAAAGTCAGGGAAAGAGGGGTTTAGTCAGCATCTTTTAAGGGACCTTAAAGATCATCTGGTTCCACCCCTCCTGCCATGGGCAGGGACATCCCACTAGATCAGGCTGCCCAAGGATCCATCCAACCTGGCCTTGAACACCTCCAGGGATGGGGCATCCACAACTTCCCTGGGCAACCCATTCCAGTGCCTCACCGCCCTCATAGTGAAAAAATTCCTCGTGTCTAGTCTAAATCTGCCCCTCTCCAGTTTATAGCCGTTGTCCCATGTCCTATCACTACAAGCCTTTGTAAACAGTCTCTCCCCAGCTTTCATGTAGGCCCCTTTCAGGTTCTAGAAGGTCACTATGAGATCTCCTCAGAGGATCTGACCTCCAGATGTGGTCAGTTTGCTGGCTGGCTGTTTCCTCAAAGTTTAGATAATTGGAGGAGGAATAGAAAGAATACAGCTGTTTGTTGGAAAATGAAGGAGAGATGAATTGGCGATTGGACATCTTAAATATTACCTTCTATATTTATATTTGCGAGTCACGTTGAGGGCAAGGTGTAAGTTATGCTGCTTCTCTGTGTAGAGGTTTTGCATAGCAGTAAGAGCCCTTCTCTCCAGGGTTTTTTCCCCCCAGTGCTGTACATCTGTGACAGATCGTATCACCCGTGTGTGGTATTGGCTTTTCCCACTTTTTAGTCTAATGCTTCCCTCTAGATGGCACCAGCACTCTTCGGTTCTGGCAGAGGCAGCTCTCCCCGCGCTGGGCGTCGCGCCTGTTGCCTGGGACAGCCCCGAGAGTCCTCGAGCATCCTTTGGGCATCCTTCCACCAGCAGCTCCTCCTGACGTTAGCTCTTTGTAGCATTTGATATATCGTTGGCATTTGTAGGCTTTGTAATTGGACAGTGGCAAACGTTTGTGCTTACACGTTAGCTTTTCCTGAAAAGTTTGGTTTTTTCTCAGCTCTGTGACACATATTCCATCTTGATGGGTGCAGTTCAACTTACCTAGCTTTACCCATCTAAAAATTAGGTATCTAGCTGAAAATAGTTAGGTGGGTTCCTAATATAACTGACGGAGACAGGTATCTCCTGAGTGCCATTTTTTCTCTTCCTAAACACAGAGGTCTCAGCTGTTGAGCTGAAATGTTCCCCGTGGCAAAGACCCTCCTGTTGGAAAGAGAACCTTAAAGGATTCAGAATAACAGTAAGTGTAATTTATCTCCTGGATCTTGGGTTGGTATGATGAATCTCATGCACAAAAAGCTTTCACCTTGATAAAAAAACCAACTTTTTTTTTTTTTTCTTTTTTTCTCTTTCAGAAAAGGCCGCAATACACAAGAGAATTATCTGGAAATGTAACTTGTAACTGCTTTGTGTTTCCTGCCTTTTAAAGGAGACCTGCTGGAACCGTTTAGAGGCTGCTGTCAGATATCACTTAAAACTATTTCACCAAGGAGAATGGAGAGAGAGCCTGAAAAGATCACAGAATCACAGAATCACAAGGTTGGAAAGGACCCATTGGATCATCGAGTCTGCACAAGATGCTGTGCAGAAGGTGGGAACAAGGGTCAGGGCTCAGCTGAACCATACAGAAAATGCTGGAGAGAACAGATGAGGGCTCAGATTTATGTATCACAGAGTTGGACTTGTGTGGGCCACTGTAGACCTTAATGTCTGATGGTACTTCATGAAATACCTGTGGGGTTAAGAGAGCAAAGGTCTGCTTCAGAGATTTGCAGCTCAAACCACCGTATTATTCAAAGAAATTTGTCTGCGTGAGGGACAAAAGTCAGCATTATTACTGGCTAGCCCACATCAGATTTCACTGAAACTCCAGACTTAATGGACTCACCAACTAATTTTATGCCGTGAGTTTGGTTTATTTTTTTAATTCATAAGGGAGAATAGGGAAATTACTCAGTTCCTCAGATACTGTTTGCTGGTTGCTTTGTTCAGATTTCTTTCCAACAAAGATTTTAATTTGCTAACAAAGCCCAAAAAACTTTGTGAGTAAAATAACTATAAGTGGGTGTCTTGGTAATCTCTGTGAGACAAGATTCAATGTGAATTTAGCACAAGGACATCCTTGAAAGTACAAATCGGGGCTGCTTTCTTTCAGATATTTATGAACACGCTTAAAGCCAACAAGGGTGAGGATCCTAAAATCTAGATACTTGGTTATGGGACAAGTTGATTGGTACCAATGGACCTAGAAACTTTAATTAGTAAAACTTCTTTGATTCTGTTAATAAGCATAATGGAATAAAGTCACTCACTTCTGTGATTTGTGGAAAATAAACCAAGAAACCCAACAGACTGCTATATTTTGAAGGTTAAAATAGTAGCCTGTGCTCCACTGGTTTTAGTAATTGTAAGATAATACCAAGGTATTTGGGCCAAGAAAACATAAATCACAGAGCACAAAAAAGATTGCTTAGAGATGTGAGGAACTTGCACTGAAATGCAATTCCCACCATTCAAAGATCACTATGTGCCCTTGGCTTTCACATTAGAAAATGTGTTTCCACTAGCTGACAGAAAGCAGGAATTGCTCTCTGATAAGACGAGAGTTCCTCTGTAGGATTGGTGCTGTGCTTCTGGGATAAGCATTTTTATATTTGCATTGCTCTTAATGTGTAATTTGTACACATGGATCTGTAGACTTCAAGGTGTGACTTCTACATCTCTTCAAGCCGTAATACTAGACTATACTATTCAGCCATATTACTTGTTGAGTTTTTACTGATTGAAGTATCTTGCTGACATAGTCATCTTGGAATATGAGACACTTTGGAGTTTCACCTTGGGAATAAAAGCAGCTCATTACAGCTTGTATGATATGATATTGATTGCAGGCTGGTCATGTGCTGTGGAGTTGGGCAAGTTGTTATTTGCTATATGAACCTGCATTCGGATTTTTAAAAAGCTATCATTATCTAAGGAAGCCTACGATGAAGAAAACTACCTAAAGCTCATAATTATAACTTGAATAATTTTGATTTGCAGAATAGCTTATTGAAAAATAAATGTCCCTTTATTTAAGATTATAGGTAAGTTGTGTTTAAAATGAGAGCAGGGAAGATTACTTAAAATTCTCAGGGATGAATAATTAATACTTTCTTTGTCAGAGGGCAGTGGTCCATGATACAACCCTAGGGCTAGGCAGGAGCAGAATTTAGACCCTTAACAGTCTGAATAATTGCCTGACTCTGTATCAATATCCTCAAAGGATTTATGGAAGACATACTTACCTGTGTCTGTCTTCTGCTTATTGCTTAATGTTATTTTAGAAATATGCTGGAACTTCTGTTCTTGCACTATGATTAGGGTTTTCCAGCAAGGAAAAGGCTGCATTCAGGCACGGATTCAAGAGTAAAGGTTTTTCCCTGAGATTCCTGTTGAAACTTTCAGACTTAAATACTAGAATTGAGAATTCAGGGGCACTGACTGCCTGCCAGAGGAGAAAGACTAATGTTGATAAAAGACATGAAGGGCAGTTAGTTTTAATGGGGCTATCAGATAAAGAGGAAAAGCTCTAAGTAAACTTGACTAGCAATGAGAAAGATAATAGCAACTTATATAACTTACAATTGGGAAGGGTTAAAATTTCCTCAAGGAAACAAAGACTGTTTGTATGTGGCTTTGAGCACTCAGTGGAAATGGATGGCATTAATGGTCCTTTCCTACACTCTCTGGGGCTGTGAATGGAAACTATTTTAACACTGCTACTTGTTTCATATGAACCACCTGGGAAACAGAATGTAGATTGGAACATAGCTGCTCTTCTCTGGGACTGTGTAAATTGTTCTAGGAGGATAAAATTTGCTTTAAAACTACCTGAAGAGAAAGACTTTGTCTACACCACATCTTGTGTGGACCACTCTGTGACTCCTTCCGATTTTGACATTGTTTTTCATCCAGAGGGCCCGCCAAACTCAAGAGCAGCCAAGCTGTAATGTGTGTCAGCACAACCAACAGCTTATTCGACTTAAAGCTTGGCAATACTCTACAGTGGCTGTTGAAAGGAGCCTATGTATGGTCTGTAGAGGTCATGAAGAGCACAGTTTGGGCAGTTGCTGTTCTGTTGTTTATTAACTGACTTATTTACAGCAGCAAGGACTGAAAACTAGCATTTGTTTTTCCAAAATGTGTTAGAATCATAGAATCGTCAAGGTTGGAAAAGACCTCTAGGATCAAGTCCAACTATCAACACAATACCGACATACGTACTAAGCCATGTCCTGAAGCACCACATCTGCACATCTTCTGAACACCTCTAGGGATGGTGAATCCACCACTTCTCTGGGCACCGTGTTCCAGTGCTTCACCACTCTTTCAATAAAGAAACTTTTCCTAACACCTAATCTAAACTGCGCGCACCCTCCCACCCCGACACTATTTGAGGCTGTTTGCTCTTGTTACTTGGGAGAAGAGACCAGCACCCACCTCGCTACAACTTCCTTTTAGATAGTTGTAGAGAGTGATAAGGTCTCTTCCTCAGCCTCCTCTTCTCCAGGCTAAACAATCCCAGTTCCCTTGGCTCCTCTCTTCAGCCCCTTCAGCAGCCTCATTGTCCTTCACTGGGCATGCTTCAGGACCTCAATGCCTTTTTTGTACTGAAGGGCCCAAACCTAAACACAGGATTCAACATGCGGCCTCACCAGCACTGAATACAAGGACAGGATCACTTCCTTGCTCCTGCTGGCTACACCATTTTTGATGCAAGCCAGGATGCCGTTGGCCTTGGCCACCTGGGCACACTGCTGGCTCCTATTCAGCCAGCTGTCAAACAGCACCCCCAGCTCCTTTTCTGTCTGGCAGTTTTCCAGCCACACTTCCCACAAGCCGGTATGGGATTGTTGTGACCAAAGTGCAAAACTTGACACTTGGCCTTGTTGAATCTCATACAATTGGCCTTGGCCCACTGATCCAGCCTGTCCAGGTACCTCTGCAGCGCCTTTCTGCCCTCAAACAGATTAACACTCCCACCCAATTTGGTGTCATCTGCAAATGTACTGAGGGAGTGAGCATTCAATCCCTTCATCCAGATCATTGGTAAAGATATTCAACAAGACTGGCTCCAATGCTGAGCCCTGGGGAATACCGCTTGTGCTGTAGAGTAATGTTAACTACGAATTTGTTCTTTATTATGTAGAACCTGTGTTCTGATTCTGAGATTTCATATGACATGAAGAAAAAAAAGGGGGGAAAGGAGGCCTCATGCTTTGGTGTTCCTAGATATAGGTAGATTCAAGATGTGACTGTGGATCTTGTCACATTTAAAATATCCACATATGGTTCCAGTTGGAATGCAACTGAATTAATTTTAGATACCCAGTCTATACATGAAAACCTGTACCAGGACATTTGAAGAACATCACCCACATTTGTCGTGGGCTATGCAAATGCTATTACTCAGTAGCAGAAGCACCTTCTCAACTTAGCATCATCCAAAATGGGTATCTCTGCCTTGGTGTGGAAAGCTAAAGAAAGTGCTTGACAAGGCAAATGCTAGCTTTGAAAATGCCAGGATATTGCCATGTTCCAGGATGCAGATGTGTATTTTTTCCATAAGTTATCAGTGTTCTGCTGAGTTGTGCCATAACATGAAGACATAGGCTTAATTCAAGTATCTGCTCATACTCACCAATACTCACCAGTGATTCTGCCTTGGGAAAGATACAGCAGCTTAATGAACCTTTACAGTCCATGACCTGTGGCTGGAAAGGAATTCAGCTTTAACCAAGTACAGTTAACAGCTGTAACAGCTGTAGAAAATAATTGTGTTGCTAAACTGAAAGATGTCACAGGAGAAATGAAAGCTGTTTATGAATATTATTTTTTCCCCATTTATCCTTATTGTATAAATATCATTCTGGAAAATTAACTCTTCTTTATTAACTCAGTGCAATATCGGAAAGATAATTTAACATCTTTGTTTTCTTAGTAAGTATTCACACATCACTATAAAGGGAAGAAAAGGTGATAGCACAGATAGCATGTAAGATCTGCGCTAATAATGTATGGTTTCCACTTAAAACTGCTAAGTATCTTGCCAGTCCTTGATCCTAGGTACATCTGAGCTCAAACTTTCACTCTAATGTTGGAAATTAGACAAACTGGTGCTGGCTTTGGAGTGAAGATGCAAGATAATGTGATTTTACTAAAAGGAAATTAATTTTATCTCTAACTTTTTTTGTACAAATCTCAGTCTAGTTCTGAATGAAAGCAGAAGTGGAAAGGGAGTCAGCTCCACTTTAGCTCACACTACTTCTTTTATTCTGGCAAACCCTTGCTTTGCTGTATACTTCTTCCCTTGCTGGCATATGCTTAGTTTTGTATACTCCTTTTTGCCAGCTGTTTGATTAATTTTTATTTTGGCTTGCTTTTCTAAATGATTTTTTGTAGTAACAGATTTTTAAAGGGCTGTGTTTTTTTTACCAGTGTGCTTCCTGACAAAAAAATCTCTAGTAAATATTTGTCAGGAAAGTGTTACATTAGTAATTTTTTCAATAAATATTTATTAGAGCCTTAACACTACAATCTCCTTTAGAATTGTGATGAATATTGACTACAGCTGAGAGAGAAACAGTACCTGAAAATCACTGCATGCTGTAAGCATGTTCAGATGCAGCTAATCAGTGATAAACATCTGGTGACTTTTAGGTAGGAGAGCTGAGCTTTCCTTACCTACCAGATCTGTCATATGCATGACAGTTCAGGGTTAGCTCCTGAATCAGAAGCACAGAATTAAGAGGCAAATCTCTTAAGCAGCCAGTCCAGGGGAGCTGGTGGTTAACAGCAGTTTTAAAACACTTTTAAAAATATACTGCATCTTCTCCCAGTGGAAATAGCCTCCTCACTTTGGTAGACATGTGAGAAACCAGAAGGACTTCTTGTGATGTAGCTAGGCAAGCATGCTGGTAGCTGATTCATTTGCAACTGTGTGTACGGCTAAGCAAAATAATTAAAAAAAACCCCAAACCTCTGGAAGTGGCAAAAGCAAATAAAATGTCATCTGCAAGTTAATTATTTGTAGTGCCTTACCTACAGATTTGCACTGACACAGGCTGCTCTGTTGCTTTCTGAGCTAGAGGCTAGAAAAATGAATGGTTATGAGTGGTCAGATACGATGGAGGCATGTGGGGTCTTTGCTGATAAATGATCTCAGCCCTTGTGTTCAGATACTGAAGCAACTTTGGATAACGTCATGACTTAATTGCCAGATTCATTGTGTGCTGTTCAGCCATAGAGACAGCAGTTAATAAATATTCTTATTGTCTGGACTCAAAACAAAGCTGAAGCCATGCAGGGCTGTCACTGTTACCTAGGAGGAAATGCAAGCTGCTCTCTCCAGACTGCTGATTTCTTGGCTGTTTTAATGAAATCTTACCCCAATGGGCTTTAAATAGCTTGGAATGAGATCAACGTGACTGTCAGAGTAATAGGGTTGTGTTGCTTGCATATGCCTCTGCCCTTCATGGTGGGAACACAGAGCAATGCATTGCCTCTGCTATGCCTATAGTTCTGCTATACTTTACATATGGAATACTATTCCTACTGAAATCATGCACAGTCCTGAAGTAGTTAAAGGAAGAAAAGAAAAGAAGACATTAAACCAGCAGCAATTTGGATCAGGATGTAAATAATTTAGGTTTTTCTTTCCAACCACACAACGCATAGATGCAAGAAATACAGCCAAGGTAGGATCCCTAAGCCTTCTGGGATGGCTTGTCTGAGCCACCATTCAGGGTAGACAGACTACAAGGCAATGAGTGATAAAGACCTCTCCTGCATTGCCAGTTGCTTACACCATTTCAGAAAGGTGTATGTAACCCTGTCTCCTGCTCTCCCTGACGATGTCACAGGGACAGAAGCACTGGGTGTCATGCATGATGGGTCTGTGCTTGGTGGGCTGGCCTGGTGAGGTGCGAGAATGCTGCTGGCAAAGAGAACAGACTGTGGCATGTCACAGCTCCAACTGGGCAAGAGTGACTCTCCCTGAGCCTTCAAATCGGTTATCTTACAGCTGACTCAGGTCTTATTTCAGAGGCCTCTCCCTATTCAGCAAAGGATTAAACCCAAGCTTAAGAGGCTTTGCTGAACAGGGATAGAGTTAAGCTCAGGACCTTCCTTATATTTAATAATATGATAGTTAGAAGTCTGGCTGTCATGAGCAGTGTATGTAAGAAGTGTGAAGGCCTGCCAAGTGGCTGGCCTGCTGCACATTACTCCTGCATTTCGATGGGATCATCTGTGCAACACTCATGTGGAGTCCCTTTGCTTGCCCTCACCTCCTGCCTGACCTGGAGTTTGGGAGACAATGGTACTTGCTTCCTCTCCACCTCTGGAAAAATCAGTTTTAATAGTATCGCCTCTGCCTACTGTTTCTCAGCGTTCAGAGAGTCTGGTAGAAACCTTTGGATTTGACATTTCCTACCACGGCCACCCCTTTGGTCAAATTCAACTCCCAACCTGCTCAATGAGCTCCTCTGAAAATCCGTCCCAGTTGAGAAAACTTCTAAATTCTAATTATCGTCTGGCATCTAACTTCTAGTTTTTCATTTCACCCCAATCTGGACAGTTTTAGCCTTCTGTCTTGTCTAATTCACCCCCTAATGGAAACTACAGCCTCCAATTTGTTTGAGAACTTCAGGAAAAGGATAGATTAATTTCCAGTGATGTCTGTGCTGGAGAAACATCTGTGCTGGGGAGGTGGCTTCGGTGTTCATCACACCTAAGAATGCTGTGACAGTGAATGTTTTTCTCTACTCAGTTCCTTCCTTTTATCTGCATGCAGCATTTGTTTCCACTTACATCTAGAGAGATTTGGAAAGTGATCTGATGAATCAGAAGAGGCTACTTAGGAGAAAATTAAAATAACTCTACGTAGTTCTCTGTTAATTCCTGAGCTCTTTCTGTGAGTAGTACTAATCTGTTGATACAGGATTTTTGAGATGCCAGAGAGGAAAAACAAAGAGGTTTCAGTGCAGTGCTAAATTTTCCACCCTGGGGTTTTGGATTCCTGTTTGTGGGACTTACATGGAGTTATCCCACTGCTGCCCACCAGCAGCACCGAGTCCTTGCACAGCAGGGTCTGGCTCCTTACACCCCACCTTGCAAGATCCCCAGTCTGGTCTGTACCAAACCCCTTACACACTCCTAGAGAAACAAAAGGGGATTCTATCTTCATTTCTCATTGGAAATGAACAGGCATAAATCCTACCAAGAAATACCACTGCTTTTTATTTGACTCCATTCTTTCTGCTTTGGAAATCAGATGTGGGTGATGGTCTTGCAGGCAACCTGGCCTGCGTGGGAGGACAGTGGGGCTGGTCTGAACGTGCCACTGCTGAGAATCCACTGCTATTATAGCTTTTTTTAAAAAATTGAACGGCATTTTGTGTCTTTCCTATGCAAAACCTCCCACTGTCTTTCTCTCTTTTTTTGTCTCCATCTCTTTCTCTTTTAAGAAAAAAAACATGCAGGAAATGTTTTGAAAGGGAAAGTCAAGAGGCTTAAGTCTGGAATTTTTATGTACACCAGAAACTTAAACGTGTGGTTCAAGCTGATAAACTTACCACACCTCTTTCTGTTTTCTTTATGGACTTATTACAAATATCTGGCTTGAAACCTAGATTTATGATGTGAACAAACGAAATGTAGACCATAGAGACATGAAAAACTAAATCTCAGGAGGGGACATAAAAGGGTTTGTTCAACTTTTAAATTGTTTCTAATGAAACAAAATAACAATAAAAAATCCTAACACATTTTTTTTAAAATGTTCACATTTAAAGAAGCTGGTCAACAGTACTGATTTGTATATAAAATATCACTTGTATTATTTAATGCCTGAGTTGCAATTGCCTATAGATTCCAGTCCTGAGTTTCTAGTAGCATAGCAATTTGTGTTGCTCTAAACTGGGGGTTTGTACAGGAAAAGGTAACAGCAAGCACAGAGTGCTCAAGCCATGTTTTGAACCTAGAGCATGCCTACAGTAAAGCTCTTTTGCCTTTGGAAAAAGGAATTTTGGGAAGTAAAGATTCATAAAAGGCATAGACCCAAGCTAATATTTTTTAAAAAATGTATGTCTTGTGTCTATGTAATTCAGTCTTTTAATTGCCCAGTTAAATAACTAAGGATTTGATTTCCACTTGGGAATTAGAAGATCTTGGATAAGAAACTCAATTTTGGGTTTGGTCTGTCCCCATATCACTGATAAGTGAGAGTTATTGACCTTTAATTGTTACTTGGTGTCCCCTGTGAAAGGGATTCTTGAGTCTCACAGGTATCCACACAATGGTACTGCTATCACGGCCGCTCTTCGCAGGCGTGTTTCCCAAAGGCTAAGATGTTCCAGGGCCGAAATGACTGCAGAGACAGAGCTACCCATTCAGCCGCATCAGGGTGCCTCTCAGAAAAAGAAATGAGGTACCTCAACAGGAACAGGTAGGGAATTCGTGCTGCCCCTACCTGAGCTGTCATTCAGCTGTGGCTAAATAAGGTATTTTCAACTGATCTTTTTGAGAACACTAAATTAACCTAAAAGAAAATCAGGTCTGAAGCCAAATGTAAACAGATTATCTCTGGGCCCCAATAAATGAGATTGCTGTGAAGAATTATGTAATTCTCAAATGTGATCTCCAGTCAAGGTGGGGCAAGACTTCAAGAGCATCCTCATCTTTATGGGGATCTGCTCCAAAATTTAAAGCATCGACAGCTCTGTGTTTTTGTTACAAGCACATAGTAAATATGTCTAAACATAGCTACTGCAAATGTCTGGAAGTTACCAGTTAAAACAGAAGCAGATAATTGAATACAGCACCAGCAGGCATAATAAATGTGCATTGATTTTAATGTTATGTGGAAGATTTAATATTCAAGTGACTAGATTATTATTAATTGTATTGTTCACTCTAAGAAAGCAAAAGATAAACAATTACTGAAACTTAGATGTTAATTCAGCTCAAATGAGGTGATTAAAACTAGAAGGGAAAAATGAATACAGAACATTATCGAATTCTTTTACTCGCTTTTTTTTGGTAAACAAAATCATTCAGTGATGCAACTGTTGTTCACCTAAAAAGAAACATTGATAATTACAATGTATTATAAGTCAACCACCTATTTTCCATTGGAACAATGATTTTCACTTAGCACATTAATGTTGACAGAAAAAGACCAAAGGCACCCTTGTGGCTTTACCAGCATGTCATAACAAAATGAAGTCTTAACCTGTTTCTGAAGGATTGACTTTCAAGCAGGAAACTGGGCTATTTTGGAAACTTAGCTAATGACACTGTTATTTTTTCTCCTGAGTGATAAGGTTGATGGATACATACCACTTGCATTTTGCTTAATCCTTTTTCTCCCATGCTCAGGACTATCACTTACACCGTAGTGTTGATCAATCGATGTATATTAGTATCTAGCTCTACTGGCAAATGCTCTTGCTCTGTCATTTGCAGCTAAAAATTTATTTCAACAGAATTATCTGACACACAGTATCCTTTTTCCTTTGGAGAACTTTAAAGAATAAAATTTTCAGAGGGACCTAGGAGAATTCAGTGTCCACCTCTTAATGTAAACCCTGGGGTGCTGAGTGCTTTCATACCTCAGGAGTCCTGGAAAACACAGTCATAGGCTAATTAGAATCTTTCTTCTGCTCCAGAATAATGTCATGGTACATCTAATGTGATAGACTGAGTTTCTGTAAAGTGTGGAGATGTAAAGAGCAATAAATATGCAGACTTATAAGATTTAGAAAGGGCACCAGTAACGACAGCTACCACAGGTGTTCAAACAGTCAATTATTTTCACTGAGGTGAATGTTTCCAAGCTAGCTCCCCAAAATAAATTATTACAGCAAGCACACAGTGAAGGATATAATTGGATTACAGAGCTCTATAACATCACTGCTTGGTTTCCTTATAGAATTTAAAATATGCTTTAACTGATGGCGAAGATTTCCCAGTCGAAGACAAGAGATGCTCAATAAAAACATGATTTTGCCATCGCCTGACACTTCTGCAAGGTCATGAGGGCAGATAAACAACTTCCTGCAGCTGTGGCTACATCTGGCACACGACTGAGGCAGAGAGCGTGCTTCACAAAGATAAACATATCAGGTTGTATCTCTATAGTCTCCTACACTTCTGGATAAAGCTTGGGGAACTGAACTTGGCCCTGCAGTGCCAGCAGTAATTAATATCTGAAACTGCTTTGCCACTAATGAATCAAAGCAGCCCTGGGGTGAATTTAAAACCACTCCACTTCAGTAATGTATGGTGACAGCAGATATCTTGGTGCCTCTATGCTGCTCCTGAAGTCCCCAGTGGTATTTCTCACCTGTAGTCTATAGCTACCATCAATCTGCCAGTGAGATGCTTCACGGGCTTCTTCTGTGTTCTTAATAACACATTTCCTTAGGAATTTTAGAAGAAAATCTCTCTTTGGATAGCTTAAATTCAGTAAACTTGGTTTGGTATTTCTGGCATATTGTCACTCGGATATTTTTTTTCCATAAACAAAGGCTAGGATAGTAGGGCAGGATAGTATTTGTTTGCTAACTGCACAAACTGAAATAAATGAATTGTTTTCCCCTGACCCCAGGTTGAAACCCTTTGGCATATGCAATGAAACAAGCCAATTTAGATTTAAGCTGAATGGTAATACCGAAAAGGTATTAGTTAATTTTTGCATCGTTTTTGTGTTTGGAGAGTAGAATTGCATTGTACAGCAGGAGAAGCATTTCCCTTGTAGCCCCTTGGGTGAATTTTATGTGGATGCCTCTGCAGATTTCTGGAGGGAGATTCAGTCCTCATGAAAAGGTGCCTTCCTCTCTCCCTGGACTGTTCCAGAAACACAGTTGCCCCCAGGGACAATCCAGATCCTCCTCTGAGGCTAGACAGGAGCAGAACACTCATTCCTCTGCTGAGGCTGGGCACCCTGTGGAGTAGGGAAGAGCATCTGAAAGAGAAGGGAAGGTAGTGCGCAGCAGTTGAAATATCTTGTATATTGTTATTTTGGATATTGGTTCAATGAGAACTATATTGGTACCGTCACATCACTTGCCTATGACTGGGAGCCACAACTCTTTGAGCTTGGAGGAGCTCCTGAAAAGTGCCTCACAAGCTCTGTACAAGAGGTCCTTGGAGAACCTGTTTCCAGGCTTTGCCTGGACAAGTCTATCTATAACACACACCACAGAGGCAGCCCTTGGTGAGCGCAACATGGTACAGGTGCTGGGTACACACAGAACTTCTGAGCCAGCCTTTGCCCATCCTCTGTTCCAGGGACCACTTAGACAGCAGCTAGTGATGGAAGGATCAGGTTTATACCACTTGTACCTGCTAGATCCCCATGACAAGGAGATTTGCCCCTCAAAAAGAAAAGCAAAATTCCTGCTCTGCCCTTAGCTTGGCAGTTTGCACTGAGAAATAGCTCTTTGGCTGCATCACTCTGTTGGTAGGAGGACTATTTCCATGCTTGATTACATGTTGGGAAGTTCCTGGCCCTGTTGCTTGTAGATGCTTGCGATATCTTCCATGAGGAAACTAAAGTTTCTAGGACATTTGCCTCAAATTTATCCTATATGGAAAAACCATAGGTTTTGGCTGAATTTAATTCATTTTAGCCAACATAGAAACAACATTCATGAGTTATAAAACATCTCTGTTCTTTCCAAAATCCCCAGGGCCGTAGCACGCTGTGTCAGGTAAGTATTTGTCCACACTTCGACACATCACAGGAAGAACTGTAGCAGCTGACAATATACAAACCATTTGATGTTGTGTTTCTACCCTGCTTCCTGGCAGACACCTCTCAGAGATGACAAGGGAGTATCATTTTTACATGATGGTGTTTCTACCAAACTGCTGATAGGGCCCTTCACAAGATCACAGAAGGGCCCGTATCATCTGATTAGCATTTAGAGAAGCTGGTCAGCTGGGAGGGAACTGCAGGAGCCCAGAGACTGCCACCCTTAAGGGCTGAGAGAGGAAAGACTCAATCAGTGGTTGATAAGGCTTAGCAATGATAAATCACAAACAAAACTCCAGGCTTAGGAATTCACAACACAATCTGTCATGAATTTCCTTCCCTTCTCTCCCTCCCCAATATCTGATGACAATTTGCCTTTTAAAATGGTCTCTATCGGTACAAGAAACCAAGTCAGCGAGAATAGCTGAGCTGTGCCTGGCTTTTGTTAGTTTTCTTAGCACTCTATTGGGTTTTTTGTAACTATATCTTCGGGTATATATATGCCTTTGGGTCTATTCATGCAAATTTGGGTGCTAGTAGGTGATAGCAGGAGGAATTTTAGAGTTCAAGGATTTTTTTTTGTAATATTAAAGTGCAAGAATCCCATGTGAAAAATACTTGGTACCAGATGATCAACAGTTTGACAGAGGGAGGTTTGAAACCTGCTTGAAAGTCTGAGATCCTCACTGAAATAGTCTGCAAAATCCTTTAAAACATCATTTTAGAATTGACTTCAAATAGAAAGAAATTCTCTATAGAAGGGCTTTACCTGTCCTGCTGGGAAGAGCGCTCTCTGCATCAGATTTCCCACCAGTTCTGAGAGGCTGTAACACCTTTGTCTGCCAGCTGTATGCATACATGTTATATAGGTACAATGATGTACGCTGGTGCACGAGCTGGATATACGTCTTCCCACTCTGACTGTGGAGAAGGAGCACTGTGGTGTTAGCAGAGTGAAATAATACATTTACTGCACATACATCTCAGCACTCAGCTGTAGTGAATGACTATGTTTTTAGAGGTCTGCTCATGACTCTTCTTCATCCCCCTTTCCCCTTGTTAACCAATTAGTCAACATAAAGGGAAGAGTGAGAGATCTTAAGGTCTCCCTTTGCATAAGTATGGTACAAATAGGATTTAGCAGATTATTTCCCCTGTTTATAGCACTTACAGTCACACACATATGTTCTCTCTCTCACTTTTAGGGTACATGGAGGCAGGGTAGGAGCAGGTCTTTGTTATGTCTCTGTCTCTGGGCACAGGAGCTCCCTGTGGACTGGGAATCCCTTTACTAGAACCTTTTCCACACTGACCATTAGGTGAAGAATGGAGACAGGTGACTGCTATTAGTCATCTTCCATACAAACCAGTTTCCTCTTTAGAGAGATGCTAGGTGAGCAGAGCATGCATGAATGATGTGCCTTGCAGCTCCACACCTGAGGCCCCTCACTCTGTAGACACATGCACACGTGGGTTCAGAGGTGGGGTCAAATAATGCAAATCTACCTAGTTAAGGAGCTAAAAACAAGACGAAAAGACTGTTTGAATGGACCAAGTGTGGAGGAAAACAATACAGGTTTGAGAGGGAATGATGGCAAAAATAAAAAAAAAATGTGCTAATGTCAGAGAAATTGCATGTACATTGCTGCCTAGTTTGACAGATAGGTGGTAGGAGCTATGTTGAGCCTCTCACAGAACAGTGCTTTAAAAATACAGTAAAGCATTGGCTAAACAATGAAACCTGTGGGTTTTAATCTAAATACCACCGTGATATTCCTCCTCTCCCATAACAGGGACATTTTGGGAGAGTGTTGCAACTGTTCATTGTAGCAGCGGATAGGCTGAGCTGGAAAAAATATAAATGTTCTTTCCAAACTGAGGAGAGAGAGAAAACTGTTACCAGAGAGGAACACACATATTCTATTTTTAATTTTTACTTTGGTAAAATCATGTATTGCACAACTGTGACGGACTGTTTTTTACATACCTAACAATTCTTGCCCTATAAGAGCAGTAGGATTCCTCCAAGGGTTGCCCGAGTATGCAGAAACGCTGACGCTACCCTGATTCTTGTGCTAACAACATGCACTGCTTACTCTTATTACACAATAACACATACCCTGGGGTGTTTTCTGGCTTTTGATTAAGCTCCCTGTGATTCTGGCTTTGTAGATTGGTCATTGTAAATGCAGAGGCAGAAGAAAGATGCGATCGCCTCTGCTCCAAGGGTGGTACAACCACCTCTCCCAGCAGGAAGTGTTCAGATGCTCTTGATGACAATGGGCAAACATACAGTGTTTTTGTTTATTTTTTCATAAAGTGCTGATGAACAAATGAGGCAGAGACATTAAGAAGTTCATGCTGTGAGGAGAGATTTGAGTTTATCAACTGCTTCTTGGCAGGGTAAATCTTACACACAGTGAGAATATAAAGCGATCCGTCCCCAGGGAGTGAAAGTTTTATTTCATAAATAAAAGGGAAGGAGTGCTCTCCTTAGAGACTTGCTCTTTTCTTCAGTCAGGTTTGAATAATGCCATTTATTTTCTCTGGCCTTCTTTGGTGTAACATAGTTGTGAACCACATCACAGCTACCCAGTCTTTATCTGTAGGGCAGTGGAGGATAGCAGGAGATATCTGTGGATAAAGCACAACGTAGGAAATGCTAAGGAAGACCTTCTCTGACAGTCTAAAGTCTGCTATTAAACTCTGTTCATCTGATGGCCTAAGCTGTTCAAAACTCAGGCTGGTGTCTGCTTTCACCAAAGTCATCACAAATGACTCAAAATACTATGTACAGAAGCTTGCCCAATGAAAAAAATGCAGTAATGACCCAAAGCGATCACTCAGATCACATGTAGAGCTCTGTCCTAACAAGTAAGAAAAGCTGAAGTTACTGAACCTCACAGCTAGCACGTGTCTTCTTTTTCCTGGTGCCCTTATCTATCTAAGGGACCTTTATATTTTCAGCAGAGGACTCATACTGTATGAAATATTTGAAAAGTGCTTTGGCATTTGTGTTGTAGAGCAAAGTAAGATCTTCTCTCCAAAACATCTAGAGGCCAGTGGCAATGTCCGCGTGATCTCTCGTAAAAAGGTGATGCCATATGGCAGGAAGCCATTTATCTGGCTTCACTGCTCTAAGGAGTGAGAATTGACAGGACAATGCTATCTCCAGGGCTCACTGCCTGGGTCAAATCGTGCTTACCTTACTTATGTTAATAGTTCCCCACATCTCAATGGCTCTGTGTTGTTACAAACTGTCCTGATCTGCGCTTTGCAAACTGAGAGCAGAAATTACTTCCAAATCTTCCAAATGCCACTTTTCTCTCAAAGAGAAAAAAGCATTGCCCTGCTCAAGCATATAGTCTGCACTACTGCAGAAATCCAGTAGCGTTTCATAGGGAGTTTTCTTTTGAAGTCTGGTTGTGTTAGACAGGAGAAAAACCTTCCCTCCCAAGCATAATCCTGTGGTGTAAAATCAGCTTTATATTTATTTACTTTGACATTCAAACCACTCTTTTTAATGCATATGTATAAGCTCTTAGGGATTTAGGTCTTCATCGCTTGGTGATTTGCCTAGTGTTTCTCCAAGTCCCCTGTACAAGGGGACTGTTTTTAAGAAACTCTACACTTTTGACTTTGCTATTCCTTTACAATGGTAGGAGATGGAAGTCTGGGGTGGGTGGGGGCTGTTTACACAAAATTTTCAGGGGTGGTTTTACAGACTCAGTGGACTCCACAACCAGGAACTCAAACCTTTTGAATTACTGCCAAGTGTTCCTCTCAGATATGTCTGAAATGACTTAGAGCTAGTGCAGGTCAGGTCTGAGCTTCAGTGAGAGCCATTCTGTGTTACTCCCAGGGAGACCCCCACTATGCTGCACCTGCCTTTGAAAAACAGAAGATCTGCATGGTGAAGAAGCACTAAAAACAATAAAGGAAACTGCAATGGTTATGAAATTGGCCTTGGGCACAGGCTCCGCGTGTGCAATAACCTCTGCTGCAGTCTTCCTGTGCAGCTGCAACTGAGCCCCTGAGACTGAAGTCTGCAAAGGATGTGGGGCCCTACAATGTAATGGGATCACCACCCCAATGCTCAGAAATGTGGTGCTTGCTCCCCCTGGGCACTCCAGCTTTCACCACCACATTTCCACGGGTGCCCATGATATTCCTTCTGCAAATGGCTGGAACTGTCTCAGTCCTGACAGCACCATGATGCCTACATCTCACCCACATCCCACCGACAAGCGATGTACAGTCACTTTCTTCCCTTGCCTGACACTGTTGGAGTCCAGTTCCTTAATTATCTCTTGCACCAAATGACATTAACTGGGGAGAGAGCGGGAGAGCTCATGCACAGTCTTGGATTCAGAAAAAAAGACATGAGCTAGAAACTGATTTAGAAATGTTGTTTAAATATGCAAGCGTTTCTTCTGAAGATGATGCAAAATATTATCATAAGATGGGGCAATTCAGATGTGCTCTTCTGGATTTAAATGCAATCTCAATTTGTTAATTTTGGCATTTGTCAGTGCATGTGAAGCTGAAAGAAGAGGGATTCCTGCAGATTTGTGTATTGCCCTGGCAGGAGACTAAAGAAATCAAAATAGCATGAAACCAGGGAGGGGCTTTGGTCTGCCTTAATCCCACAGTGATTCTACTTTCTTGAACAGGCCAATCTCTCTACTGAAGCCAGAAATTATAAACATAGCATGAGCAACCCACACCCACACTGTTAGGCCTATCTTCCTTTCTGCAATAATCCGTTTTCTAGAGAACCTCCCAAAAATTAAGTCCATGTCTCCACGAGTTTGAAGGACCCCCTCTGCCTGGGTCTGACTGGGATGTACAGCCATCCATCTACGTGGACACTAAGGGCTTAACTGAGTTCCCTATTCTCAAGTATGAGTTGTCATTTGACATTCCCTGGAGTACCTGGGGCACCCCTACAGGTGGGCAGCTATGTCAGATGATCTTCAAGGGACTTACCCCTTCCAGGAAGATATTAGTGGGATATTCAAGAGCATCTTCAGAGATACTAAATGCAATTTATGGACAGCTGAGTCAAGCCTGCACCAGTTTAATGTGTTTTCTCTGCTACAGTTTTAATTGTTTGTTGTAAAGACTTTGTTTGACTTTGTTGGCTCCTGAGTCACTCAGCTCCCTCGCTGCTAGTTTTATAAAAATAAATTTAAAATAGAAATACAGAATGGTGGTAGTTGAGGGAATTCCAGTTCTACTGCTAGTATTTTGGCTTAATTAAGATACTCTGTGGAAAGGTCTACCATACCTTATTTTCTAGAAAAATGCTTTGAGTAATGAAAGAAAAAGGTATTCAAGGGGATGAATTTTCTAAATAATAATTTATGTCATTTTCATTACACTCTGTAAGCCTTTGAAAAAAGTTCCATTGTTTGGTGTTATCAGGAATTGTAGTGGAAACTCCCTAGAGAAAGAGGCAGTTGGCTCACTAAATTGCTTTAATTTAAAACATTATTGTAGATGGGCCTGTACATGAGATGAGAAGGAGAGGGCTGTTAAGAGGAAACAATAAAATCTGCCAAAATGTTCTGAAATGCTGGTGCTGAGTTGATATTATTTTTTCATTTCCCCCCATTATTTTTTTCCTACTGTGTTGTCATATGAAGAACACGGCTCATATTTTCATATTTTCATCAACTGGACCATAAAGCTTCAAATGCTCTGGGAGGAAGGGGAAGTCTTTCTTCCAAACTTTTCCAAATGTAGGAACTGTCAGTAAAGGCGAATAAGTTTATAGTAGAGTAATTAGTTGAAATTGCATTTACTGCAGAGACTTGCACTTTGGTTTCTTGCAGGTAATTCCTTCTTTGGAGTTCATGCCTTGCAGAGCAACCAGAGTTTTCAGATGGGCAGAAGATGTTACTAATTTCAGGGGAAAACCATATGTCGAAACTGTTAGTGATACCTATTCTGACCCAAACTTTTGTTCTGAGTTATGATGGTTTTGTTGGTCTATGCTTTCTATCACATTTGTAAACACCTGTTCAGACATAAGTGGCCCATCTCCACTGGCCCAAACCAAGCAAGAAAAAACATAAAAATCTCAATATTTTCCTTCTCCATTTTCAGCTCTCATTCTTACCCTGTAGCTGTGCGGCTAAACCCCAGTCCATGCAGGTAACCCATATTTTAGGAGATGGCTTCTATTTTTAACATATCCTGTTCCTTCAAAAGCTTAAATATTTTCTGTGTTTACCTTGTGTAAAGGAGAGTGGTTTTTCTGCTCCTTATCTTTGGTTTGATTGTACCCGCATCTCAGTTTACCTGTGTGCTATGGAGCTGAAGAGATAAAAAGAGATTGTGTTATAAATTCCCTGTGTAATCTATTCTTCAACATACTCATCTTTTGCATTGAAATTTTCAATTCTTAATTTATGTTCAAGAGACTCTGCTCTTCCCCCTTGCTGCCTGTAATATTGAAGCTTAAATGCAGGGATATTAAGGTCAATGTCATTTAGGCTGATAACTCAGAGAAAAAAACCCTTTGGAGTTTTTGAGTTACGGCAGGCTGAGTACAGTTTTACAGAAAAAGATACAAGCAACATACTAACTAGTCTTTCTAATACATGACTAGTCTTTCTAATACTACATACTAGTATTCTGTGATGAGAGAAACATTTCAGGATTCTTCACCATACTTGCTCCCAGACTTTTACAAGTTAGAGCAATGCACTTTTATTTGCTTGGTACTCCTAGCTATTATTAGTCAATTGCTTTTTCTTGTTGCAAATGTCAGCCCTTTGAATCAATATTGCTCCTGCTGGTTGTCTGTTTCAGGCTTCTTTTAAAAAAAATGGTGTGGCTAGAAAGAGTTTAGTTGTTTTTGAGGTTAAGAAATAAGAACATAGTGCTTTCCAATCTTACAATGTTGGGGTTTGTTTGGGGAATTGTTGCTACTACCTTAATAAAGAATTAAATTCAAGATGTGCATTGATCCTGAACAAATTTGTGCATTTTTTTCAAATTATAAATATTTTGAAAAGTAGCCATAATCTGCAAATTTGATCTATTATTTTTTTGCCAAGATCTCAAAAGAACCCTGTTTCAGCTCTTGCCATAGGGTACCTCCACTCAGAACCTGTGTTACTTAACAGCAGGATGCCAGGGCAGAGATTGTGTCCGGTGTATTGATTGTCAGCTCCTGAGTTTTAGGAAGCAGTCTGAAGAAGTGGAAAATTCCTGTTCCCCATTAAGGCCAAGATTATCTCTCCTTGCCTGTGGACTCCTTCCTTTTGAATAGGAAAAGGAATGTGGCACTTACTCACGTCTCACTATTCACATGGATTGAAGAGTGCTTAGACATGTCACCAAATCAGATGGAGGGAATTATTATTTGTTCATCGCGAGATTGTCTTGTAGAGAAGACAATTTCATTCCTCCACTTTGCATTAAGATAAAAGTCCACTGTACAGGTTATGTTATTTCTGAGTAAAGCAAGTCTTGCCTCTCTAGAGGTTAATGTTCTCAGGGCTTTATTTGAAAAGCTTTACTTTTTCAGTATTGATAACACTAATTTATTCTTAAATTCAAGAGGATAGATGTAAATAGGAAGGTCAAAGATCACTGGAAAATGCAAATTGAAAAAGCATGCTTTTCCTTCCCAAATTGCCATTTTGGGGAGAGGTAAAAAATGCTGAATAGGAGAGAGAAAACTGGCATTCAACCAGTGTACATGCCACAGTTTAACAACGGTCAAATAGTAGCGAGAAGCAGGAAAAACAGGAAGGGAAACAAATTCACTTTCATTAGGAGAACTGCAGGATTTCACCTGTAATACTATCTTCTTTCCCTGTGTTTGTGTAACTAACAGGCTCCATGTGAGCAAACAGCCCAGCTGATAACTCTCTTGTCGGGTGTTTGCAGCTAGGCTTTTTCTTCCTAAGTATACATCTTGCACACTAATTGATTCCACCTTCCAAAACCAGTAGGATTTCATGACGTGGTGTGTCTTGGGCGCGTGTCTGTGGCACGCTGTGGGGACCCGCAGATAGCAGCAGGAATTTTTGGAGTGCATCCATTGGCCTTTCTTTGTCATCAAGCTGATAAGGGTAAAAAACACTTCCAGCCTACTTGTGACACAATGTTTTTCACACGGTACTTCTGTAACACAATCATCACCGCATCATCTTCCCTGCAGACACAGCCGAACATCTAAGCTACAAAGCGGATCCTCTGCTTAATGGAAATCTGTGGCTTTATGTTAGCTGAAAGGTTTTGTGGTGCTGGAGGATAGGGCTCTGATTGACAGTATTTGTATTCCATAAGATATTTCCTGAAAATATTAAATAGTGACATCTGGAACAGTGAATTTTATGTACTTTAATTGACTGAGCAGATCTCCTGTTTATCATAAAGATGCTTCTCCAAAGTCTTAATTTCATGTGGCTTTGATTACATTTTTTACTGGGATTAAGAGAGAGATCCTCTCATGTCCTTCTTCTGGTTGAACTGAAATGTCAGTACACCAGCTCTCCTATACTGGGATCTTCTTTACGACTTGATTGAACTAATGCTAAGACAAACTGTCTCCTGCCTCCACTTGGCAGTGAATACCATGCTGAATATGGAGCACAGAGCTAGGTAGTCAATGGCTAGGAGAGACAAAGCAGCCTGTGTCAAGAGTGCTGGAGATCCAAGCAACCTATGTTGCACAGGCCCAAGGGAAAAGCTAATTTCGACGTCAGCAGTACTGACCTTGTGATTTGCCCAGTTGCCTCTTTAAAATGAGAAAGAGAAAAGTAGATGGAGCACAAGATCTGCAAAGAAGAAGCAGGATAATATGAAAATACAACAAATATGTTGTCGTTTACTTGAAGTTACTTTCTCTAGTTTTAATCCATCACTAGGGCTTTTCAATCAAGACATGATGCGAGTCACAATGCAGGTGGAGCTGCACTGCCTGTTCTTGTAGCGACTTTTCTCTGGGCGAGCCTCCAAGCGGCTCTAGTTCAGGCACGGGGCCATGCCAACAGGGGAAGCGACCTAGGGGGAGAGGCAGGTCTGTGGTGCCTGAGGAGTCAGCGAGGTGAAGAGTGAGCTACAGCTGAGCAAGGAGCAAGCTCTCCTACCATACTTTCAGGGCTGGGTCCTCCTGGGCTTCTTCTTTCCTTACCCTCTTCACAGGCAAGTGTCTCCTGAAAACGTCTTTTGGATTTTTCCTTTTCCTGCCACGTTTCTGTAATAATATCTAACAGTTTAACAGAAGAAAAAATTAATTGTACAATCTTTGTTCTGAAATAAAATGTATGTCTCAAATATTTGTATTTATTTATTTATTTATTTATTACTTAATTTCCATACTGTGTGCCATTCCATGCTCTGTTTTTGCAGGACCTGCTCTTCCTGGATTATCAGACATACCACAAGCTAATACGATTTTAGGTGGTTTTCAGGGAGAGCTGAACTCTGAATTATAAGCTATTCCTTTACATTTCACTTGCCAGCACTTTTCTATTAAGTACAACCTTCCAGATTTCTTGCAGTATTCAGCTAATACCAAATACTTCTTCTCTGTTTATTAAACCAGAAAACGCTGCCAAGTCTTAGCTGTAAATGATAGTGTTATTGGCAAGGCAGTGCTCACAGTGGTGAACTTAAGAGAGGGATTCTCTTTCTGTTATTTGTTTGTACAGTACCTAGTTGAAGGAGGATTTAATCCTTTCTTGGACAATTTATACACTACCACATTAGAAGCAGTAGTTCAAATGCTTATTAACCCTGAACTTGTTATCTGTGCAAATTGTCAGACATTGTTCAGTGTTCAATTAACTACACCCATTAAGCCTGCATTTAATTAGCACGTATGCTTTTTGACATAATTGCTGTAGTACTAAGATCAACTATTTCTTCATCTATCAGTGTACAGCATGACGAGCAGAAAGCACGGAGCTGGGTGTTCTGATAGCTATAGGCAACATGTCATTGCTTATGGTTTTTGGTGTCTCATACACTGTGTATGTCTGTGTGCTGATCAGGTATTTGCTTCTGAAATCTTGAACTTTAGAAACAAATGAGAATGGCCCTTGTGTGAATGGTGCTACTGGTCCATCAGCAGTCTTCAACCTGTGTTTGCTACATAAGGATTTTTCTTTCCTCAGCAGTAGGATAATTCCATTGGTTTTCATGGCACTTTTTCTTCCTTTTTGTACTTGTGAATTGGAAGACTAGAGATCTGTGCTGCTTACAAAAGAGCTTATTTTCTTTACAGCTAATAATGACAGTTTATTTTGTCCCTAGCAGTGGAGATAGGATTCTGTGATCCTGTTCATCTGTACCTTGCTCCACATCTTCTAGTAAAAGAAAAGAAAAAAGATCCTTTTCCAGAAATTTCCCCAAACAGTGTGAGCAGTCTGAAGGTCAATCTTGTGGCATGGTATATAAAAACCAGACTGGCAGGATCATGCAAGCAAAAAGAGGTCAAAAATGGTGACAGAGCACTGGTTAAATTACAAAATCATGTGAAAGGTGACGTTTAACCTCTCAATGAGCTTACCTCAAAGTGGATGTGACCTCATCTTTTGTGTTATAACCATCATGAAATTGCTTGAGTTTCCAAGTGAGATCACTCATGACCCATCTAAAGATCAGTGTGCGACTGTGTTTTTACCTCCAGATATCACAAGTTCATAACTTTGATGCTGTTTGACCATCTGACTCTATGCTTGACTGATTTTGAATGGCTTGTGGAAATCTAAAATAAGTATGCCTAAAGATTACACTTCCACAAAGACTAGAATGAAGATCAGAAATTAAAGTAAAACTAATTTCAGTTAAGCAAAAACTGAGCTGTTTTATTTTTCTGGAATATCATATTCCAAATCTCATTTCTGTTAAAGAGAAGAGGAAGATTTCTTAATATGCTTTTGGTTTTTAAAATATTATCACTGGGACTGTAAATTTCATTCTCTATACTATTTGACTGGATCAAAAGACAGAACAGTCAAGAAGAAAAGGAACATGTGCAGAATTAACCCCTTTTTTTAATTATAAAAGTTATAGCTCTGTGCTGCTGACAATGCTAAATTTCCCTTTAAAGGCCTTTGGCATTGAAATATTCTTGAGGAGGTAAAAACTTCTCATTTTTCATATGGCACCAGTTGGTTTATTTATATTTAAATCAGTCCTTCTTTGTTAAACTTAGTTTAATTTCTCACTCTGTGGCTAACCAGGCACTTAAGCAAGTTGGCCAGAGCCCATTAAATCTCTGCCTTCAAAGATATTAAAAACTAGACTAGGCAAACCCTGAGCAAGCTGATCTAATCTTTATGTTATATCTAACTTAGAAGCTGACCCTACTTTGAGCAAGGGACTAGATGATCTCCAGAAGTTACTTCTAACGAGCTATTCAGTGTTTTTATGCTTCTATAGGCTAGTTTTAACACTAAAGCCAAAATATTGAAAGCAGATCAACAACTGTGCTCTCAAAAAAAAGGTGTGTTTGCACTTGGAGGAAGGAAGAGACTTCTTCCTAAGTTTCATGACCACTGGAGGCAATTATTCTTTTCTTGTCTTCCTTTTGCCTTTAGAATGACTTTTAAGGTGGGATATGTTTTGTATTATGACGAACACTCAAGGGATCTGGAAATACACTCAGCTGTACACAAAAGGAAAATATTCTAAACATAGACTCTTCCATAGTTAAGCTCTTCCTGCTGGACTTAAATTAATCTTGTTTTAAAAAGAGAAGGATCCTGTACACTTACTGTCATCAGGTCCAAGCATAAGTGCAGTTCACATAAAATGCAAGAGAGCCAAAAACCCAACAGAGATGGGAGTGTTTCCTTGAGAAAACATTGCCAGTTTCTTATCCAAAATGACTGTGACACAAAGGTGAAACTCTATTGCTAGTCAGCCAATGGCATTTAAGAGCAACCTTGGTGGCTGTCAATGTAAGACCCCAGGGAGAAAAAAAAAAACAAAACGTTTCTGAAACTGGACTTGACATCAAATTATATGTTGGGGTGTATGTTCTCCACCATAAACAGCAAGCTGAAAAATGCTGGCAGACAAATACCCCCTCGGTGGAGCCTCATGAAGTAGCAGCCAGAACGTGGAGCAGGATACAAAACATCTCCTTATAAGACCTGGTCTTACTTTTAACTCTTCTAAATTTTTTTATTGTTGTTTTTTTTTCTTTTTTCTAAAATTCGTTGTTCATTATGTAGAACCATCTAAAGCTCGATGTTTATAGTCCCTGTGCTGAACCGAAAAGTCTAGCTCAACCCCAGCTGCTGCAAGCAGGCTCCGTGGTCCTCATGGGATACCTCCACATCACTGTGCTCTGACACCTAGTGGCTGTGAAACAAAAAATAAGAGGTATTTTTGAGCTCTACAGCACTTATTAAAACCAGCCAGTTTTCCTGATGGATTTAGACCAGCTTTCTTCCCGACACCTTCTCCTACTCCTCTCCATTAGCAAGTGCCGTGCTGGTGAGGGGTATAATTTTCTCTTCTTTTCTGGAAGTCCCCATTGATGCTAAAAATAAAATCATCAACCATTTCTTCAGTCCATGGTGGAAAAAAAAAAAAAGAAACAACAGATGCAACTTAAATTCATGTTATATTGAGCTTTTAAATTAATTTATTATGATGATTTAAGACTGACTTGCCTATTCTTTTCCTTCTTTCATCTTCTGTTTTGGATGTGAGAGAGGAGAGAAAAGTAATGGTTGCCCTTTTCCATTCTCTGCAACTCATGAGTCTCTGTTAGGCTGGATTTTGTCTTGACCTCGGGATCCCTACAGGTGATCCTTTCCCTACAGTTCCTTCTTTCTCTTCTGCCCTGATGAAATTAGGCTTTTGTCCTCTTCTGAACTGATATCTTTAAAGGATTCCTTGGAGATGCTTCCATACCGCCACCAACCTTTCCTCTGCTGAGTGCACAGTTCAGATCTCATTTTAGATGTTGGAGGGATCATTGTGATTTCTCTCATCAGTCCCTGTACTTGCTCAGCAGGTATTTTCTTGAGAAATCTCATGTCATATTGAAGTAAGAAACATTAAAATGATTGGACAGTTCACTGTTCTGCTACTGCTGCTGTTCAGGTGCAGAGAATGGAAGACCCTTTTTCACAGAGCTGGGTGTGCACCACTGCCCCTGTTTTGAAGCCAGGGAGCACGAGGCAGTGAATTGCGTGTCTGACCATGCATGGAAGCAAGATTCCTAAGCTGCAGTCCTGTGTCCTAACTGTTCCTGGTGCCCCAGCCTGCCCCAACTGACTTGCCCTACTCCTGAGGTGATGAAAAGAGAAAAGGAAGTTGAGGAAACTATTTTCCTTGAACCTATTCTCTCTTGTTTAAGATGAGCGAGGGTCAACCATGGGCAGGCTATCAATAGCAGTGGCATACTAGCTGCTGTGCAGGAGCTGCTGATGCTCATGCTATGCCTCTGCAGTAAAAAGGAATAACTTGATCTGTTTTGGAATTGCCACAGAGAGAGAGCATGATCCTGTCGTCAATACACTTCCTTGGAAATGCTTTAGAGTTAAATTTGCTTTGTCTATGTTGAACCTTGCTTGGGAGTGCACTCCTGCCCTCGGTATGATGTTGGCAATAGTCAGGATGCCTATAAAATTTTCTGCTTCAGGAAAATCTACAGGTGAAAATTATATGCTTAAAAAAACACTAGACTTGTCCTTTATGAAAAACACCAATGGTAATTTAAGATTGGGACCAAATAACAATGAATGTGCAGGGAATGTTCAGTCCAGTTACCTGCAATATCTGCAACAGCATTTCCTTGTGAAAACAGCTGAAACAATTTATGTAGGACAACCTCTCTTCCTCACAACTGCTGACTGCATGGTCTGTAAGTCCTTTGTGGATGTGTGAAAGGTTTGCATTTCTTGATTATGTCAAGGTCAGTGGATGTTAAAGATCGTTGAGAGGGTGAGGGAGAAACTTTGTGCAATTTTATCTTTCCCACTATCTCGCTGCTCATTTTTCATTTATTTCCATTCTGTGGGACAGCATCTCTCAGCACATCCCAAGGAGCTGAGAGCTTGGAGACCTGATCCAAGATCTGCATGTGAGCAGCCTCCTCCTTAATCCTGGTGCTCCACTGGACTCAGTTGGATAATGCCGGTAATGTTAACTCATCTACAGCTGGGAGACAAATGCAGTTCATGTTTGTGATAGTCTCAACGGTGGTGATCTAGAAAGACCTGAAGTAAATCAGAGTTGCACAATGCACAGAGTTAATGAATGCTGTATCATCACCATGATTGTCCAAGGTTATCCCATTTACCTGGAATAAACATTTACATCTGAGCAAATAAAGTGTATAACGATGCTAATAATAAATAAATAAAAGGCAGCAGGGTTCTGGGCTCTTTAACTTCTGTTACAAAAGCTCATTTGAAGTGTATCTCCAAATCAAGATCAATGCACTAACAAAATCACATCCAGAATCTAAAAGCTGATTATCTGTCTGGCTTCAGTGAAGAAAAACTCCTCCTGCTAAGCCTTTGAGGAAGCAGCATCCACAAAACCAGTGCTGATTTGAGCATGCTTTGCATTAGCTCGTACAGAAAGACATTTAGTCTGAGCTGTTTGCTCTCAGTCAGTCTTAGAGTCACTTCTTTCCATTTCTGAAATGTCATCAGAAAGGTTCTGTAGGTAATAAAACCACTTTCTTGCTCATCTTTAATTGTGGCAGTCCTGTTACATTGCTTACAGACTTCATACAGCCCATACTCAATTATAATTATAAAAATTATAAAATTATAATTTTTGAGTCTTTCGAAGATTTGTAGTTGTTACAGCCAAAAGATCCTGATGACCTTTAAGTTCTACCCTGCTTTACACAATGCAGCCACACATCTGGCTGTAGTGACAGGGTTAGAAAACCCTAAAAATTATAATTCTAGCACATCGTGTCTTTGCTGAGCACTTCTTCGCTGACTACAACCTGACATATATGCAGACAGAAGTACTGTCTTACTCAGCAGCTAGATATGCATTTTAATGCCCAAACCCACAAGATACTCTCATTTTAAAGGAATTAAAGCTGCATATTACCTTCCCAAGTCTCCATCAGCATGTGCAATAATGCATTAGCAATTTGGAGGTATAAGAAAATTAATGTCATGTCACTGTTCTGCCATACACTTAATGAGCATTTGGGTCTTCCTGTTGCCACAAATATATTAAGCTGGTTGTATTTTTACAGCTAATAATTTTTAACAGGCATTTATAATCAAATAAGAAGATTTTTAAAGGAAGTCCTTTCCAAATTCAAGTTGGCGTAATTACTTTCAAAGAAAGTAAAATATTAAAAGTGAATTGGTTTTTAGTGCAGCAGAAGCTCTTTCTAGTTACACTGATGCTAGGTCTTTTCAGACAAGTCTATGGCTCTACACAGCTCCACCGCTGTCCTACAAACTTGCCTGGCACTTCTACCAACCTGCTTCATGGGTGCCTTTTTTCAAAGTCGGCTTGCTCAAACACTCCTGATTTAGCATCATTCTGTGTGCAAAGTCAGTAGTAACTCCTAGAGCCTGCGTAGGTTATTTTGTGTTTGCATCCATGGTTTTTGTGCTCATCTATGTATACTATGCATGGATTATCAGTTAAATATGTATTGACATACAGTGTAAGCAATAAAAACTAAGACCAAAGCTTAAATTTTTTCCCTGATTTTCTCTTTCCCTTCCTGTGTTCTGGTCCTGGCTCATAGTTTACTGCAGGAAGCTATACACTAATCAGCCTGTAAAATGCTGCTCTGGGGGAGACGATGATCCCAGCCACAGGCTGGGACAGATAATGGACTTGCCTCACTTGACCAAAAGATAAGAGTGCATTTTGTTCCTCATTATTTCACTGGTTTGAGGAGGTGGGTTCTTTCTCTCTCTTGTTTAAATGACATAAACAACACCAAGTGTCACGACAAGAGTGGGAGCCTGTCAGTGCAGCCCTATAATTAGAAATTTCCAAGCATGAGGCAAAAGGAGTCTCTTCAGGCCACTTCCTGACGCATTCATTCATAGATCAAAACCCAAAGTAAGATACAGATAAGAAAATGCCCAGGAAATGAAACATGTTCCATAATGCTAATTCACAGCCTAATTTTTTCACTGTGGCTGGAGGCTGCCCGTTGCGGCACTTCTGCCTAAGCACCTCATTGTATTGTCAGTAAATCTGAAAGCGTAGCAAGATAAAAGGCTGCTATCTTGTTGTGGATAGCATTGTCTCCCTTCCTTTTGTCTTCTTTCCTAACCAGTGTAACTGTATGGATGCAGCATAACTCCATGTGAGACAATGGACTTGTACTTCAAAGTCCAGAATGTGCCTTTCCTCCTGTCTCCTCTCTCTAAAGACTATTCTGCTCAAATTAATAGCAGCAGAAAAATATGCCATCAAACCCAAATGAAGTATTATTTCTATTTAATTCCTTTCTATTCAACTACATGCTTGCTGGCACAATCCCACCAGGTAAAGCGCCCTGCTTTTTGCGAATACCTATGCTCCAACCTGTCTCCATGAGCTACAAATCCAGAACATGCGAACTCAAATAGCGATGTCAATCATGTGGCCACTTTTTGATACTGAAAACAAATTAATGGCAGACTGGTTTAAAGTCTGGCTTCTTGGGGGTGTGGGGAGGCAGAATGGTTCAATGCAGCTGTTTAAAAGTACACAGGGAATACAGCCCAGGAAGGTTTCATGGCATTGGCATCTGATCTGATCTGACTGATGAGCCTGACATCTTAATTCTCTTGAAAAGCACCAGGGTCTTTTCATCAAGAATGTGAGGCCAAGACCTTGGTCCTGCAGCTTAGCTGAGCGTATGTACAGACCTCTCTCAAGCGAGAGAGTTAAGATCATCTGTCAACAGCTTTGTCCCATAATGTGCTGAGAAGTCTGGCCCAGCTCCAGAGAATCTTTTAAGCATATAAGTAGCTTCTTCTGAGTCAGTGAGAGTGGCAGAGTACGCTGGTGGCTCAGAGAGAAGAATGCTTGGGCACTCATACTGCTGGACCCCAAGGGAGGCAGAGATTGTGCCACCCCAAAGTATGAACTCACAGGCTGGCAAAGCAGGACCTTCGCTACACACACTCCCAATGTCTGTTAGCTAACTCCAGGGCTGCTGGACTGCTCATCTTGCATAGGATTTCCTGCACAGTGTGGTCAAATCCCATGTGCCGTCTGACAAGCACATGAGAGATGTCTTTTCCTGTATTTTTGCAGTAATTGGTCACTCTTCCGGATGCTCAGGAGTCCAATCTGGTGGCTGTCAGGAAAAACAGCTATTGCACACCTACAGATAAGTCGCAGTGTATGTACCAGGCTTACCATGTCTGTGTTGTGCTGTTAGTCTGGATGTGCACAGGGCTGTACCGATACAAGTGTGTCTGTCAGAAAGGAAAACAGTCAGAACTGTGACCTGGGTCTCCAAAGCCTTAATGTAATGAACCGGGCAACAGTAACATCTTCATTTCTATGGGGAACTCCTAACCTTTAACAACACAAAGCAACACTAAAATATGTTACAACATTATTGCCTCTTTTTGCTGGGTATGAATTATATGAATGTGTAATTTTTATGTAGATGTTGAGTACTTCACATTTTTAGCCACCAAAGAGTTAAACAGCTTTCAGTTGTTACTATTGCACTTACACAGCCTCTTTCCCTTCCTAGCAGAACAGCAGTATTAGCATATAAACCAGTCCAATGTACCAGAAGTGTATTGGCAAACGACTGAATGATTCGTGCCACATATTATGTTGAACCAGACAACTATTGTGCTATCAACTTGATTAATTAAAATGATCCATTTTTACTCATGCTCCTTTCCTGCGAACCTAACCTGATAAGCATGTTGGTGACATTGAAAATATCCCTTGAGAAGCACCTTTCTTACTTCTTCCAAATACCAATGTGGGGCTGAGCATCCTGCAAAACTGAAGAGTCCTCTGAGCAGCTGCACCAGTTGTACTGATTGTTTTTGTTTTGGTGTTTTTCTTCTTCTGAGGGGCACTGTAACCCTGCCTGAAGATGTTCGTTTAAATTCCTCATGCTACTTCAGAGGCTATGAGTTAAAAATCAAACTAATCCATATGGATTACAGTCAGAAAACACTGACCGTTAAGAATCAGAATCAAATGTTTTCTTCAGAGGTGTTTTCTTTAATTTACAAGGAGAAATTCAGGGACAATAGCTCTTTAAGTATCAATAAAATGTTGACTAAATAGGCACTTAACAGCCACACAGTAAACAAGGCTACCTCCACTGGGCATGCACTGAAGTAAAAGATGGCTGTGGAGAAAGGTGGTGAAATTATACCCTATTTGTTAAAATTTCCTGCCATATTCCAAGAAGAGGAATGTGACTACAAGACCAACAATGGACTGTAACTGCTGGTAAAGTGCAGCAAGGTTATTTGGTAATAAATTGTAGCTCCAACGCAGTCCAAGCCTCTCAAGCAGCTGTACTATAGCTACATTTCAAATTATGGTCATGAAAAGCAACTGTCGCCTTCTGCACTGGTCTTGTGGACTGCCAGAGACACTGTTTTTCTGGTTCACCCAGACCTTTCTTTGGCCCATCAGTTAAGGCTGGCACATGGATTTGGCCACAGCACATCCCACCAGCCATCACTTCATCCCAGGCTTCAGGGACCTCTACTAGTGGTGGCCATGAGTGTGAAAGCATCAGTTGCTTTCACTTAGCAACACGAATGCAAGTTTACAGGGACTACATCTAGAGAATACTATTTTGCTAAGTGCTTAAGGGGCCCATGCTGACTCTTGAAGCCCCCTTTCTTTCCAGGCAGGAGAAGATATGGCCTGTGACTCGGGAATAAAGACAGCACCATCCTGTCTCTTGTGAAGAAAGCAAGTCTCAAGGCCATGGGAGCTGCTCAGCGGCAGTACAGCTAGTGCAGGAAGATAAGCAGGACCTCCAAACTGTGGTCTGGGCAGTGTTTTTCAGAAGTGGCATGAGATATTCATGAATGACTGGGGAGTATTTTAATAGAAGATGCATTAGGATAAGAGCTTTATTAGCATAACTACAGTTAGTTTAGTCCAGGTCTGGTGAATAAAATACTCTTTTGTAGTCACAAGGGATGGAGTAGTTAAAATAAGAAAACCCTAGTTTATTTCATCCCTCCAAGACTTGCATTTTCATGATTACTTTTCTCAATTTCTGGTGAATTCAATTATGATTAAATCTTTTCTCACATTCTGACAATCTCCTTAGGGCTCAGCCTGTGCTTCTGATTCTGCCCAATCCTGCATGCACATACATGTGTCTGCTCCAGGCACTGCTCTGACATTTCCAGCATGACAACAAGTACCTTTTGGTCAGAAACAAAGCTAGATAAATTAATTCAAAAGAATTGTAGAACTTGGAACCTTATTTCCCAGAGAAATGACTGGTAAACAGATTTATTTGTCATAATTTTTTAACTGAGTGATTTTTGCAGATAGCTTTCAGCTGCAGACCATTTGCAAATAGTTCACAATCAATACAGGAGATTTGAGATGATTTTCTGTAGGTGCATGAGAAATTTCTTCTTTCTTGGCTGGATGTATATAGCTCCTAGAATCAAGTTTCTTGTAGAATCTTTTGTATAATGTCTGTATTTACTTTGTACAGATCCTTTGTAGTGTATGGTTGATCCTGCCAGGGGATTAGCACACTGTCCCTGCTCCAAAAAAACACCGATACCTGTACTTAATTTTATGGACTAGATTAGTTCCCCAGAAGTCAAGCCAGAGTTCATTTGAACTCATCTGAGAGAAAAAGTAGTACAATTGGTTAAGGATCATACGATAATGAAAAATGTGTGTCCCTTCTTTTTCCAGAAAATGATACCACAGTGCTAGTCCTGTTCCTGCTCTGGCCCCATGGTCATGGCAACTTTATCCCTTCCTAGACATCCCTGCTCCACTTTTCTGCTCAGCACCAAAACCACAGTGGCTCTAGAAGGGTTGTGTTTCCAGTTCCCTGATGCATCTTCACCTTCTCCATCACTTCTAGAACCCTGTGCCCCACCTCCACCCTCAGTCAGAATCAGACAAGCATCCTCCTTGTTAGGTCCAAGAAGAGGAGTTTTGAGATGCTTGGGAGAGCACCTCATTCTTCTACCAAATTAAAGGAAAGAGCATGCTGTTCTAATTCCTCTATTTGTAATAGCCTTTTCCAGAGTTTTTTTCTTCTCCTGGTGCAGGGTCACACCACACGGCAGCTATTTATTGATAGCATGAAACATGACTTTATTTTTCTGGAGATGGTAGAAAAAAAGTCAAATTAACAACCTGTTCTGAAGGGGGCAGCGGTTTGTCTTAAGGACAGTGCCATTAGGAAGAGCCTGAGGTCCAAGGCAGTAAAGGAGCCAAGGTTATAAATCTGAAATGCCAAATATTTACAAAACCTCAATGAGAGCTTCTGTAACTCTCAAGAATGAACAAGCTATAACTTTCAGAAATGCTTCTTTCTTTACATGGGTCTTGTAGAAGAAGGGAGCCTGTGCAGACTAGGCAGATCTCTCCAGGGACTTGTTCCACATCTCAAATACCAGCCTTCACTTTTCCTCTCTATGTTATACCACAGCTAGGGCCAAGGATAATGCTTGTGAGCACTGTCATCTTATGATAAGTTTCTCATTAATATTTGAGAACTGTTGGGAGAATTTCATAAGGGAAGGCCGACCCATAAACAACTAAGTATTCTGCCTTTCACTTGTCAGGTCTTCCAACCATGATGCCCACTGTTTAACCTCTCTCCTTATCCCTCGAAGGCCAAATCTGTCGGTATAAATGGATATGATTTCAGTGCTTTGAAGAAATTACACCAGATTGTACCAGCTCCAGCTTTCTCCCACAACAATTCTCTTTCTTCAGTATAAGTGAATACTTGCCCTGTTCTAAAACCAGTTACCTCAGGAAGGCATCTGATGATGGACATTATAAAACCACACAGGAGCATAGTGTGCTCTGAAGCCCAGTACAGAAATACCCAAGCTAGGTGTGACCAACCTGGGAACAAGCAAGCCTCTGGAATCCATCTAGAAGCCCTCTCCTGTGGCAGTGCATGCAGACCTGCTCATCAGAGGTAGTCTGGAGCACGCTGCATTCTACTTCACCCCTCACAGCCCCAGGTTCTTGAGTTCATCCTAACTGCCACCTGCAGCTCTTAATTTCGGAGCTGTAGGCTAAACACTTGCACAATTTTCTAGTAGCTTAATTTTCTACTTCTGGAAAAAACTCGTTGCTCCAGTGGATTATCCTCCAGGGGTTCTGTGTGGAAATGACAGTCACACATGATGATGCTGTGTGTTTGTGGATCTCCTTCCTGTTACAGTAGGATAGACACCTACAAATCAGCTTACAATGGCTAGTGTAGCAAAAGACTATGTTGGCTCCTTTGTCTAAGTCTGAGAGATCAGGGGTCTTGCATTGGCATAGGTAGTCCTGATGTGCAGGATCTTTCCCAACCCTTCAACAAAAGCCCTTGCACTCCTATCTTGTCTTCACGATTCACAGGGATACAGGATTTTCCTAGTCTCTCCCTTTTGAGTTGCAACCCTGGGAACTCATCATTCACCACACTGCCACAGGGAGATGGGAAACAGGGCTGCCCTGCTCCTGCCTGGTGCGGTGGGGTGGAACGACCCAGCAGGGGCAAGGCTCCCTGCAGGAGAGATCCTCGTTTCCTGCTTGCCCCCTTTTCAAAAGAAACCTAATCCAACAGCAAATAAAAACCCTCTTGCTAAGACCTTTAGACTTAGGACTGACTTAACACTGAAGCAGAACTTAATCCTCCCTTTCCAAATATGGACACTTGGATGATGATTGAAAATGCTGGTGTTGCAATACAGAAAGGCTGCCCTTGTCTTTTCTATGTTAGCAATATGAGGTCTTTGGACTTGAAACTTCAGAAGTGTGAGCCTATTCGCTTCTGCAAAAGCTATTTCTATTAATAAATACATAAAATTGAGGGAGAGCTTGAAGTCCTATCATTCCACCTTGGTGTGCAATAACAGTTGTGGGTAAGCCCCATGTGAGAAATAAGTCCTCACAGCTGCTATCCTGTTAACTTTAGCTATTTTGTTATTTTGGCTAAGTTGTCAAAACGTTCACTTCCTGATGTCTGGGAAAGTGGCTGAGCAGCATCCACAGTGCCGGACCCTGCTGCTTGCTGGTGAGATAGAGGGACGCTGAGTGCAAGAGTGCAGGCCTTCAGCAAGTGGTAATGCAAAGAAAGGACTGTTCTTAGTTGCTCAGCAGCAATTTTATCTTATCTACACACATTGCTCTTTCCAAATCAAGACCAGCCTTTTCATTATTATAAACAACTGGAGAGTGGGAAAATGTTCCCTGAGGCAAGAAGCAGCACTTGAAGTGAAGTGCTGTAATGGAAGCACACAGCAAAATTAATCACTCATTAAGATATATTTTGGCTCTCAGTGCAAAAGTCACTTTTATACCAAATGACACGCAGCCTAGTGTCAGCAACTTGAGTGCAAAGAGACCATATTAGAAGGACAACACATTGAGTCATTGCTTTTAATTGTGTAAGGCTCAATCTCACACGGCACTGCAGCTGAGTGTCCCAGCTGCAGTCTCATAGTGCATGTCAGCATTAAAACACTCCTCCCGTTCATGGAAGGCACTTGCTTAAAATTGAGCACACATGCTCAAACCTCTTCAGGAGTAGTAAGGGCAGGACCTTGCAAGACCAAGCTGAGTCAAACCATTAGTAACTGGACCTGTGTGGGGTCAGAGCACAGCTCTTGTTACCGGAGATGTCCAACTTTCTACAGGGAATAAAATTGTGTATTGAAAACAAAGGTTTTTGTCAATGAACCCTATTAAAATTTATGACCTCTGCCACCTCTTCTTCCTGCACTGCGGTGTTCCTCCTTTTATCAGTTGTTGTGACCATCCTCACTGTTATTCCTCTTACTGGAGATCTGCTTGTTGCTAACTGTTATATGCAGACTGCCTCGGTGTTTTGCAGTGCTCGTGTATCACTTCACCCAACATTTTCTCCAGTAAAGTGACTGAGCGTGCTTGTACACAGAAGACAGTGTTTGTGAGAGCATGGTCAAAGTGCACTGCACAGCACAGGATGACAGCCTCAAAGTCAGCCCTGCAGCTGTTGTGCTTCTTTGAAAAAGGTCTCAGTCAGCTCTCACAAATTTGCTGATATTATTTCATTTCCATCAAACAGGCTTGGAGCCTCAGAGCTCTCTCTTTCCCCATCTGTTCTTGCCTTCTCTGCACACCTTGCTGAGAGCTTGCTGAAAAGGTTTCCTCTTCATTTCAAAGCCTGCTGGCACTCTGAACCAGGTTACTGAAATGAGGCACTTGCGAGTGGTTGAAACTTGACACATTCTTGAAATGTGGTGGTATCAGATCAGGACTATTTTTCTTTTTTAGTAGTTTAGGACTTATTTTGATCAACCCCTGGCAAAAGGGAAAAAGAAAAGCAAAACTTGCATGAAGTCAAGGTTGGTGAAAGTTGTTTGCAGAGCAGTCCTCCAGACTCTGTGCCCTCAGGAAGGGAAAGGAGGGCACAGAGAAGGAATCATGAACACAATTCAGTCTGCAAAGGCTGCTTAAGCCAGTCCTGGAGACCATTTTTTTGAAAACAGGAAGCTTTGCAGGGAACATGAACCACTAGACTCAGTTGAAACACCAGCATTATGGTTCAATTATATGATTTACCAACTCTGACCTAACTGCTCGCTGCCAACAAGAAGGTCATCTCTGTTTCCTGGTTTTTATCATACATTCCCTACCCTCTAACAATTGCATGATTATGGGTTGTGTAGGTCTGTTGAGATGTTCTGTTGGAAAACTATTTCTTGGAAGTGAGTTCGTTTTCTGTCAGATGAGCTCAATGAACAAAGTCACTCTAACTGTGTGATTATGGCTGTAAAGAGAAACAATGACAACTTATGTCTGGGGCTTTAGAAAGGGATTCATTCCTTCGAGTGCAGCCTGGATCATGCTGAAATAGGTGAAATAGTCAGCTTCATTTTCAGAGACCATGTCTGAACCATCAGCTGGACCAGTTGTAGTCAGATTAGCCCTAAACCAAGACTGGAGAGACGAGTGTTGAGGGTGGGAGTGACTTGTGTTTCCTCTAGGGCTCTAGAAGTAGATCTAGCCCTGAGAATGCCACAGGGTGCTTGACTGAGGCTGAGAGAGAGGCTGGGACCATCTTTCTCAGAAGCAGTCTCAGCTCACCCCACTTGTCAAGCCACAACATCAGGTCTTGAACTGTTTGTGGGCAATGTAGGTAAAAAAGCTTCTGTGTCCCACTGAGATTAATACTACTAGTAAAACATGAGTCGTCAACCAATGCTGTTCCATTAATATCAGTACATTATGTCACGGTGGATGATTCAAGTGCAAGATTTTAAAGGCTGACCATCTAGCAGATTTGGTTCTTAATATAGCTATGTGGTCAAAAATCTGTTTAGCTGTCAAAAGACATAATTAAGACATAATTTTATACACATTTGCAGTTCCCTTTCCATGGCAGGGACCACAGTGGCACTTACTGCATACAAGATGAGGGACCAAGCCGCAACAACACCAGCACACTCTGAGTGAACACAGAGGTCTTATGCCCATCTTGGCAGTGACTAATAGTTGAGCATCTTTTGTTAGCAAATGACCTGGTACCAGCCACATACAAGAAAGTGGAACGGGAAGCTCTGAACTGACTTCTGTGTTCAGTGATGCTTCATCTTCCTCTAGAGGTGTTTATCTGGATGTGACTATCACATAGCTAGAAGGTCTCTGGCTAAGTAGACATGAAAGACCTCAGGAGCAGGATATATACCTCGTGAGACATGATGGATTTAGGTGTCCACATTCCTATCTGTTCAGTCTTCTTTCCAAAAGGCTCTTGCCCTTACCAAACTATTGCAGTTTATAATCTTTTCACAAAATAGGCACTCATTCTGAGATATTTTATTTTGCTGGATTTTAAACAGTAAGGATTCAAAAGCTCTCACAAAACCTGGTGAAATATCCTACAGAATAAGTAGCAGCTTCTGAGAAATCAGTGATAGAAATAATTTTTTTTTTCAGCCCGTGAATCAGACCTTCTTTCAAAGAAAACCTACCATTTCCCTGTTTTTTTAAATATTCACACTTCTTTTGAAAACAGAGACTATGCAAAAAAGTCTGGATATTTGTGGACTTAGTTCCCCTGAGGAAAGGAACTGAAAGAGACTTGTTAAAAAGGAATTGGATGTTTAGACATATACAGCTTTGTCTAATTTTTTTTCTCAGAGTGAGTACTTAGGCCGTAGACAAAATGAAGGAAGGAATAACTTCAAAATGTGGGGAAAAATACCAAAGCTTTGCGCATAATTTCTGCCCAGTCCAAATATTTGAGATGTACAGAACCATTGAAATCAAAGATAACATTTCAGCTTGGTTCATTGAAAAGGACTGAGCCCCAAATGTGTGTAACTGGATCACGAAAATCAGCCAGTACACTTGTGCAGTGTGCAGGGTTATCCTTGAAAAGCTTGATATTTTCTGTAAGCCTAGTTCCACTTCACAGTCTTGAGATGCTTTAACTTACACTGTAACTTACTAATTAATTGTTCTCTGATGACTAGCAAAGCAACAGACTGGCAATCCTTAATGAAAATCCAGCTGAAGGATAATTGTATGTCTTTCTGGATTTTTCTTTTTTTATGCTCACACAGAGTTCATAAGTTCAGCAATTTTACCATAAATTACGTTTTCACTTTCCCTTTACTTAACCGTTAGTCTTGAAAGCACAGTGTATTTTAGATGGTAATGGAGAAATGTATTGTAATCTTCATTGGGCTGGGATATTGAGCACCTTCTTCTTTAAAATGCACTATAGGAAATGGAAAGGAGTGGAACTTTGCATGCAGAATGAGGGCTCTGCTTCCTGGCAGTTTGTTTCCCGTAATTTTATTTTATCTAGGTCCGGGTGTGCTTGACACTTTCACTGGAAACCCATGTTTGGCTCTCAATTTTAAGAAAGGATTCAAGAAGTAAAAATCAAATAGAAATATCCGCCATAATGAAGGGAGCTATCAGAGCCTTTTGCTAGAAGTGCCCTTTTATGTGTGGAACATTTATTAGCCCTTGCCTGTTCATTATTTGAAAGGATATCTAAACTGGTGTATCCTTTGGGAATCATGAGGGAAACAGAGGGAGTGTTTACAGTGAAAATGGTGCTTAATCTCCAAGAATGACAGGAAAAGATTAAGTAAACTACAGATAAACCATCTTATCATTCAAAAGTATATGTGCTGAATGCGTTGTAAAATAAATACACTGCTGCTCTTTAAATCCTTTGTGCATCAAAGTACCAGAAGCACAAAAAGGACTTATTAATCTCAGACAGGATTTACATGGACTATCCATCCAAAGATTTAAGAGAACTTCCACAGAACAACCTCAGTCTAGCATCTGAGCTGGTTTGGAAGTCCCTGTTGGACCTGGATATCAGACCTGTTTGTTGTGCTGCCTCCACAGCCAGAGTGGTGCTGGCTTCAGCAGCTCCACACCCTTCTCCTCCACTGAGATTCTGAAACAAGGCAAGGTGGCATCACTGGGCTATTACATGACTAGAGAGCCTTTACTTTAGGAAAGGCTGCTCATGGCAGCCTATTTTTTATATAACACAGTAGTCAACTCACATCTATGAAGTAGGTGGTTTGGGTTTTAAGCCCTTTCTGGTTAATGGTAATTCAAAATTGTAGTTGCTAACATTGGATGATGATTGACAGTCTCTAATGGAACCTATGAAAAACCTAAATATCTAGAGAATACAACTTCTTGATTGACAAGTGGTATCTTGAGAAGAGTTTCATAGATGGAAAATTTTCTATGCCTATAGGACTTTTATCAATAAGGTGAGAGCTCATGAGATACTTTTCTCATTAACTCACTCAGAATATCATCCTACTGTTCAAATTCCATAATACTCTCACAACTAGAGCATTTTTTCTACCACTATGGTTAATATACCAAACCCAGACATGTCCAGCCTTCATAAAAATTCATTTTACAGAGCCTTTTCTGATGTCTGAAGTTGAGATGAAAGCTCTTCCTCACACTGGCCATTGTAAGTCCTCATGGCTATCACTAAAATAGCACTAAAAATGATTGCAGTGACTGAGCTAAAGATAGAGGCAGTTTCATCTACCCCTAGAAGCCTTCCGTGGAATAGGTAAACCGTGGAGCTGCCTGATTTGCTCTTGTGCCAAGTCATCTCCCAAAACAAATCTCTTCCAGGTTAAGAATGTCCCCAAACATCATCTCCAAAATTTGAGACAAGGATTCTCCTGTATCAGAAATTCACCTGCCTGTCACCGGGTGTTGATGTTCACTTGTAGGAAAATGAGCTCTCCGTTCCTACTGAACAAAAAATCCCACCACACTAATGGTGGAGGATTAGATCTTTCTCTACTCCAATTGATGTAAGTAATTACCTCAGGTAGATACTTCATGAAAGCCAGCCATTAAGTATGAAGTCTAACCTGTTCATGCTGAAGAAATACAGATCAGCCTCACTGGTGGAAACAACCTCACCATGTATTCAAACCAAATGTAACTGAATTCCTGCCCCTGAGAACTGATTTTTTTTTGAGTTGCGATTCTTCCTTTTATAAACAAACCAGATTTCTACAGGCTGTGCAAACACTTCATGGTAGATGAAAGTCAGTGTCCTTCTTTGCATGAATCCTTTCTCACATGTAACACTGGCTGTTGTTTGTTAAGAAAATAGGCCTGATATCAGCTCAAAGGTGAAATTCTGTTTACATGTTGGTGGAAGTGTCCATGTGAGTACTCTAGATACTGAAACCAGAAGATCATATTTCAGACAAAGAATTACTTGGCATTTCTTCTTTCATCACAATGGGCCAAATTCATTACCAACTTCAGAGAAACTAAAGTTTACTGATTTGGGTTACTGTAAAAAGATTATACAGCAGAATAAACCTACCAGAAATGCTGGGGATTTTTTCTGTGTGTTTTGGCACTCTCAGGAGGGGTAGTTTTAAGTGGCATTTTACACACTCTAACATTAACCAGTTAAAAATGTCCATGCAGAGCTTCCCAGTCTGCAAAAGGAGAGCCGTGCACTGTCACTGCTCTTTGCCATTTTGCAGAGGCCAAGGTCCTCATGTCCATAAAGTATTCATCACCCTGCCCAAAAAGACAACAAGTACAATGCTGTGTGTGCTTTTGGTTCTTATTTCACTGTTCAGCCATCTCTGCTGCACATCACACTGGGAACACTGCTTTGTTCTCCACTCGCAAGGATGGTTTGAAACCAAACACATTCCCATCACACAGCTATCGTACGGGCTGATCAAAACAACGAACCCTGGATATAGGGAAGGTACAGGATGTGGTTGTGCTAGCAGAGCCGGTGTGCAGGTGGCAAGCTCTCTCAGAAGAGGAGCCAAGGGTCAGGAAACATGTGGAGTGAAAGGGACGGAAGAGAAAGTAGTGAGCCCGGACTCAGTTTTCCTGATGACTCGTATATCCAAGAGGAAGGCTAGAGGCTACAGAAAGTGACTTTCGCTGACTGGGCCAGACAAGTGTGGTAAACCTCCCTACTTAACTGTGCTCTCCTGGCTGGCTGGGGCTTTGCTCAGTAGGTCAAATGGACTAAGGAAGTGAAGTGGAATGTGAAGTCCTTTAACAGCTTTTAATCAGGACCTGTCATTATTTTTCCCTACTAGCCAGAAACCATATACCTATGTTTCCCACTGGCTTCCTTTAATAACAAAGGTTATTATACATGTTATATATAGTGTTATATATATAATGCTATTATATATCAGTAGGTGTGTAATTCTCTTAGCATATTTTGACACCCATACTTTGGGTTTACGTGAAAGATTTTTGCATCAGTTCAATCAAAATATTTTCACAGGTATACACAAAAAAAGTTATCTAGTGATTGAAATTATGACAAGAGGGTAGTAAATCCACAATTAAACCATGTGAATAAATTAAATAGCATTATGGATAAATCAGAAGGAAAGAAATGGGGAGGCAGAGAGGATTATTCAACATAGTGAATATTCATATGTTTGTGGAGGTTGAGAGTTTTGCTCTTCACTGATCCCAGTTGCTACATTTTCTGGGTTAAAAACAAATTATTGTGATTTTTAAGAATTTAGAAATGGCAATTTTATCCTTAGAAGTGGCAATTCTATCCTTAGATTCCCACTCTTTATAAAACAAATATTCCCGTATTTCTAAGTCATCTAAAAATAAGTCTTGTTGGCAGGCATCAGTGACCCTAAGCTCAATGTCTTCCTTCCTTGAAGTGCTCAGTTACCTTTTTCTTGGCACACAACTGTCAGCAGATGTCAAAGAACAAGGTGATCTGTGGTGCCAATACTTCAGTGCTGGCACAGTATTTCCTGCAATAAAGAGTCTAATTTCAGGCTTATGGAGAATTCCTGCTGACTCTTGTCCTGTGGGGTTTTATGGACAAAAATACAAAACCTGATAATCTGAGGTCCATGAGAATCCTACAAGGTTTTCACCCTAGATGGTTGCTTGCACCACTCGTTTCTGAGTAGTGATAGCTGTGGCTACAGGAGAAAGTCTTTCCTACCAACATAAACCTGGAGATTTGGCTTCCCTATTTACTTTTGCATCTGCGTAGCACCATGGAATTCTTGGACTCACAGTTCCCTGTTTCACCTTCTCTACATTGCCTACCTCTACTCCATTAGTCTCCGCTGGAAATGCTACCTCTGCAGCACAATCTCTGCAGAGAAAGCAACCTACCAGAGGACAGCCTGGCAGTGCTCCAACATCTGGCTTCCTGTGTACCAGTTTCCCTGGTCTGTGGTGTGTTGTATGCAGGACTCGCCTGGAAAGTGTGATCCTGAGGATGAAAAGGAACAGGGCTGAGTGCTCTCCCAGGCTGTTACCTTGGCAGAATGTGGCTCTAGGAATCCTTCCAACTGCTCTGAAGGGTCTTAGACCTTTCTTGGCCTTGTTGGCCTTAACTGGCCCCCTCTGCATCTGGGCAGGAGGAAAGGAGTGTCAGTTCTTCCTCATTGCTTACTATGAGTGTTTCAGTGAAAGGTCACCTTTTTTATTTCCACAACTGAAAGGATGGGGATGGTAATGCATTTCTTGCAAGTGCTGAACCAGCAACTCAGTGAAATGAAATAATTTCAAAATGCTTATCAGCTGTGCTAACTATGTAGCTAGTAAGTGCTATACTAGTAGAATTCCAGAAATACTGCTGACCTCCCACAAAGTACAAATATATATGTGCATATACATATATACACACACATATATGTGTTTATATTATAGCCCCTAGTGTGTACAGTTGTTGTTTGTCTTTTTAGAATACTCTAAGTGCTAAAGTTGCTATTCTAAGGTTTAGGTTTATTCTAAGTTTTTTTGGTTGATCCTAAAATCCTCCTGGATAACATGCAGGCTCTGAGCTCTTCTCAAACTATTCCCTGTCTGGCTCTAACTTCAGTCAGGTTCAAGTTGCTAGTAAATAGTCCTCTCCCAATAGCATTTGCACTTATATAATGATGAATGGTATTACAGTGGTCTCCCTGTATTGCCTGCAGTTTTCAAAGGTGAGACTGCATGTCCTTATGTTTCCTTTTGGCCTTAAGGACCATTCTATGAATTTTGTTCATGACTTGTTCAGGTGTTACCCTCCAGAAAACAGTGAAGTGTATTTTTTAACCTTTGGTTGGTGACAGCCTTTGGTGAGATAATCTCAGTGGGGAATGCAGACAGTGTCTGGCCACTTCCTTTTCTTTCCTGTTGATGCTTTACTTCTGGGAGCCACACTGTCACACACCAGCTACTAAATGTTCAGAAGATTCATTTAGCTACAGCCACAGCAGAAAACAATGGGAAGGCAATATGATATTTTCTGTGATGTTTCTGCTTAGATGAGATATGCAAGAAAATAGTCAGGTGTTAAAACAAAAGGTTTAATCCATCAGTCAGCTTGTTCACAAAGGCAAACTATGTAGAAAACAGTGTTTTGGGTTAGGGTTTCTGATTTTGGAGTGAAGACTATGCTTGCAAGAACAGAGGTAGTTTGCATCCCCAGGCTGCAGAAAGTTGATTGGCATCGTTGTAAATAGAGGAATTTGATCCGTAAATAAGCTGAGATGTTCTCCTTGTTCCTTTTCAAACCTGATTAATTTGTGTCCTAGAAAGTGAGTCTGAACAGAAGCAGAACTTGGCACTGTTCTGTTCTTTGGGACAAAAAATGGTTAATGTCTCATAAAAGCAGGTATGAAGTCAAATGAGGAAAAAAGATTAACAGGCAAACAGACAGTTGCAAATAACTTTTATATTTTTTAAGAAAAACGCCTTTGGGGTGTAAGTGTTAAAAATCAACATGTATATTACAATGTTAAAGTGATTAATCACATTTAAGGTATCAGCTGTGAAAATAAATTTTGATTATATCATACCTGAAACAAGACTTCCTTGCCACTGAGACAAAAATAGTTCTTTGGAGGGGCTGAGAGAGTCAAGTGTGCTAGTACCCCAAAAGAAGAAGACAGAAGAATGACAGGTGATAGAGGTCCCTCCTGTGTCCACAGCAGCCCTTGCTGTGTCCTTTTTTGGATCTCGCAGTTCTTTGTATTCTTAAGTCCCTACACTGTGGGGATGCTACATTCTGTCCCACAAGACTATTCAGTTACCACCTAGTTCTCCTGGCTGTGAAAATATTTGTGAAGGAAATCAATTACAGTCAAGGAACCAATCTGGACATTTCCCCAAATGCTGTTTAAAAGAACTGGCAAACGTTAGTTTAGAAAGGAGTCACGTGCTATTAACTCACGCACTGTAAACTGCTATTTGCACTGATTTGGGAAAGCCATTTGACATCACTTCAAACCATCACTATAAAGCCCTGGTTGTACTTCCGCTACTACTGACACATTTCAGAAATTCCCATCAACTTACGCCGTGAGGTCTCTCCAAGGAAATCCTAGCTGGAACTAGGGCTGGATGAAATGTTACACTTGACTGAATAAAGAAGTGTTAATTTTTTGGTCTTTTTTATTAAAGAATAGGAATCTACAAATTGTATTCCTATCAACTATGAATACAGGGACTTGAATAAACATGAGAAAACTATCTAATACCTACTTCTGTTGTAAACCAAAACTAAATTTCAATCCTGGCAGGGATCTGTCAGACCTGACACTAAACACCTCAGTCAATGCCAGTCCAAGATTCCCCAGACAACCTTATTCAGTGCTTAACTGCTCTGAGAGTCATAAAATGTTCCACCTTATCTGAGATAAATCTCCTGTCCAGAAAATTAGACTATTTCCTCTCTTACCCTTGGTGGCTATGAGGGTAATTGATCGGGGACCTCCAGTCTTTTCCCACTAGAAGGCTGTTATCACACTTCTCTGATCTTCTCTTCTTCTAGACTGAACAGTCTCACATCTTTCAGCTTTTCCTTGTAGGATAGATTTTCACAATTTCTGACAATGGTTTGTTCTCCTTTGAGTTGCCTCCATTTTCAACTTCTAACCCTGTCCTATGAAGTGCTGGCAGTTTTTTCCAGTTGATGTGACCTGTGAATTTTAGGCTGATTTCCTAGGGAAGTAGGACTTACCCAACCACATTTTATGTCTGTCTGTTTATTTTTTCTGTCTTCTTAACTCATAATTTTTTAACCCCTCAGCCAGTCTCAAGCAAACATGACAGTGGTTGAATATCTCTAAGATATTAAGTCCCTATATATATTTAATTTAAAAAGTGATAGGATGTAGGAGAGACACCTTATTAGAGTCCTCACCAGTGAAAGTCTGCCGTGATAAAATCCTTAGCAGACAGCAAGGCACCTCTGTGGCAGAAAGGTGCTGCAAACGACCCAAACCCCTTCAGATGGAGATAGTTCCTCATGAGATGTGGAGGACACAACCCCTTGAGTGTTGTGCATTTCTTCTGCTCCTAATGGAATGACTTTTTGTAAGAATATGTTGGATAGGCTGGGCCCCATTAGATATGTTCATAATTTTTGTTTATTTCAAAATAAGCCAGTCACATATGTTTTTTGGCAGACAGTTTCCCAAGCAGTTGACCTTCCACCACCATGGCAATCCACCTGCAAGAGGCCTGGCTCCAGGTCAGTAGAAACCTTAGGCACTACACTATAGCGGATGGGCATTTCAGGTTTCCTCATAGCACTGTTTCACATTAAAGAAAATCCTTAAATAATCACAGATGCGAGGGCCAGAATCCAGGTCTCTCCTTCAGGACCCTATTTGTAGATAGTGTGACGCTCACTCCCTTGTTCTCCTCCTCCTTCAGTGAATAATAAGGGAATAGCATAAAAGATAGCCCTATGAACAAAGTGACTATGGATGCTGCTTTCCATTTCTGCAGTATGAGAAGGTGAGGTGAGAGCACTCTTGTGAGATGCAAATCTCATCACAGAAGGGGATGCAATGAATACATGCTAAGCCAGTGAGCTATTGAAAAAAAAAAGATTGTGACTTTCTCCAGCATTTTTGTCAACTTAGGCTGTAAGACTTTTTCCATAGACTCATCAACTTTAAGCACCCCCATTCCCTCAAGGAAGAAAAAGATAAAAGAGCGAAGAGTGGGGAGGGGAAAAAAAAAGAAAAAAAAACCTGCATATCCTTTATTTCTGTGTAAGGGTCTGTAGCTTGTCCTTGTCACCAGTTGCTCATCCATTAGCCTGACAACACATCCAGGAGCTCAGACACTGAATTACCCTCTGTTTCCTGCTCAGAAAGTGATGCTTCAGAGCTGCTTCCTGCTGCAAGCGGGAGAGAAATTTCCAGAGACTTCACCCATTCAAAAAAGTAAAGGCATTTGTCTTTTCTCCTTTGCCCCACGAAGGGTTTGGTGAAAGAAATGAAGAGCCTTGAGTGAAGGGTGTGTAGGACCCTGGCATGAGAGTTTTAGGAAATGATGGGGGCAAGCAAATAAACAGGGAAAGAAACTGAATTTTTCAAAGGTGTGTTCCTAAAATTCTATGTGCGTCAAACCATAATTAGTGCCCAGGAGTGGAGAGATGTATCCAAGGCAAGTTAGACTACTTTGGGCCTTGACAGCAATGAACCTTCTCCTCCAGTTTTGCTACCATCAGCATCCAACCAAGTTAGAATAAAAATGTTTTGGAGTTGTTCACATACATTGAACATGCACTCCTTGTTTGTAGTTGGACACTGACAAACACACGTGACATATTCACAGATTCCAGCAAAAGTGTCAACATTTTTGGCATGCTCTGAAAACAGGCTAAAGGGTCTTTCAATTTCTACCTTTAGGTAACACTGAAAATGAATGGGCTTATGCTTTCTCATTCCTACTTCCATGCCTGTTCTTGCCTGGAACAATTATTTCTTCTATTTGGAAAGATAGATTTTGTACTTTGCGATGCCACTTGCAAACCAACACATTTTATGGATCATGCACATGGAGTAGTAATGCTAAATGTATTTCTGCTTTTATATGTGGTTTATATGAAAAGTGATGGCATTCAATATTAGATGAATGCCTTTTCATTTTCTTCCTGCAGTGGTTTCTTGAATGTGCTTCCACATCTGCCCTAACAAGGTTTATCAAGGTCCTAGTGAAGCATGCCTGACAAAAGCCACACTAAGGCCATACCGTGTAGCTCCAGTGGTTGTTGCAAGAGTGGAGGTTGTTCCAACAGCGCAATCTATGATAGACACAGAGCTGAAGGTAGCTTCCACTCTTGCCTTTGATGCTGAGGTGCTTGCAGCCCCAGATGCGGCAGGCTGAGAGCTGGTCTGGCTGCTGGCTGCCACATCGCAGATGTATTCTGCGTGGGACATGGATCACTCGCAAACTTATTGAGCCATATGAGCAAGAGATCACGTAAGCAGTGTTCCCACTGCTAGCCCTTATCTTCCTCCAGGTTGTTATTCGAATAATTAAGCAAACAAAAGGCAGCCTGTCTGGTCCTGCGGCCACAGTTGCTCTGGCCGAGCTCCTCGGCTGCACTGCCCAGGAGGTGCTGATGGAGCCGCAAAGCCCAGGGAGTCGTGACAGGTCAGGGAGGAGAGAGGAGGGGGGTTGTCCGGTTCCTCTGCTGCTTCTTTGTGTCTTGTTTTTAATGAGCTTTTGGCGACCAGAGGAGCAGATGCATAAACAAAAGCTTGTTGGCTCTGTTTGGCCAAGCTGAGACATTGTGCCCTCTCGGATCATTCCCAGGGAATGTCCACGGACGCAGAACTTTCCCCACATGGGAACTGCAGTAGAAAGAGGCTGCAGTGAAGGAGGAAAATAACCCCAGGGGCTGGAAACACTGATTTCCTCTCCAAGGGGCTCTGGACGACGCTGTGTGAGCAGGGAATCAATCTGATGAAACACGGAGTGATGCACATGGTCTGATCACTTCCAATCTGTCAGCTACCAGCCCTCCTAATGCTCTACAAGTCTAAAGGATGATACAAAAGCTCTGCAGACATTACAGCCTATAATGCTGGATAAGAAAATCGCCATCACTTGAATCACTGGGGTTTTGTAACCAGACATCTGTTGTCTTATAGCTATCATGGTAGAAATATATTTAGATTAATCCTTTACTAGGACTTGAGGTGACTATCCGTCCTCTGTGCTTCGGTCAATTTTTCTCTCAAAAGTTCCCCAAGGCATCTTCCAGTGACAACTCACTTGAGAGAGCCCTATCAAAGCTCAAAACAGAAATATCAATGTAGCAAAGCACACATGACACCATATGTGCTGGTAAAGTCACTTCACATCGTTTTTAACTTTCACTTTCCCCAGACACCTGCCATTTCCAGTGATTCTTGCCTATAGTTTTCACTTGATCATACTACAGGATTGATCCAACAAACTCCATTTAGATAAGTAATTATCTAAAGGATAAGTAATTATCTAAAGGATTAGAAGTCCTCCATCTGTACAACTCTCCAGACCAAAGTTATACTTAAGTGTTTACAAGGTCAGGGCTCCATTCAAGCATCTGGAGTGTAAAGAACTCATCTTCTGCTTCGCTCATTGCTATCACAAATGTCCCTGATGATATAGAGATGGCAGTTCAGAAGGCGAAGCAGCAGTTCCTGCAGCATTATTTTAGTTAACAAGATTATACTGACAGTCAGGCAAAGTGCTGAAGGATTGTGTCCCATTTAGGAAGTACAACGTAAAACTGAAATCTCAACTGGATCGCTCAGGGAGGTAAGACCATTTTGTGCTTTTGAAACGTGTGCTTCCCTGCGAATGCCCGACATTCACAATGTGCAAGCTCCTCATTGCTGGCTGCTCGGTTGAGTGTGTGTTTGAGGGGTCAGCCTCCCTCCTTTTCTTCCCTTCCATTCCTCAGGACTGAGGATAGAAGGAGGCAGGGGATATGGCAAACACCAGAGGACTTGAGGAAGGCTAGCATTCATCAATATTTGCTTAGATATGTGTAGGGCAAACAGTGGGTATTTATTCCAATAAAGTTCAGGCATCAAAATAATTCTTAACAATGAAACCATCCCCCCCCTCCCAAACCACAGACTTAATAGCTGTTAATGAAAACAGAGATGGAATTGCAGGAAGCTCTAGCTGCACATCATCTGACTAAACTTCAGAAAACCCACTTGTTAAAATCAATATGGTGGCATGTTTTCTACAAGTTGCATTTTTGGAAGCTCAGGTAGGACTGCAACTAAAGTGAGCTACCAGTGATTCTGCTGTATTCTATGGATTCCATAATATTTTCAGGTGAACATTTTTCAACATATTCCTATAATTTAATTTGCTATGTTCACTATCTAAACTGCTTTGGAGGCAAACAGTTGTTGCAGGTTATCCATACCCTATCAAAATTTTGCTCTGTGTAGTCAGACCCAACAAAAACAGCATCACCACAAATAAAGTTATCAAAACTGGCTCTTCAGCAGTAGGTACCCTTGATTGTCACTAGGTTTTTATCATAACCACGTGAAGCCTATGTGCAGCCTACTCTCAGCAAAGGTCAGTTGTTTAGTGATCACTGCCAGAGTCCCCAAAATCACTAAGAAATACTAATGACCTGATCTGTACTATGATGGAGATGGGGATATTAATGAGGACTACCAATTTTCTGGTTTAAGAAGTCATAAGAATAATAACATAAGAATAATAACAAGAGCACATTTTATTTGCATAGTGCCAACTCGCTGCCTCTTGAACCACATGAGTCTTCTTTGACTTCTCATGGTTTTACTGGATCTCTGGGAAAAATCAGTATAGAAATTTGGCTTTTCCCATTCCCCTTATCTTTCTGTGAGCAACAGGGGCATAGTTTCAAAGAAAATTACACTCATCTCCCAGTACAATAAAGCATCTGGAATTGCATAGCATACAAAATAAAATCACTGTTTCATTAACTTAGTCATTTGTCAATAAGTTCACATGCAGATTTGAAGGGAAATAGAAAAATGTAGCATGTAGAAGTAGTGCATATATATGCACGCATATTCATGTACATATCTATGTGTTTCTATCTAGCTGATTATCTACCTATTTACCTATGTATCTGTCTACACAGATGTATTTATTTCCCCAAGAGGCTTTATGATCACATGTGGATAAAACATTAAGAAACGTGTGTTTATTTTCCCCAAAGGACTATCTCATGGAAGTCTCTTTCAACAGTCACTGGTTAATAATTTTGATGAAAAGGTACCTCACCAGCTGGGTGTTCATTTATGGAAAAAATTGCACCTTTGGTGTGAGAGGGTGATAGTTTCTGCCACCGAGCAGCATTCCACAGAGAGCAGTATGGGGCTGTTGGGGGTGGGGGGGACACACACGGGTGGCTCTCTCCAGTGCTGGTTGATCCCATGAGATGTGGTCAGTTAGGCTGGTGGGTACATGTCATGTGTTTTGGGGACTCCCACGTTGTAAACTCAGCACTGATATTGCCAGGCATTTAAAACTCGTTTGGATTAAGTTGCTGGCAGCGGGAAGACGGCTGTGTCTCACTGCATGTGCCCCACAGGGTTGATCCTTGGGTTCATTTTCATCCAGGGGATTTTAAGAAATCCCAGACACGTGCAACAGAGAGCCTGGAGATGCCGACTATCGGTGCCACTCAGCCCGAACCCCTGGGGCTGGGCCGGGATGGAGCCGCTCTCCCGAACTGAGCATCCCCGGCGGGCGGAGCCGCGGCCACAGGCCCCGCCCCGGGCACAAGGAGGGCGGTGCTGCTCGCCGCGGTCCCGCATCCTCGCCGTGCGGTGCCGAGCTGCTCAGCAAGGCTCGGCTCGGCTCGGCTCGGCTCGTCTGCCGCCCCGGTGGTGCCGTCGGGCAGAGCGCTCCCCGGCGCCTGCGGGATGGAGCTCGGTGCGGCGCGGCTGCTGGCGGTCCTGCTGTGCCTGGCTCCCGGTAAGCCCTCGGAAAAGCATCGCTTGCACCGGGTCTGACCTTTCGGGGGGCCCCGCGGGGGATACGGGGATGCTTGGGTGCTGGGAGCGGGGTAGGAGACCTTGGGGATGAGCGGGTGGGCAGCGCGAGCCCCGAGCGGGACGGGGTGCACGGCGCTCGCTGTCCTCTCTGGTCCTCTCCTGCCGTGTCCTCTCGCCCTCTCCTGCCTGGCCGGCCCCTCTGAGAGGGCTCCTTCCCATGGCACGGTGTCCTGCTCGCTTGGCTCCAGCATCAACCCTTGTTTCCAAGAGCAAAATGTTCCTGGAGCCAAGTGCGGGAAACCCGTCATCAGCGAACAACCTGCTCGGAACGGCAGTGATTAAAGCGTGGGGAAATACCGGGGAAATAGGGAAGGTCCCGATCTGGCCTTGCTTTCTTGTTGCCCATCATAGCTGAGTGAGCGGTCCCGGTCGGGGCTGCTGGCTGACCCCAGTAAGGCGGGATTCCTGACCCTACTGGGACCAGCCAGGGCAATCCGAAAATCTCTATCATCCTCAAAAATGTTGCGCAAGCTGAGCTGTTGCCACAGAGAAAGCACCAGCACCCAAATGGCAGCCCTCACGAGCGCAGGTGGTTCGAAGTGGGCACGATGCAACCCCTTGTGTGAATGAAGTCCAGTAGGAACAGATTTTTTTTGTGTAGCTGCTTGGAGGAAAGAGATAATCTCAGAAAATCATGGGATAAAACAAATTTATGGGATCTCAAATTCGTGACAAACTGGAAAATAGTTTCTTTGCATAATTCATTGATCAGCAGTCTTGAAGAACACAAGTATATTAAATTTATTTTAAGAAAAGTTCGTAATCCCTGTCCCCAGGGAGTGAGATCACCAGATGAAGGTTCACTACATTTCAATGTCCCACATCCTCTTGTTAGACCTTGAAGTTGGCAACGCAAGAAAACAGGAACTCCACCCTGGCTGGCTGAATTGTAGTGCTCTGCAGCTAGCTCCTGACCATCTGCCTTTGCTTCCTGTTATGACAGAGTTTTTGAACTTTCTGGGATGTTTGAAAAGTCATTATTTAGCCTTCACTGTTAAGCAGGCAATATGAGAGTGCCCGCTTAAAACATGCTGCATATTCCTCTGTACATTTTTTTATTGAGTAGTGTTTACTTTGGTTATTGCATTGATTTAAGGTTTTTTTTTAATGTGATTTTGCAGGTTTATTTATTTCTCTGGATCAACCAACTCTTAGCATCCAAAAAGATGTCCTCACAATAACTGCAAATGCTACTCTAAATATTACTTGCAGGTAAGGGCAAATGTGTCCAGCATGACTTTGGCAGGGGTGATTTATGTTGTGATTTTTTGCACAGAATCACATGCAATTCAGTCTCTCCCCCATCACTGCTCCTGTTTCTCCCTGGTCCCTTTGTGCCTCCCTCCCCACTTTACCCTAGCAGACTGTAGAAATGATCTTAAAAGTGTTACAGAAGGGAGATGAGAAGTGCAGGGAGGCCAGGAGGAGGAAGCATTAGTTGACTCCTCACGGAGCCCACTGGTAAGCCACACTCTTGACTCTCTCTTTCAGGTGCTGTGTCACTTAGATTTAGCAGAATGTGTATCTCAAGTAGCTTCCTCATAGGTATTAACAATAGTTTATGTGAATTTATCCTACGTGACTTGATGCTCCGTGTGATGGGATGAAGCCCATTCCTTCTCATAGACAGAGACATGCAGGGCTGGGATTCGCTATCTTGGCATTGGTACTAGTGCCTGCTGTGTGCTCAAGGTCCTCTAACATTTGCTTTTCCAGCGGTCAGAGACCACTGGAGTGGTCCTGGCCAAACAATCAAAGCAGTGCTGAGAAGCGTATCTCTGTGACAGAATGCAGTGATGGCCCCTACTGCAAGACACTTACGCTCTTCAAAGTCATTGGAAATGACACAGGGGACTATAAGTGCCTTTACAAGGACAACCAGGCAGCTACAACCATTTATGTATATGTTCAAGGTAAGTGCTTACACATTTCTTAGGTGTTTTTTCCCCTAGAATCAGGAGGAAAAAAAAGGATATCAAGTATCTCAAAATGGTTTTGACATTAAAGTGTCTTAATCCTAGAACTTTTGATCCTGTGGTACTGCTGTTTTTCTTGTTTTCATGTTGTGTAGTTCCCTGTCAGTGTGCTGGTTGCCATCAGCACGAAAGCCTTGTACCTGTAATTTTGAACTGACCTGCCATACGCAGTACTTCACATTTCTTCTCCACCCACAACTTAGTGTACACACCTTGGCTGCACTCTGAGCCTGTCCTCACAAATGCAGAGCTATTACTGACCTCAGCAAGTGTTTCATATGAGGGAGGATTACAGAAATGGTATATTTATTAGAACAAACAGATCCAATCCCTTTTACAGTTTGTACTATCTGATGCCATTGAACACTGCCCCGCCCACCCCAGATCATAAACTTCCATAGATTTGCTGACTGTGATGCCAAAATCTGTTTAGGCTGTAACAGTTGTTTTCAAACTCAGGCTGTCAGTTGTATTGGTAGGAACGCAGCTGAGTGTCACAGACACTGCAAAGCCTTCAGTTAATAAACTCAGCTTAAGTAAGTGCATTCATTAAAGCATCTGCCTTTCTGTGCTGATAGCTTGATACCCATTTTCTGCTGTTTTCCTGTTTCCTTTTTATTGTTAACTTACAGTTAGCATTTTGAGATATGGGATGTTATTATATACGTGAGTTAGCTTGTTTTATAAGATCACAAACTTACTTTTTTTTTATCTGACTTTGGAAAGGATGCTGCTGTTGGGGGAGCCAATGTAGCACGTCACTACTTTTAACTGATACTTCCCATAGCACTTATGCAAGGAAAGTGTGACAGATCGGATTTTTGTCAGCACAAAGGCTGCGGTGACAGGAAGCTATTCTCCAAGTACACACTGCTGCTGCGTACTGTTTTGAGAACAACAATATTGTAAAGCTGAGGAGTAGCTGTCAAAATATATCCCCGCCTATTTAGTCTTATTGTTTGAGTGTTTTACCACACGGAAAAGAATAAAGCGGATTTGAGAAAAAATAGACAGGAAAAGAACAAAATTGGATGTTTCCTCCATGATCACATGATGAATAATATCCATTTGCCAAATGAATTTTCTTCTAGATTACAGATCTCCATTTGTGACTTCAGTTAGTGATCAACTTGGCATTGTATACATCACTAAGAATAAAACTGTGGTAGTGCCGTGCCTTGGGACTGTTTCAAACCTCAATGTATCTCTACATGCGGTAAGGAAAAAAAAACCTGTTACTGTTATAAGACTTAGTTGAAATCACTGTGACATAAATACATTGCTTTAAGCATAAATACATTTCTTATAAACTTCTTTTCAGCCTTGGGAATTTTACAGCCTGTAATTACAAGTTGAGTGCTGTGACTGTACTCATCCATAATCCTGTGTTCTCAGAGCGTGGAGGGATTGCCTATGGAAGGGAGGTTGCCTGAACTAGGATGTTAAAACTGAGGACAATAGCAGACTTAAAAATTCAGAGTTCTTTGATTTTTGAAACCTGACTATGTATTTTATCAATATCTCAAACAGAAGTATCCAGAAAAGATATTTGTTCCTGATGGTAAATCAATTTCATGGCATAATAAAAAAGGCTTCACTATACCCAGTCATTTAATCAACTATGCGGGCATGGTCTTCTGTGAAGCTAAAATAGATGATGAAAGCTATCAAAGTATGATATACATAGTCGCAGTTGTAGGTAAGCCAGTTTGGTTTTTTTAAAATGTGTAACCAATGTTATTTTGCTTGCTACAACATACTAACCCAAATATTGGTTATTCAGTACTGATAATGCAGTTAATGTAAAAGGGGTGTTGTGATATCTATTACTTTTCTTTTAAATGCAATTTATTGTGTTCTTTCTGGTTGATCACTGGGACAAGTGCTTCTTTCAGTGTTACATAGATACCGGGGATTTTTATTTTTTTCCCAGACAATGCAAGTCTTTTTCCTGAAATCACTCTATTCCATACTTTATTCACTTACCTGGCATCCAAGTCATAGTTGACCATAGAGGCAGGTATCCATCAGCAGCTGATGGAAGAAAATTGCTCTGAGGAGGTACCAAGGGAATGGGGGATTTGAAGGCTGCATTAGGAGTTAGGTTGTCTTGTCTCCTTCAGAGCTATGTCCTGACTGTGACGGGGTTTATGCTGTCCTAGTATATTCCATCTGTTGTTCATCAAAACCCAGGAATAGCATTCTGTGAAGGCTCAAGCCTGAGCTGAAACTGCAACTATTACTCTTTGAGGATACAATGACCACCTCAAGTGGCCAGTTGGCACCAAGGTGGTCTTGCCTAGCTTGCCAGGAAGACAAAGCAGCCCTTTACCCTTTATAGCAGTCTCTTGGTTCTCCAGCACATTCAGCTGTCTTCATCCTGATTTGAAGAAAATTCAGAATTTCTGCAGAATGTCCACATTCAGAATTTGGAATATTTTAAAATATTTTATTGCACAAAGGAAACTTTGGATAATTTTACCTGTGCCAGACTGCCAGTCTTAATAAATTTCCCACTTACTGCTGAGGGTGGGGATGTATCTCCTTTAGTTTCACAAGGGTAAGGTTGCACAAGGATAAGAAGAAGGTGTCTAAGGCAGAGGAACTGCTCCTACTGCTAAGGAGGTTCTAACCAAGTGCATCCATCCTGCTGTGCCCCTCTCTCATGTGGCTTTTGGATGGGGAATGCTCTGGACACGCATATACCTACCCACCAAGCTCTTTTTTACACTCATCATCATGCTACACTGGGGTATCGAGGGGCCTCTTCATGGCTGAGGTTTCAGTGGGAATTTTGGTGAATTCACCTGGGAAATTTGGTGCTGAGTGCTGTAAAATCCGCTCTTCTTACCTCCGTGTTTTGTATGTGCCTTCTTCTTCCTCTAGGATACCGAATTTATGACTTAACAATGAACCCACACTACCAAGTAGAGTTGGCAGTAGGAGAAAAACTTGTCCTCAATTGCACTGTAAGAACAGAGCTGAATGTGGGAATTGATTTTAAATGGGACTACCCTTCCATCAAGGTAAATCTGTAATAATTTAAAGGTGCCAACGTCACAACGAGATCTGATTTGTAATGTCACTCCCACCTATGTAATATTGGCAAAGTAGATGATAATGCACAAAGAAATTGCTAGTATATACAGATGTGCAAAGGGTGACAGGACGAATAACAATAAAATTCCCAAACACCTCTGGTTTTTATTTGTTGCAGGAAAAACATGCAACAATAAGAGACTTAAAAACAACTGCAGGAGAAGTAAAGAAGTTTGTAAGCACTCTCACCATCGACAGCGTATCCTTAAGTGACAAAGGTCGATATACTTGTGCAGCATCCAGTGGCCGTATGAACATGAAGAACAGCAGTTACTTCATTATCCATGGTATGGCATCTTCTGCTTTGGAGTTTTTTTGTTGCTTCCAATTTGGGATCGGTTACTGTGATGAAGAAGGCATCTCAGTGTTGCATCAAATGACAGAAATGAACCAAACTGCAGCCACAGTATTTCTCTTGCACCCACTGTAGGATTATTTTTACATCACAAGCTTAGTTGATGATAAGATTTTTAAAGGATGCAGTCTGTTACTGGAAGCTGTAGAATCCTACAGGAAAATGGGCAGTAAAAGAAACTGAGGTAACCCCCTGGTCCTCATCTGTGTTGACAGCCTTGAGGTCCTATAAATCTGAATTTGTGTAGATGACTTCATGTGAAAGTTGCTTTTTTTAAGGTGAGCTTAGACTAGATTCTAATTGCTCTGTGGGACAAGAATCAGGTCCAACACGGAGCGAGGGAAATAAAACTTTCAGCTCTTACATTATGAATAGATGAATCAAATGGAGTTTTGGTTGTATGGATGCAAAGGAAGCAACTTTGACTAAATGCATAGATAAATATGAAGCCACATTGTACGGTTTTTTCTCAAGCCCCTTCAGGGCACAGCCAAGTGATTCCATTAGCTTACCCCTAGAAAAAAAAAGTAAGCATTGGAATGGCCCATTTTTAGTCACTGAGTCAGATGAAGGGTTTTATATTTTAAAGGGGGCTGGTTTCTTTGAGGTCTGATCTCAGGGCTCGGAATATTAATGGGTTTTGGTTTTTTTTAACATTCAAACTTATTAACATTCAAACATAATAAGTGGCACAGTGATCCCAGAGAGACTCAATTCTCTGCTGGGTTCTTTCTGTTTGTCTTCAGGACCCAAAACAAGATCATGTGCTTTAGTGAGTGTTTCAGATATTAAGTCCATACTATCCTGAAACTTTATTCAAAGATGTATTTATTTTTATGTATATGTATATATATGTATGTACACACACAGATCTGACACTCATCTAACAGTTGGCACACCATCCTCAGAGCTGAGTTTTGCCTCTACTTCCCAGAAATCCCCAGTGGGGGAACTGGTCGGTTCCTCTGAGTGAGGGGAAGGAATGAGTTTTTATGGTGGGTCCATCTCTCCAGAGCCCAGTTTGGAGCCAAATGTACTTTACCAGTGGCTTCCTGTGACTGGCCCCTCTTTGTGATCTGCTGGTAAATGCTAACCCTGATGGAGACCGCTTACACTTTTGTCCATGTGGAAAGACTGTTTAGTTAATTTTATTTATTTATTTATTTATTTTGGCAGAAAGTCCCTTTATTCACCTGGAGAGAATGGAGAACGTGGTTGAGACAAGGCTAGGTGATACAGTCAAAATTCCTGTCAGGTTTAAAGGATATCCTCCACCAGAGGCAAAATGGTAAGAATCTAGTCACAACGTGGTTGAAAAACTGAGCTATTCTTAGTCAAGGTAAATCTCTAAAGTATTCAAAGCGCTGTATATTTTCTTCAGGTATAAAAATGGAAAAGTCATCAATGCAAATCATACAGTTAAACTTGGCTACTCATTAGTGATCAATGAAGCAAGTGAAAAGGATGCTGGGAATTACACTGTAGTCCTTACAAACCCTACTAACAAGATACAGAAGAGACATACATTTACCCTGCTTGTGAATGGTAAGTGGCTTACAGGGGTACCTTTCTTTCACCTGTGAATGTGGTGTATTGCCATACTTAGGATTAAATTCATCTCAGAGCTATAAAGATTTAAGTGGGGATGGTGGCCGGAAAGAGAGCACTTGAGCGTCAGCCCAGGGAGGGCAGAGGTGGCTCATCTTTGCCGTCTCCAGGATGTGCTGGTCAAGAGACTGCAGTCTCCTGTTGTTGTGATGATACTTTGTGTGGGGTTTTTTGTTGTTGTTGTTGTCTGTATATTATTTCTTTGCCTCTGCATCCTGCTCTTTTCCTGTCTTCCTTGCTGGCTGTACTGACAGAGTCCTCCCCCACCCTGTTCCATCCTGGCCCTGCCCTGACTCGCCCATCCTTCCTGCCCCATGCAGGCTGTCCCTTCTCTTCTGCCCTGCCCTGTGCACCCTCCTCCTCTTCCTCCTCCTCTCCAGGAAGCAGCCTACCCCCCATCCTTTGAAGACAACAGGTCTTGGAAAGGACAGCAAGTCTACGTGCGGTGGGAGCAGGGCTGGGGAGTAATATGCATTTAATGTTTGGGCATGATGATTGAGGTCTGAGGGCTGCATTTTAAACCAGGATATAATGAAGGGTGATTTTATAGAGAATCCTAAACATTGTGTCTTGAAAGCCTGAGCCTCAAGGTGTTGGGCAGGTTCAGCTCTACCCAACATGTCCTTGGACATGCTCCACGTTGCACTTAACATGGGGCATGGTGTAAATTAGTCACTGTGTATCTAATGTCTGCACATTGGTGAGCCATTAGTGGGAAGTGTAACCTAGAGCTCTGTCCTCCAGTTCCCCCCCAGATCGGGGAGAACGCGTTGCTGGCCCCTGTCGACTCCTACAAGTACGGCTCAATGCAGGCTCTCACCTGCACTGTCTACGCCGTCCCACCACCCACCACCATCCTCTGGCACTGGCAGTTGGAAGAGGAGTGCACTTTCAGCCCCCAGTGAGTACTAACTGCTTGCCATCTTCTGTAGCTCTTGAGGGATGTTTAGGTTGGTTTGGTTTTTTTCGGTGCAGCCCTTCTCTAGGCTCATTACTGAGTGCAAACCCAATGGCCAATGAAGAAAAGATTGTTGTACTTAGTAGGCAGATTGTTGCAGGCAGGCAGGTTCTGCCAAGGTCATCATTGTCAGCAAAGGCAAGGGCCACCCACAGCAAGGAGCCAGCGGCACCTGCATGTTGCCATCATGCCTTCTTGAAGGGCATCTTGGCTTGTGTCGGGGTTCAAATGCAGCTGTCTGCCTGCACTCCTCTCTGATCTCCCTGTGGACTGCAGGCCCAAAGCTCCATCCCAAAGAGAGGAAACTTGCTGTTTATGCTAATTACAGATCTTGGCAATGCATTTTTTTCTTACGCACAAGTGCTGAGTGCAATGGTGTTCTTCATCTGTGTGAAAGTGTATCTTGGAGGAAATGCATGAATTGATGTTGGGGAATGATAGAGAGAGTGCCTGACTGAGATTCTCACAGCCTTCCTTATCTGCACCTACCATAAGCCCAGATTTCCTTTTCAAAAAAAAAAAAACAAAACAGAAAAAAAAAAAAGCATTCTTGTTTCCTGTTGTTGTTTTTAAAATGATTTCCACTAGTTTCTTCCTTTGGTGCCTGGTTGCTTCCTATACAATGGCTACTGTCCTCAAGAAATTCTTGTAGAGAGTTCAGTGATTTCTATGTCTCTCTGTCTTCCTTTGAACTAAATTAACTTGAATCATACATTTATGAATGGAGGTTTGTTCCCAGAATAGCTGCTTCCCTCCAAGCATCCTGATTGAGCTGACACAGGCAGATTAATTAGGAAATTCACCTTTAGGCTTGGGGATTCCTTATTTTACAGAGCACAAAGGTCTCAGGAGGTGACAGGGTGCATTTTAATAGAAATGTTTCCAGAAAAATACTCTTCATTCCCAGATACACGCTGTGGCAAGTGAAGCATCTGATTTATAGATAAATATTTGCATATTGTTAAGAGAAAACAAAACCACTGTCTTGAAGGGCAAATATTCATCTTATCTAATACATAATGTCTCTACTTATATCTCAGGAAAGTTCGCTCAGGAGCCAATCCATATGCATGCAGGAAATGGAAAGTGATCTCTGAGAGAAAGGGGGGGAATCAAGTTGAAATTAAGCACCGAGTTGTCACCATTGAGGGGAAAACAAAGGTGAGTAGATTTTGTCTTCTTTTGGTTGGTGATGATTAGCTCTGTTCAGCAGTCTTCGTGTATCACTAGAGATGAGACCCTTTTCACCTAACTTTAGACTTGGAGGTCTACTTGGAGCTAGTTAGTCATGCAAGCTCCTGCCAAAGCCAATAGGCAGAGAGACACAACACTGATCCAAAGTGAGTGTCCATTGAGGCACATAATTTACTTAAACTTTAGTACTTACCTTTTAGTGATCTGAAATTAGGTGAGTTATGTTGTGAATTAGATGTAATAGGGAGAAGCTGGAAAGACTGAAGAGCAGAAAAAATTGTGAGTACAGCTTTTATTAACACATAGTCTAAAGTCTGCCTTCTGGCAGGCTGCTTTTTCTTTTCTTTTGCCTGATTGTTGCACACTTGAGGAAAAAATGTGTAAACCTCAGGAGGAAACTATGCTCACATTGTGCCACGGACTTGTGCTTTTGGAGGGATTTTTGGTTGTGCAGATACCTGCACTTTGCTAAGCTGTTGGGGTGGTCTGGCTCACGTAAGTACTTTAGTACTGATGTGATATGAAATTGCTGGATTTTTCTTTTGTAGACTGTGAGCACCCTCATGATTCAAGCAGCGAATGTATCTGCTTTGTATAGATGTATGGCTACGAACCGAGCTGGGTCAAGTGAGAGAATTATCTCCTTTCATGTGACCAGTGAGTATTCCCTGTTGATAGCAGCTGTGTTAAGTTAATGTTATTTCATCTGTTTCACTAATGATAGATGCTGCAATCTTGTTGTCTGATTCCTGTCCTTTATAAAATTCATTCATTCTTTATGAATTCAGGTTTTCCTAATGCAGCCTTTAGTCACCACCTAACTTCAGCCAAGTGATTAGTTCCGCTGGCATGAAAATGATGCAAAATGGGCACTGTTGCCCCAAAAGTGATTGCTATTGGACTTCTGCAGTCACTTAAAAGAGCTACAGAGAAATTATGGTAGTGTCACAAAGTGAGTAAAGATGTACTGAAAAGGCTAAGACTAACATTTTCAAAAACAGTGGCAAAGAGCTTCTGTCTTCTTGAAAATCAGTCCCCATCTTGACATGCTGAAATAATATTTTCATCTAAATCTAAAAATGAAGTATAAGATAATGCTAAGAATCAATTTAGTTTACAAGAAGTTTTTACAGTTAGAGGAACTATATTCATTACACAGTCCTTTCTTTGATCCGTTTACATTTTATTGCTTTCAATGAGATTAAACTCTTTACATTAATGATTGATTGATTTTTAAGTAAGCTATTTCCTTATTTACAACTGGACAAGATGAGGATAAGGCTGTATTTGTAAAATGGCTTTTTCGAGTTACTGTTGGCAGCAAAATGTGCTACCTAGTAGGAATTTATTTTTTTTTTAACTTGCAGGGGGGCTTGAAATAAATCTCCAGCCTCGTAGTCAGCTTACAGAGAAGGATAACATGTCCTTGCAGTGCACGGCAGACAAATTCACCTTTGAAAAGCTGTCATGGTACAAACTCAGTGCTCACACTTCACAGACTGCCTTTGGAGGGCTGCCCATGCCCGTTTGCAAGAACCTCAATGCTCTCCAGAAGCTGAACGGAACAGTTTCAAATACCAATGGTGAAAATGTCACCTTAGAGCTCATCCTTCGTAACATCTCCCTCCAGGACGGAGGAGACTATGTTTGCATTGCTCAGGACAAAAAGGCTAAAACACAGCACTGCCTGGTGAAGCATCTTACTGTGCAAGGTATGGATCTTATTTACTGCAGTAGTGCCAGTTTTTTGTATGTTCAGGTCTTGCATGTGTTGGCTTAATGGTGCACTCTGTTTGCTAAATATGTTTAGATAATATGTTGTGAATAAAGGGGTTGTTAGTTGCGCATGTTACAAGCTGCGAAATGGAGAGCTGGGGTTTGTCTGGGCAGAAGGGGCTTACCATGTCATAAGTACCAGTGAGGAAACCCTGAGCAAGCCTCTGTGCTGTGCAAGGAGATGAGTTTGGCGTTTGCACAAATAATAGCATATGTTTAGCTTGATAACCTCTTAATTTTATTTTTCAAAATATGTTTTTCCCTCTAGCTGCATATGCATGTGTGTCTTCATGGCATTAATGCTACAGCTTTGTGTCACTGGATCTTGGGTTTGAAGTAGTGTCTATAACTTTAAAACTGTCATGAGATGAGGCTGGTATTCAGACACAAGCGATGCAAACTGATAATCAGTCAGCTTTTCACACAATAGTAATGACTTTGCTTTGGGACACAGATATCTAAGTTGATTAGGCAGATTCAGGAAAATACCTGTGCATGTTCCTGGGCTTTTCTGAATGGACAATTGATGGACTGAGTGTCAAACTTCTTGTATTGAACCTGGAAATAGAAATTTCCCACTTATTCACTTTTCCGGGAGCAGCATGAACAGTTACAAATTAAATCATGTAAAGCAGGTTGCATCAATACTGTTAAAATTTTCTTAGCTATTGTAATTTTTTCATGTCATGTCAAAGTTTAGCTGTGATCTTAACATGAACCTGTGACTGATGGTGTAATAAAAGGATTTCAGACTTTATTACTGGGCCAAGCGTGTAGAGTGTCATCAAGTGCTGTTACTGCAAAAATGGATGTTTTTTTAAGTGGTCAGTAATTTTTTATTATTTGTGAACCAACAGAGCCCATGGCACCCACACTTATAGGAAATTTAGAAAATCAAACAACAAACATTGGTGAAACCATAGAAGTGTCATGCACAGCAAATGGCATTCCTCCTCCAGACATCACGTGGTTTAAAAATAATGAAACACTTGTTGAAGATTCAGGTGAGGATTGCTCCTTTGCTACAAGTTTTCTATCACTTAAGGGCTTTCTTTCGTAGTTCTCACTGCTAATTTTCACCCTGATAAATTTCATTTTGAATTTTAAACACAAACTGGCATAAAAATAGCAGAACTAAGAATCATGATTTTTTTCCAGGTATTGTTTTAAAAGATGGAAACAAAACACTAACCATACGTCGAGTGAGGAAAGAAGATGGAGGGCTATACACCTGCCTTGCCTGCAATGTCCTTGGATGCAGAAAAGCAGTGGCTTTTTTTTCTGTGGAAGGTTAGTGTGAGCTTCTTTCCAGATCGTGTGTGAAATCGTTCTGATCACCAGAAGAAAAATCTACTGACTATCCTGATCAAAGATCTGAAAATACAACCTGAGGTTTGCAAAAATTCCTGACCATTTCTATCAAGCTCAAATTGGGTGCTGCCATAGCCATTGTAATTACAGCTGTTGACGCTGATGCTTTCTTATCCACAATGTTGCTTATCGCTTTTCAACAAAAGCTGAATCTATCTACTTGTAGTTGCAAAGAAAATTCTGCAACCTATACTACATGCAAACCTATAAAGAAGAATCTGTGCCAGCCTACAGGTATCCTGCAGCATCTCTATTGTCTTGGTAACATGATTGTCATACTATGTTTTTTAACAGTTGTTAACTTTTTAAACTACGTCATTGCTGTCACAGCATCTAAGAAAAACAGAGTGAAAACTGTGCAGTCTGTTGTGATTCCCATCCCATTTCAGTGATAGAAACAGGCAGGGGTTTTGGATTAGGGGACTCCAGCCTTAATCCACCAAAGTCTGAAAGTAGCATTTGTGAGACCTGTCTCAATTGATCCAGTCCTGTTGTGGCACACCAAAATGCAATTTGCAATGATATGCAATAAATCCTAACAAGAAGTTAGCCTGTGGTCCCAGTAGCTGGAACCATGATGGATTTTCCACCAAGAATTCAGACTTTGCAACGAGCAGCCCTGAAGTAATAGATTTTGCTCTTGCTGTCAGTAGGTTTGCAAAAATTAGTTACTGAATCCTTCACAAACCTCTGTCTTATAGGTCAGGGTGATTGTCTGATCTGTTCTGTTAAGATAATTAAGGCAGTATCCTGTTATTCTTATAGATCCCATTAGGATATTAAGATGTTGGGCAATGTGTTTACGTGGGGTGGAAATTATCTGCAGCTGACATCAATGCAGGTTTCAGCTGATGTGGTAAATAAGGCTGGGGCATGTCTGTAAAAGTTGGAAATCTGTGTAGGACATACTGTTTCACTCAAAGAAATTTATAGTGCAGCTCATCAGGGTCAGGCAATGGAGCGTGCTACTGTGTGAGAAAATCTGTAATGGGCAAGGGATGAAATACAGGAGCATGATGTGGCCAAAGGGACCTGAAGAAGAGAGCTGCTCCTGTACGTTAATAGATAATCACGTGGTGTCTGCTGGAGAATATTTTACTGGAAAAGGGGTGTTGTGGACAAGTCTTTATTTTCGCATGCTGTTGTAGAACCGCATTTTTTCATGCTCCAGCTGAAGCATGTAAAGAGACAAGAGAGAGATTGTTCTCTGGGTCATTCTTAGAGCACTTTATTTATTATATGATGGGGGGGTGTTTGAGTTTCTGGAGAAAGAGTCATTCATTTTGAGTATTACAAAACAATGATTTATTTTTAAAATGAGAGATTTTACTTTTTATTATTTGACAAAGGTCCAGATGCTGTCCTTGGAACAAAGTTGATACTAAGGAATCGTGTGGTGTGTAAAACAGCACGCAATGAGGCGTAATATTCCAATATTAAAAAAAACCACAACCTTTTTGTTTTGTTTTGCTTTTGTTTCCTTGCTCCATGTTGCACTTTTAAAACGAATCTTCAGAACAAGGACTTCCATTCTCTACATTAATGAATGAACAAAACCAATATGCTTCCAACTATCACTCAGATATTCATTTATTTCTTCCCAGGCGCTGAAGAGAAAACAAATCTGGAGCTCATTATCCTTGTTGGCACGGCAGTGATTGCCATGTTCTTCTGGTTGCTTCTTGTAATCATCCTCCGGACCGTTAAGCGGGTAATGAAAAAATTCTCCTACTGTCTTATCAGCACTGGTCTTGCATGACAAATGAGACCTGACTTGAGGCCTTTTGTGTTGTTTCTTTCCATTGTTCTTAAATCAACAGACACATTTTTTCTCTCCATGCTGTAACATTCTTGCCTGGAACTGGGGGCACAGAAATTTGTTTTTAATTGGACAGGCCCTCATAAGAAAAAAAATGTTTCAGCTGGTTTTGTTTATTAAAAAAAAGTGCAAGTAATTAACAATGATCACACTCATGATGACATGACATAGGGAAATGGCAGCCTGGCATTTCTGGGAACTAGTGGAACACTACAAAGTAAGAAAATGGCACTTTGCCTGCACATTGCCAGTGAAAAAAAAATCTCTTCATCTACAACTAATATAATTTTCCAGGCCAATGGAGGGGACATGAAGACTGGCTACTTGTCAATCATCATGGATCCTGATGAAGTCCCTATAGACGAACACTGCGAACGGCTCCCGTATGACGCCAGCAAGTGGGAGTTTCCTAGAGACAGGCTAAAGCTAGGTAAGTCTTCATTCCATGAGTCCTTTAGTGATAGTGCAGCCAGCCCTATGTCTTGAGGTGTTTCAGGTCCTGGCTTGCCGTGGAGCTGCCCCGATGCAGGACATCTGTGTGGACTCTCCAGTCCCATAGGATATAGTGCATGCTCTCCCCGTTATCAACCTTATGTTAATTTCTGGTGTAGAAATTCAATTTACATTTGTTTTTTATTCTGCATGTTTTACCCTCAGTGCCAGACAAGTAAATCACTCTATTCATCTTCTTGTTTCAAGGTAAACCTCTCGGGCGTGGAGCTTTTGGCCAAGTCATAGAAGCAGACGCATTTGGAATTGACAAAACTGCTACCTGCAAAACAGTGGCAGTCAAAATGCTTAAAGGTAAAAATAGTAACTAAAACTTCACCTTGAATGTTCAATGCAGCCAATGCTATAACCAGTAGATAGACAATAATAGAAATGTTTGTACTAATGATGTAACCAAGTTTAGCTTAACAGTTGGTGATGAAGCAATGAGTACATGCCTTTACCTCATCACTAATCGGAGCAATGCGACTGTGGTTTCTTAGCTGTTGCTTTATAGGTCTGCTCAGGTTCAGAATACAAACCTGCTCCTGTAAGCAAATTGCACATACCTGGTTCTGTCTTATGCAGGGATGTTTCTACAAGTCTCAGGCAAGGGCTTAGGCACACTCTAAAATCAGTTGTAGTTTTGAACAGCTTTCTCCTCACTTTAAATCATATTACAGTACCTTGTGTTTGCCACAAGAAAGTTGAAAGCTCCAGTTCCCGGACACACTGTTTCTGTAAACAGGAGGACGTAGCTGGGGCAGCAAAGTGGGTCTGCCAGTAGTTGGGGTCTGTATCCCAGAGGGTGTACTGGAGTACTGGAGGAGGGTAGGGAAGTTGGGAGTCTTCTGATAGTACAGTGTAAGCAGTCACAAGCACAGGCAATACCTGTTGTAGACTTGTTACGATGGTATGAGTATGCAGTAATTACAATAAAAATGAGAAAGCCCTGTTGCTACAGCTTCCCAGTGCACAGACAGACTGCAGAGAGCTGCCTCCTCTGCCCCTCTCACCCCACTGCTTAAGCTCTTTTCCTCTTCCCCTTCTATCCCTGTGAGATGAGGATACTAGTCTTGTCTCTAGGCTTTTGGTGAGGCTTCGGGGTCAGGCATGTTTGGCCCCTGCCCTATCCCCTCCCAGTCCATGGACTCATTAGACCCTTAGCGTGGACCCCAGCAATGGCTATGGGACAGTGTTTCTAGCTCTTCTTGGCTGGGGAGGTCAAATGGCAGAGTACAAAATGCTCAAAAGGTCTGTAGGAAAAAAAGGTGTTCACTAATCTGGATTGGTTTTGTACCTTTTCTGATGTACTACTGTTGGCAAACTTTTGAAAATGTTTAAAAGCAGAGGAAAACCAAGCCTGTCATGCATGTGTCTAGCTTTCATCGGTGTCCTGCAACATAACTGACCCAGGCTACCAACCAACAAGACTTCTCAGTAGATGGGCTGGAAAAATAACAGAAGAGAGTGCAGAGGAGGGGAAAAGCCTTTCTGTCTGTGATGTGTCTGATCTATGTTGTTTTACTTCTGCAGAGGGTGCAACCCATAGTGAGCACAGAGCACTTATGTCGGAGCTGAAGATCCTTATTCATATTGGCCATCATCTCAATGTTGTCAATTTACTTGGAGCCTGCACAAAGCCAGGAGGTGAGTAATTTCTCAGTGGGTGGAAAGGTGCTGATGAAAACCCCATTTCTGCCATTTCTGCTGCATAGAAAATAGAGTTTCTAAATGAAGGTCTGGAAGAAATTGTCTTTTATTTTTAAAAAAGAGAGCAAGTCCAAAGTGGGATAAAAGCTTAGAAGCCCTGAGTTCTACGTGCAGCTCCTTCCCTTAATTGTTCTATCACTGCTTTTCTGTACCTCAGATCCACTGTAACTGTGGACACCCTACGTGTAACAGACTTCGGGACTGAGTCTAGTACCAGATTTAACAAGTTGGTCTTATTCTTGTCACCAGCTGCACTGCAATTGCAAGCTGTGACTTCCCTCCCTGGCTTTGGATGGGCTGTGGATGCCTCTGTGTGTGTGTGGGAAAGGAGACTGCAATTGGAGTCCAGCTCTGGGTGGATGAATCTATTTCACTTTATAATCAGGGACAGATGTTTTATTTAACAAATCCAGCACTGCACACTTATTTGGAAGATATTCAGTGAAAGTAACACGGTAATAATTTTTCAGGGAAGCGACTTGTTGGCTTACTGTGGGATCAGAATTTAATTTGTAAAGTTCCATGAGAGAAGCGCAGTAGTTGAAGGAAACATAATCCATAAATATTTCTTTCCTTGTTTATTCCATAATAGAATAGGTATGGCCAGTATTTGGAACCCAGGATGGAAATTTGTCATTGTAGCAGATGCCTATATGAAGCAATCTGAGCATGAAGTACAACATCTGGGCTGTACATAAGACATCTATGTCTGAAACTGAGATTCCTGTTTTAAGTTTTCAGGACTTAAACTGCTTGCACGAAAAGCGCGTGGATATTCACTTGTGTACTTTATTGCAGATGAGTGGTTAGTTGCACTGAATTTCATTCAAATACGTATGGCACATCCTTACAGTATCAATTAGCATAGGCAGTTATTGGCACTTAAAGTATGAGCACACGACTATACATTTTCACGTATGAAATTCGGTCTGTGATTTTGAGAAGTATCTGCTTTCTTTTCCTTCCTTATACAGCAGAAAAGGAATAATTTCCCTGCTTTGATTAAATTTCCTTTTTATTACTAATATTTTTTAAAAACTCTGGGTAGTAGAATGCTTTTTGAAATGTATGTATTTCTAGCCACAAATTATGCTCTGAGATAAGATGAGGTGTGAATAGTTTTTCTGAGGAATTGCTTTAACTGTTGTACAGGCCCACTTATGGTGATTGTGGAGTATTGCAAGTTCGGCAATCTGTCAGCCTACCTACGGAGCAAGAGAAGTGAATTTATCCCATACAAGGTAAGGAGTCAAGTTTAACAGTATAATGTTTGATTTGATGGTTTTTTTCCACGCACCGTGTTTCTGTTTCTAGTGCAGACTGAAGTAGCAGTCCTTGGGGACGCTGAATATCCAGTACTTCTCATGGGAATGAGAGATGGCAAAAACATCAGAGGTCATCTGGTCTTTTCCCTGGCCCCTGCAATATAGCTATTTTATTATTGTTAGCTTAAAATGTGCAAAGGAACTGGGCTTCCACTATTTCCCTTGGCAGATGATTCTACATTTGGCCATATCCGTCAGGAAGCTTTTTCTGATTATCAGCCTGAATTTTTTTCCTTTCTTAGTTAAGCTCCAGACCACCTTAAATAACTGCACTCCCTGCTTAGTGTACATATCCATCGACTATTCATCGACATCTTCTATCACGTGATCATCCTGTCCACTATCCCCTTGGCTCATTGCTGAACCAGGCTATACATCTTTGCTGTTAATCATTTTGTGTAATTCATGTATCTCATAAGTTTATGTTCAGCTTTCCATGTCCCTGGTCCTTTGTGAAGGAAGGCTCTGTCACAGCACTCCCTACACACCCCACTTTGAAAGGAGGATGGAGGATGGAGGCTGGCATTTTCAAACTAATTTCTGGCTGCCTCTGATGAGGGTTCTGATTTCTGGAGATGGTCAGGAGGATCTATCCCCTCCGAGGGTCAGAGGGTCAGATTGCATGGCTGTGGGTACCCAGCACTAAGCATCATGCTCAGACACTACCCTTTTTCCGTACAGGTGGGAGGGAGGGTCCTGGGCTGTGTGCTGCTGCCCTGGTAGACCTCGGCTCCAGCCCTCGTGCAGCTGCTGTGTTTATATCAGAGCTTCTTCAAACTGCTTGTCAGTTCTCCAGGGGGGTTATTTTTCATTATCCTTTGAGCCATTGTTTACTATTTTATATTGGCAAAGGCAACTCGCTGCATCCTCTTTTGAGGTAAAAAGAATAAATAAATATCTGAGAGGCCTTGAAGGACGAAGCAGAGTTTCACAAGGGTGCTGACCCTTGCTTACACAAGCCTTGGGATGGGAATCAGGAACGGAAAAAAACAGCCTTGCCAGGGGACAAAAGTCACCAAATCAAAGCAGGAGAAAATGGAAATAGGATGGAGAAAGCATCCTCTTCAGGGGCACTCAGTAGCTTAGGAGAGGACGGAATTAAATCAGATTTTGAAGGCCACTAGCATTTTGGCCAGGATAGAGGTTTAGCGGAATAGTCTTTGCAGCAAGAGGTAATGCTGTAGTGGTACGGAGAGGCTTGGGAGTATGAAAAGGGGTTCAGCAGCATCCATGTGTGCTTCACAAGTGGTGGGCAGCAGGAGGCTGAGAAGGCCAGCTCCTCAGTGTGGATTTCTTCTGAAGTGTCTGGAAATGGTGCAGGGGGACAGCTGGGACAATGTGGCAGCAGGCTAAAGCCACTCTGTGGATCAGTAGGGGCTGCTTAAGCTGGTGAGCCCACATGGCCAAGGCTTAGGGCTTGCCAGTACTGTCACTGTGCCAGTCTAGTACACCAACTAGAGCTGGCTTGGAGCCGAGTAGCCAGTGATGCCAGCCCCGAGCTACCCTCCGTGCCTTCAGTAGTGCCCATGGCACAGAGCGTGGGGAGTGCCATTGCCTTTCCTGAGGAAGCTTCTGGCATGCTTTCTCCTTCTGATTTCTCTCACCCTCCCTTCCCATTTCTAGACCAAAAGTGCCAGGTTTCGGCAGGGGAAGGACAACTGTGTTGGTGACATCTCTGCAGACCTGAAGCGACGGTTGGACAGCATCACGAGCAGCCAGAGTTCAGCAAGCTCTGGCTTTGTGGAGGAGCGGTCCCTGAGTGATGTGGAAGAGGAGGACGGTAGGATATGTCTTTTGGTGCTGCAACAGCTGTCATGGCAGGGGGCTGATAAGGAGCACGGGGAACTGAGCAATTTCCAAAGCTCCCCCAAAGCTGTGTGTGGAGTGTTTACTGAATGAACAAAGTTCTCTAGCTATGGTTCATCTAGTTCAACACTCCAAACCCCACAGCTCAGTCCTGTTAATGTCCCATCTGAAAAGGGTGCATTTTTAGTGAGATCCAACTCTTCAGTGTCCTGGTGTCTTCAGGGGAAATCGTGAAGCACAAACTCTGAAGGCAGTGCAGAGAGGGTTGTGCCAAGATGCTAACTGAATTTCCTTAGTGTTTACCTAGAAGTTAAACATTATCAAATTCAGTCTGCTTCACTGCTTTTTAGTAGAAAATTTGATTTGCCTTTCCTCTGTGCAGGTGGTCTGTCAGGAACAGGAAACCTAAATTCTCTGCTCGTTCAAAGCCTCCCCTGGGTATACATACCCTCTTCAGTGTTTTCACTGGTGTATTTGCCATGTTCTCCTTTGGCAGAGACAGCACGAAGTGCTCAGTGCTGCCAACATGTTTCAGAGACTGCTGATTTCAGCAAGCAGTAGGATCAGACTGATCAGGAGGGAAGCTATAGGTCAACTACCTGTACCTCAGCTTCTAATAAAAATCATTTCGTGCAAAGAAAAATATCAGTGTGTTAACAGGGAGTTTCAGTGTGATCCTAATGGGTAATGTCAGGCATGCACTTTATGCCTTTCCACACTATTTTGGTCATTTTCAGGCCTCTCTGGTGTAACCACTGACCATCTAAGCTGGGATGTTGTAAGAAGTGTGTAGACTTAAAGCAGGCCTTGAGATGAGGATATTAGCAAACAGTGCTGTAGCTCTTGGTACATTTCTTCTTGAAAACAAGAGCTGAGCAAAAATATCAAGTTGCTTATTTCATCGGTTTTCAAATCCATCTGCTGAAACCACAGCAGCCTTTCCTGTCCTAGGAACTTGTGAACTGGGTTTTGGTTGTTTTTCTTTTGAGACTGTTTTGCGAATATTTCCACTGGTGAGTACTTTGGAAATAAGCAAGGACACCTGGGGTACAACCAATCATCTCAAAATTTATTTTACACAGGAGTAGTTTGGTGTGAAATAGGTTGTTAGTGCTAATTGTACAGCCATAAAAGGGCTCAGATTACTCTTCCAGTTCAATGTAGCATAAGGTTAAGATGGGGTTTTACCTAAGAAGCAGTTATGGGTGAAATCAGTGATAAAGGGCATGTTTGACTGTGCTCTGATTCTTTGCAGCTGGACCTGAAGACCTTTGCAAGAACCCTTTGACCATGGAGGACCTCATCTGTTATAGCTTCCAGGTGGCGAGGGGGATGGAGTTCTTGGCTTCACGCAAAGTAAGGAACTTCTCAGGAAGAGTGGCATGTTATTTATTTGACTGTAGGAAGTAGTGCTGTAGGTCTATAGAGGGAAACAATTTCATCTTTGGACTAGCAATCATCCGCAACATTTTCTTTTTGCCCTAAGGCACACCCAAATCATTAATACCACAGAGTTAAACAGCCGATGCATTTATTGACACAAATGTTAGTGATCTGTATAAGGTTTGTGGGTCACAGATTCATAGAAAAATGATTAAGTAGTTGGGGGAGGGGAACTGACTTAGGAGGATGATTCAAAGGATTAGGAACAAATCTGTGATAACCAGAACTAAACTAGAGGAAAGGAGTGTGCTCTGAGGAGGCTGCCGGCAACTTGTGCAGTGGGATTGGAAAGGCAGTGTGAGGAGAGACAATGCTCCTCTGTGAAACTTTGTGGATGGCTCCTTGGAGAATCTCTTGCTAAAGACACCCTGATAATGAGTAGCAACTTAACTGCATTTTGGCCTTCTAGAAGTGCTTTTCTGTGGTTTGATGCTAAGTAAGAATAATACACATTTCAAAGGATGTAAATGCCAGCAAGAGAGAGGAATTGCCTGAAGCTATATAAAAACAAAAGGTACTTAGAAATGAGAAAAGGGAATACAAAGGGAGAATAGAACAATGCTCTAGAGTGCAGGCATTTCTCTACATTTCATACATTCTGTTTGGTACGTGTATGTAAAAATATGTCTTTCCAAGTTCTTCATTTCTACTCCACCCTAGAAGCAAATCTGCAGCCACTTTCAGAACCTGGCTTTTTTACTTCTAGCTATTGAGGCTTGAGTTTTGAAATCTTTATGTTGTTGTCTAAGCTGTTATTCTGCATAGGCAAAGGCATGGACTTTTCTCTCCGTGGTCAAGATTAGTTTCTGTTGCAATCAAATCGGGTTCTTTTGCATGGTATGTTTTTCAGAGAGTGGAGTACACAGATTTGAGTGAACCTAAGTAAATTTAAAGGTAATCAGATCTGAACCTGTTTTGTGTCAGCTTCTGAGGATAATTAATTAACTAGCTTCAAAGGCCTCTCTGCATAGTGGATAAACAGATGTATGTTTGGACTTGGGAACACAAGTCTTCCTAAGCCAAATCAGTTGTGACCATCAAAAAAACATTTAAAATCAGTAACTGTTGATGCTGAGGTTTCTTTTTCTTGAAAGGTTTTAAGAATTATCTGGCCTTTGAGGGCAAGAGAGCACATATGCAAAACCAATCAGCCCCGTGGACAGGACTATGATGACAGGCAGCATATGAAGTTGTTTACTTCTCTTTGCAGTGCATCCACAGGGACCTGGCTGCTCGTAATATCCTCTTGTCAGACAATAACGTGGTCAAAATCTGTGATTTTGGCTTGGCTCGAGACATCTACAAGGACCCAGATTACGTCAGGAAAGGAGATGTAAGTTTCAGATTCTCTGTTTGAGATAGAATTAATACGGTCAGGATTCCTTTTTTTTCACCTTAAATGGGTTTGTTGAAACTCAGTGTTTTGCTAAACTGTGATACCTTTTTTGTTTACGGAAATGCTTTCAGGCCAGACTACCCCTAAAATGGATGGCACCAGAAACCATTTTTGATAGAGTATATACTATTCAGAGTGATGTGTGGTCCTTTGGAGTTCTGCTGTGGGAAATATTTTCATTAGGTGAGTCACTTTACTTTACTGAACCATTTTAAATGTTAAACAACAAAATCTGAGGAAAAGATTCACAGTGTTCTTGGATCCTCTTTAGAATTTTTTTTTTTTACTTCTTGAAAATTTCCTGTTCATTTTCTGCATCAAAATAAAATACTCAAATTTCCTTAAAAATGCAGACATAGGAACATGGACTTGAAATGCTTCTTCATACAATTTCAGCATGTGATTATGTGCCTTATTTACTCAATCAGTTGCTGTTGCCATCATATATATATAAATTATTTGCACAGCCAAATATACTGAATTACCTTATTAACTCAGATCATAGCAAATTATTTGTTTGAAAATTAATCCCAGAATTTAGGAGTCTAATGCACTAAAATTACCGTTGCTCTCGTATTAGGTGCTTCGCCATACCCTGGAGTGAAAATTGATGAGGAATTTTGCAGAAGACTGAAAGAAGGAACAAGAATGAGAGCTCCCGACTATACAACACCAGAAATGTAAGAAATTATTCTTCCAGCTGCCCACTTTTACCTTGCAATAACAGCAGGTGCTTGAGGAAGCAATAGGTGCTGTTTTCCTTATGCTGATATTTTAATGGGCTTTGTCCTTGTAGGTACCAAACAATGCTGGATTGCTGGCATGGAGATCCTAAGCAGAGACCAACTTTTTCAGAGCTGGTAGAGCACCTGGGAAATTTATTGCAAGCCAATGTCCGTCAGGTACATGAAATGCGTTCTCTCTTAGCTAAAACTACTGGTTGAACCCTGCCTGTCCTGCCAGCCACCACAGAATCCCACAGATGGGTACTGTCTCGTGGAGCCATGAGGGAGCCTGAGCTTTCACTGCTCCTGTTACTGATTGGCAATCAAGGCAACTCGCAAAGAATGACTTGGGAGGGAAAAGATTGCAGAGATCTGGTGTGGTAACCAAAAGCCAACTTGTCCTGCCAGCAAGGGCTTCCCCTTACACCACCACTGTTGTTACTTAGCTGTCTTGCTGGGGAGATGTTGGCACAGGCTCAATTCCTGCTCTTCTGCCTATTTCTCTCTGCAGACTGCAGAGGCATTTTGTCAGGTAGCTCCTGTTGATCTTACCATGCCAAAGATAGATATCTTTGCACATGTGGGATGCAGGGTTTTTGTTGACTCTTCTGTAAGACGAGGATACAGATGTTTCACTACCTGTTAGCTGTTCCATGTGCATGCATGTATTAAGACTTATCCAACGCACAGGCATTATATTAAGAGAGCCTATTGCTTCCAGCTGGGGTATATGGGCTTCCCTCCCTCCTGGGTTCTTCATATTGTGGCTCCTTCTTCGCACATCATAAATGTGGACAAGGCCAGGGCAATAGATGTGAGCACTCAGGATGAACGAGGCTGGATTTTGCCTCACGTTGTTCTATTAGACTAGGTAGCCCTTTCCAGCCTATTGGTAGTGATGACAATTACCTGTCCTTTCCAATCACAGTGTCTTCTGTGCATACCAGAATTCAGGAAGGATAGAATTTGTCTGCTTTCCTACAGAGCAGCCTGACTCTTGTGTGTCACAGAGCCACAGACTGGCTAAGGCTGGAAGGCACCTCTGGAGGGCATTGATCCAACCCCTGTTCAAGCACCTGGACCCAGTTGTCCAGGACCATGTCCAGATGTTTTTTTAATGTGTCCAAGGATGGCAACTCCACAGCCTCCTTGAGCAACCTGTGCCAGTGATTGGTCACCCTCACAGTAAAAAAAGTGGTTTCTTGCATGTTCGGAACATACTTTATATATATTTGCCCGTAACCTAATATGGTTGGGTTGCTATTGATTTAGGCTCTCTTGTCATGAACTATAGTGTACTGTGACAAATATAATTTACTGTCTGATAACTGATAGGTAATTATACATGTTTCGTATTGTAGTCCAAATTTTTTTAAAAAAATTAGAGAAAAGGGGAATCTAGAAGGTTATTGCTTACTGGGCTATGAAGAGGTATGCAGTAACAAAGGATGCATAGTTAATTTATACTTTTTATACTTTAAAGCAGAAATATAAACAAGTGGAATATTTTTTTTAAATGTTGTTGTTTTTATTCATATTGAGTTAGATACCAAGGTATTGCGAGAAACCTTCCTTTTTTACTATCTCCATTTCATTTTTTTCCATTTACTTCTTACACTTAATTTAGGCTTTATGGTTCATACGCTATAGTCCAACTCAATGTCACTTTCAGTTTTAGGTATTTTTTTTCTTTCAGGGTCATGTTCTTTGTGTTATTGCAATTCAAACATTACTAAAATTGATTTTTTTTATCTCAAAGACATCAAGAAAAGTTCAGTTTACATGTTATGTTACATCGTCATATAAAAATCTCAATGTTTTAATTGAAAACTCTTTGGCAATGGCTCTTAGTGTGTTTCCTTCTTTCAATTAAGCTGCTCCTATGAGGGTATTATAGTGCTTGTAGGTTAATAAAACAACCAAGTAGTTCTGTTGGACTGCTGCATTTTCCATGTATGTATGTGTAGCTGTTTATGCCTGTATGTCTCTGTAGCCTCATTTAATTTTTTTTATTTCTTCACTGCATTCTACAGGATGGTAAAGACTACGTTGTCCTTCCTTTGTCAGTATCACTGAATGTGGAGGAGGATTCAGGTCTCTCTCTCCCAACTTCACCTGTTTCCTGTAGGGAGGAAGAGGAAGTCTGTGATCCTAAATTCCATTATGACAACACAGCAGGAATTAGGTATTTTATATGGTGGACATCCTATTGGGGCCTCTGAACGGATTTTGTTCATGCTGGGGGCAGGGAAAATGAAAGGAAGAGACTTCAGCTGCATGGTTCATATTTAACCTCCTCTATAGGGATAACATGAATCTGTAGAGGTTTTGCAGGTGAAAATTAGATTCTCACCTCTGTGAATGCTAGGGATTTATTTATTTTTTTGCTACTTTTCCTAGATTTGTTATTTTCATTCAAAGAAACATTTGATATATAGTTTTTAACAACCAGAACAAATACAAAGTTTTACCTGTCCAATTCAGTTGTGCCCGCACTCATGTATTGCAGGTCTCTAAATATCAGTGGTAATAGATCTGTCATTAAGTAGCCTCCCTGGCACTTCACCTCCTAGAGTGGAATGTTGGTAAAGAGGTCATGAATTGATAGCTAAGAGGTATGCAACCTAACTAGCATTGTCACTGGATTTTGTCTGCTGCTTGCTTCTAGTAGGCTATTGTGGTATCCATGATTGACAAATAGTGGTACAGCCACTTACATGCTGGGAACCCTGAGTTGCTTGCAGCAATCTCAGAAGAGGGAGGATCCTTGACCAGAGGGCTTCTTTTGGAGAACAGCCTTCAAGAGACATGTAGCACTCCCTGTCCTGATCCCCATCGTTTAAGGGTGGCAGTCTGCTGTTGTTGTCCTACGTCCAGCCAGAGGTCTCACAAGTGCAGTCCAAAGGAAGAGACACATGTCTGTGCTCTGTTTATAATACTTCTTAGCAAAGCTTGCAGGAAGTTAAGCCCTCCAGTGTAACTGAGGAAAGGAGCTGTTTTCTCAAAGCTGTTTCTTAGAATTTGCTCAGGGATCAAGGTTGTCAGGAGCAGAAGGTCAGAAACATGCCGCTTTCTAGGTGGTTCATCCTTTTCAATAAATGGATGTTTTGGAGGTTTGCATAATATGTTTTGACAAAAGGATTAACTTCTCTGTAGAGAGATAAAAGAATCCTGATATCATGGTGCTGTTTGCAGCCAAGTTGTGGATAGTGGACACAAAACTTTTTTTGTTGTTTCTTTTCTTTTCAGTCAGTACCGAGAAGGTAGCAAAAGAAAAAGCCGCCCTGTGAGTGTGAAAACATTTGAAGATGTACCATTGGTAACCACTGTAAAAGTTGTTCAGGAGGTGAGTTCGTCAGTTGTTTTTCTCTCTTTTCCTTCTGTTGATATGTTTTGGGGTTTTTTTTCATCCCTTTCCATTGAATACATTTCTAATACCTTTGCAGGAAAACCAGACAGACAGTGGGATGGTTCTTGCATCTGAAGAGCTGAAGGCATTGGAGGAGAGTGATAAACAAGTGAAAATACCCTTTAGGTAAGGCTCAGGCTACCCATGGTATTTAATAGAACCTTTTGCTTGCAGTAAGTCAGGGAACTCATTGGTTTGTAAATTTTTAGAAGATAAAATCTTTTCTTACTGTGTTTTTCAAAACGTAAGCCAAAATTGTACACTGTATGCCTGGTCATCTGCATTTGCTGCTAGGAGAGAAGAGGTAATGCAGCTGTTGGAAGTATCCACCAGCACCACAGAAAGGACTTGTATTTATCAGCTGCGAAAGCATCAACCACCCCTTGAAGGAACTAAGCCAGTGCACACAATTGAGTGTGTTTGTAAGGGCCTGTCTGCAGCGACAAAGAGCTCCTTTTTTCCCTTTTTGCTTCTTTTTTTGTCTGAAGCTGACTTTTGAGTTTTCAGGATGTACCTGGGTGTATTTTCAGAGCATTGTACAGGGGTTTCATTGTGCAGTTCACAGGAAGCACAGTGGTGTTGATGGAGCTGAAACCTCACGTATGCTTTCTGAGAGCTTCTCAGAGATTATTTTTTCCAGGACAACTTCAGTGCAAACAAAGGTGTTCTGCAGTTATGATTGCACCATGGCTGAAATGTATGAAACCTCAAAATTTTTTCTCCATTTTATCCACCGTCACAATCTAATCTTGTGTGGTCATATAACTAAATAACTTTTTCATGTGCTAGTGAAGTTAGGCCATATAAAAAGGTGTCTCTTTATAATCAAACACGTTTAAAAAGACTTGAAGCCAGTTTTGTTAAGTGCACAGTTTTGTTTGGTTGTTGTGATGGAAAGCAGCTACCAACAGGAATTGCCCACCTGCCCTACGGGAGACAGTCTCCACAGCTCTCTCAGTCCTGTTTCTACTTGTTTTTCACAGCACGCTGGTGCCCAGCAAGAGTAATGAGTCCGTCATGTCTGAAGCCTCCAACCAGACAAGTGGGTACCAGTCTGGGTACCACTCAGATGACATGGATACCACTGTCTACTCCAGCGAAGAAACAGAACTCTTGTGTGCCCGGGAGGCTTCACCCCTGCTCTGCTGCACACATGGGCTCACCTATGATGGAGCTGTGCCACTTGCCTCTCCACCACTCTAGGATGAAGCCAGCAACTCTCTGTCCCCCTGGGATGTGCCTTCCTTGCCTGGGCTGGTATTGCTCAGGTTTGGTGTTTAGAAAGGTGGTGTCGTGAGACTAAGAATAGACCTTAATTTTCCCTGAAGAGGATGCAGAAGCATCTGGCAGCAAAACTGCACTGTGCCAGGATGCGGGGCGCTTTCCTCGAGAGGCGCTTGTGGTTTACGTTGCAAAGTTCCAGCTGCGGTCTGTGCGTGCTGTACCGATCCAATGGCAGAGGCAGTGTGGTGGCCTTTGAGACCGTGGTGACATGCTGAGCACCTGCCTGATGCAGGCAGCGGCACGACATTTGTTGTACGAAATAACAGCACAGCCTTGCATTTTTTTTTTTTTTTTTTTTGTTGTTATTTTTCCCGTTGCGGATGGACTCCAGGAAGGAAACAGCACAGCGCTGGCTCTTGTTTCTCAGAGTTATCCCTTGCTTGCACCTCCACAAACAAAAAAAGGAACCTCCAGCTCAAGGTTCTGGCACTCGCCAACTGCCTGAGACTAAACATAGGCCAAGCTAAATATAGATGGGGGCAATGGTGTCTGTCCTTGGCAGAGGAAAAAAGTTGCTATCCCAGACCTCATGAGCTGCATTTGCTTGCAAGAGTTGCACAGTGCGGCTGGTTTGGAGGATAGAGCACCGACCCAATTGATGGGACACGAGTGCCGGTGCCGTGCCTCACTTCTGGGATGGTTCTGCCCCCCCATCTTCCCCAGCACCCTTGACCCGTACCAGGTGCCAACCTGCTTCTGAGTAGCCTGAAATGGCTGCAGAAAATACCCTCTCCCCCTGAATCACCACTGGAGCAGCCTCTACAACAGGTAGAAAAGGCAATGTAATCTACCTTAGGACCACAGGGAGCCCGACCTTCTCATCTCATCCCCCCTCCCTCAGATGTAGGTCTGACCCTTCCACTTTGCAAATTCAAAGTGCTTGAAATGGCAGAGATCTTCGTTTGTGTAAATCCGTGACTGGTTTCATGGCAGCTCCGATCTTCTCTGTGTGGTGAGATTGTGCCTAATTGTTGGACAACTTTTTACCTGCGCTCTTGTAGTCCCAGAGCTCTATTGATAGACAAAATGCAGGCTACAAGATTTTAACATGTAAGACTATTTCTACTGAGTTCTTTTTTGTATTTTTATAATTTTTTGTTTGTTTGTACCTACTATAATGTCAAATGCTGGGAAACATGAATATAAGGCATATACAGTATTTATAGCCCCTTTATGTAGAAATAAATGTAATATATTAAAATATATATATTATATAATAGGTATTGTACTAGTCACATTTTGTATCAGTGTTCTGTATCATTACAGGGGTCAGAAAATTTTTAAGAGAACATTTAATTTTATTAGAAGGGACTGGAAATTTAGAGGTGGGGACTACATGTATCTGTTTGCTTTCTTGCGTGTGTTTTCTTATATGCTTTCTATGGGCAGGGAAATTTATCAAATGCTACTTATTTCAAGTGACATTTAATGAATCTAGTCATCTATACCATTGTACAGGCCTGTGAACACTTCTGTGGGTACCTATACTAAAGAAACTTCAGTGATTTTTATCAGTTGGGAATAAATGCCTTTAGAGAAATGGTCAGAGGAACAGACTGCTCATACAAACCAAACCTCCTCGGAAAGAGTTTATTATGTTCAGTTAGGTCATGGTTTGTCTAATTGTATTGCAGCTTTTGCCTGAAGAGTAGCACTTTCTGTTAAAGCCTTATTCATCGTTTCACATTTGTGTTTCTTCCATCTCACTTCTTAACTGAGGTGTTGTCCCTGCTTTTGTGTAGCAACATCTTCCTTTATTTTAAATCTATACTTAAAGCTCCCATCTTTTCACTCTGTCCCCTTTTTTACTTTCTCTATTGCACTATGTGTACCTTCATTCACAGTGCAAGGCTGGCCACCATTGGGGTATCAGGACTCAACGAATCATAACAGCTTACGCTAAAAAGAGTGCAAGGCAAATTAAACCACAAACTGCAGTTTTGAATTAATCTTCTCTTTATAGTAGTTTGAAATGAGACTTTTGTAGGCTGTTGCAAAGTTAGAACATGTATCTAAGAATTGGTAGATCTCACTGCTAAACTCCTCTCAGGCTGAATATGGAACCAACACCTTCTATGTGCTATGTGCATGCCCCATCTACAAGGTTGTGGGATGTCAAGCTTCAGATGTTTCTCCATTCCTCTCTCTGAATCTGATCTGGCATTTTACAGCCAGAAAAGCAGAAGCTGGGAGGTCAGGTAGAAAAATGTTGAGACATTAATCTTGCTTCCTGGGCAAGAGCATAGCCAGTAGAGTATGCTTAACAGCAAATGCTACATTCTTTACAATCTCCCCTCCACAGTATTTTTCAATATCTTTAATGAAACTGACACTGACAGAAGCCTGATGGTTACCTGGTTGAGCCATATGTTGGAGAGTCTTGGCATAGAGGTGGAAGAGATCTGTCATTGACGTCCATCTGCCATAGGCCTGGAGCTCCCCAAGGTTTGGGATGTTCAATCTAGACATCCGAACTTTGTAGTTTTGTTTCCTCTCCAGCCTGGTGTAGCACACAGTATGTACCACATACACGTAGTCAGATGCTTCCCTGTTTCTTTGCAGTAACTCTAAAATATCCATCATAGTGCAATTTCAGCTAATGAGTTTTCTGATTTATAGTCCTTGTCAGTTAGTGAAACACTCTCATGAGTCCAAATAATTTTAAACGTGCCTGGACAACGTGGGAACTAGCACACACCTGCTTTCGGAAAGGAAATTAGTTTCTTAAAAAAAAAAAATTACATATATTCAGTTTCAGGAGCAAGCAAAGTTTCTATAAATGCATATGTTTGGCACTCAGTAACATGATTCTTTTCTTAGACCATTGCCATTACATCCTTTAAAACACCTGGACTTCTTGTTGTGTTCTGAATACAAGAAGTTCAGCTAAACCCCAGTCAGGCCACACGAATCTTGGTAGATGTTTTGAATTCCAAAAAGGATATTTTCAATGAAATGACAGACATACAGTGTATAGATTTGCAAATGCCTTGCAAACCAGTCCCAGCTTTATCTCCACTCTGCAACCGCACACTTAAATGTCAGTATTTGAATCAGCATCCTTATTTGTGAAATGCATGGGAGGTTCCAGCCTGGATTTGAGCTGCGTAGAGAAGGGACACTGGTGAGATTAGGGATCCAAACATATCACTGTGAGCAGCTGGGTAGGAGCTGAGAGAAGCAGTGAAGGGGTTAACAGTTCCTGTTCAGAAGAACTGCCAGAATGAACCGGAACTGCTGATGGGTTTGGATGTAGGGAATCAAGGAGAGTCATGCCTGAAATAGGCGGTTTTGGGGCTTGAAGATGGCTCATGTCAGCTGTTATCAATGTAAAGATAAACCACCTGAAGAAGGCAGGAGCATTCAAGCATGATAGCTAGGTCCCTGCAAAAGATAATGCAAACTGTATCCAATTCATTGCATGGAAATGTCTTGGGAAATCTAGTCCTTGCCCAAGGTTTCTTATTAATGCTTCTCCAATCACGAGCAAGTGTGTTCCACATAAGCGTAAAAACATTCAAGTGAAAGTGTTATGATGATCCTCTGTGTCGTCTTCTGTGATCATCCCCAAGCACCGTGCCTGCAGACTTCAGTGGCCAAGCGTTTGTTAATACTAAAAGCAGCGTTTGAATGAAAAAAGACTACTATCACAGAAATATTGAAATTGTGAACAAAAATGCTATTTGCTTCTTTTTTGATGGTTTTAAGGCTGGAAAACATAGTTGGGTAGCATGCATAGCCTCCCGTTATAAAGCTGGAATTTGCTATTTTTATGTGAAACATTCCCAAACTATGAATCATCTGAGGTTTCCCCTCATCACTGGTACTTGAGTACACACCCTGTGTTACCTCGCAGTATGGGACCTCACAAAGCAACAGCAAGGGCAAGGAAAACAAAGTTAACTTTTGTTCTTCCTAATTGACAAATTTATTAGGGACAGACGTTAACCAACAAAGACCTTTTCTTTGGACTTTAGCCCTGGATTTTCATTCTGCCTGGCTGAGCATTGGATTCTGTGTCATAATATATGTCCTCAGTTCCTCAGCCCCTGACATTCGGGCTGATTAAGTCCCAGAAGGTCATTGGGAAACATAGCAGGAGCTTGTAACGTATGGTGCTGATAAACATCTCTGCATCAGAGATAAGGGACTGGTCAGTGCAATCTTAGGAAGCTCAGGTTTTGTTGCCATAAAACTACACAATGTAAAGCCTAATCCCTACACAGATTTAAATAGCTGTTAGACATATCAGGTTCATGATGAAGGGTGTCCTGGTTACCTAGGTGTTATTCACTGACTGCCACCAGTTGGTTTGAATGAAGTATCTTTGCCTTGCAGCTTGTTAGGATGACATGTTATGGTGAATGATGGCTTCTCTGTGAGTTTGAGGGAGCAATAAATGAGTTCAGTTTCCAGGTCCAGCTCTGGCATCCAACACAGACTTTATTGCCCAGAAAAAATGGCAGTGCAATGTGCCTTCCTGAGTCTTAGAAAAAGTTTTTTAAAAGGTGGAATATATGAACTGAAATTCAATTCTTTTTTCCAGTGGGAGATGAAGCTGTTCAGTATCCCACAGCACTGTTTTTCTGAGTTCTGTACTGCTCTCTCATGCTAAGTGGCATGATTACTCTAGCAATGGTTTCACAAAAGCGAGTGGAAATGTCACTACTTTTAGTTCTATTTCTCTTGATCTGTTTTCATGCTACAGTCAGAAGCATGATTGTGTCACACTGTAGATAGACATAAGTTAGCTTTCATCCTGCCAGGCTAAGCAGCAGCACCAGTGAGAATTCAGAGCCTGGGCTTCTGCTTGTCACGGTGTTACCCATCAATAGTGGGGCCCACAGCAAAGCCCACGCTGCTTGCTAGCAGAAATCTGGTTGCTGGATGAAGCTCTATATGTGCCACACCTTCAACTGTAGTGCTTCCACACCTAGAAATAACCACAGGGATGCAAATCGCATTTGGTTACTGAAGTTTCTTGCACTTCTAGGTGGCCTGCACAGACCCATGGTTACACCTGAATCACGCACCATGGTGGCAAACATTGTCTGTGATGTTACATTTCTTTGGTTTCAGAGTGTCATTCCTACAGTCTCTTCCCAAGCTTGGTTGAGTTTGTTTTCCACCACTAGTTCCAGGTGTATCAGACCCCAGCTCTGTGGACCCTGTTTAACCTCACAGCTGATGGGAACTGGTGGGCAGCAGAGGTATTTGGATTGGGACTGACACTCCGCCTAAACTCAGCAGTGCTGCATAGGCACGGAACAGAGCAGAGGAGCAAAAGGCAGAAAGAAAATTCTGGTAATTGTGTATGTCCTTTTCAAATATTAGTAAGGCCTTATACTGGAGAATTGTACTTTAGCATCAGGAACCAAGGAAGAGCAAAGAGATTTTTCTTGTCAGACACAATCAGTTTGCACTGTAGGACTGGAAAACCAGCATTGCTTACTGCCAGTCATCTGGAGGCTGCTTTGCAGTGCGTATTTCATGGAGAAATAGGGCTGCTTTATCCACCAAATTTTCTACAGTTTCACTTGCAGACTTGCAGTGTGCTCTGTTTATTAGTCTGTTCATCATGTTTTATGTTTCATGTCCTTTGAAGGGTTTTCCACTTGTTCTTGAACCTATGTAAAATCCTTAGCATCTGAGACATCCTGCAGCAAGGATTTCTTGCATGCAAATTTTCACTTGACGGATCCAGGTATTTTCCAGTACACCAACCAAGCATTCCCTAGTCATCTTCTCCATGTCATTTAGGATTTGATGGACTACTATCCCCTCAGTCATTCCCTTTTGAGACAGAATGTTCCTAGTTGTTAGTAAAATCTGTTTGCATCTCCCAAAAGCTGTGAATAGGGCCCCTTGGTGGGAAGGTGACATGTGCTTGGCATGATTCCCAAGCAGGTCTCTGCACGATACCCAGTTTCCGTCAGGAGGAAGGAGGCTGTGGGACACCCAGCAGAGGATGGTGTTATGTCAACTGTTTCACGTGATAAATGTACCGCAGCATTGTCAAACATCAGTCAATGTCAAGATCCAACTTTGTGAGTATCTTCTAAGCGTTGCTATTTTTGATCGGTGAAATGTTTTCAAAGGTTGGGCTGTGTTTGTCTCCTGTGCGTGCCGCATCACCCTGTTCCCAGGCTGCTTGAGCTGGCTCCTGGCTGGCTGTGCGGAGGGATAAGATGAAGAAAGCAGAGGCTGTATGGCCTAAACACAGCACAAACAGGGGCACCATTTACCACCGTGAACTGGCAGAACAGAGTGAAAGCATGGCCTATCTTATCAGTTACTTACTGAGTTAAGTCAGGGGTATAAAAACTCTCTTTAAACTCTGGGTAATATCCATAAATGGGGCCCGTAAGAGATAACTTCACAAGTGGAACTTTTTAGGTGCACTTATGTGTAGTTTTAAATTACAATCCCAAAGACATCCTTATATTGTCTGATAAACTTCTTGAAATGGCAACAACTATTTAACATTATAGTTTAGTTAAGTACTAAAACAGCAGGGACCAGGCAGATAAACTGATACAATTATTAACGTATGGCTTAGTAATGCTATCAAAACAATGGCTTCAGGCATTTCAAGCCTGCTTTTAGGCTAATGTCCCCAATTTTTCAGGGGGATTATTAAGTTTTATTAGCAATTCACATCTCAGTATAATTATATGGATATTAGAGAAATCAATATTGTATAATGTGGAGTCCCTTAATGGCTATACAGTTTGTTGAGTCTGTTATGGGACCAGATTTGAAATCAATTTAAGAAGGAATTTTTATAATTCTGCTGGAATTGGGCTTTGCATGATGAGATAGATGTCTTAGACGTTGAAGAGAGGATTGCACAATCTGTCCTCACTGTTGTGACTTTGCATTCATGTGGCGATTTTACAAGTAGATTACAGAACATCATTACTGAATGTTTAAATATCTTCCCCCCATTCTGACTCCCAAACATCATTAAAATTCCTAACTACTATGTAGCTTTCAAAAAACTAATATATTCATATAAATATGTTTATTCAAATCACCATACTATAAACATGTTTGTCGCACATTGCAAAAAATCACTAATCTAAGATGGAGAACTTTCTACCACAGAAATGGCTGTGACATATTTCTCATATGAATTGATGAAGTGTTTTTTATTTTTCTTTATATGGTAGTGGGGTTTTTTTTAAGAGCATTTCCTTAGATCTGAGTGTATGACAGGTAATCAGAGCTTAAAATATTGTGACTCACTTTTGTGTAAAACCCCAAGGTGCATCTAAGTCAGCTTTTGTTTCATGAACTATACTTGTAGTGTATATGCTTTCAATGTACCTCAAACCAGCATTTCTCTGACAGTCACACTGCCATAAGGTGGCAACATCACCAGAAGAAATTCCTAAGAACTCTCAGGCTTAACACTTACCCCAAGCCATATGCTTTTTTTGTGTGGGAAAAGCAGCTGCCTGACCACAAGTGAATTTAGGCAGAGGACAGAGCTGACTGGAAACAAATCGAGTCTTTGTGTTTGTTTGACTGGTTAGTTTTCTCAGGTTGCTTTGAACTCAGGTAAGTCCCAGGATGTAGTTTGTTGTGTCCTGTAGCTACAAAGGGACAAGGCAGGTGCAAGAGGAAAAGCAATGGATACTGGCAGTGGTGGAGAGGCACAGCATCTTTCCTTCCTCCTGCTAGTGCCACTTGTAAAATTAAAGCCATTGTGGACTTTTCCAGAGGCAGCACAGTGTGTCTGTGGGGCTCTAGGCTGGTATCAGCACAGCATCAAAAGGGGAGAGAGACTCACTGCTCCATCTGGAGTATTTTTTAAAATGGCAAAAAAGGCATCCTTCCCCACTATATACTGGTTTATCCTCTTCCCTAGCTGACGAGATTTCAAGTAGACTTTGAGACATTCTTGCAGATACTTGAAGTCTTCAGCAGTACCGTTGTCTGTATTTCTTTCATTGGTGTTACAGAGAAGACTGACAATACTTCACTAGCTTGTCACAGAAGGAGAAGAATTGTAGGGAAAAGCTGTTTTGTCTCCTCCAGCACAAGAACTAGAGCATCAGCTGAGAGTAACGGGGCAAGTTCAAAATGAACAACAGTGTGCTTTTCATCTGTGCTTGGTGAACCTGTGAAACTCTTTTCCACAGGTTGTTACTACTTAAATCAGTTCAGAAAACTGTTGAGCAAATTAACGGAAGAAGAAAACATTCAGAGGTACTAAGTGTAGTAAATCTTGGGAAGCTGAAATAGGATATTTGGGAGAAATTTTCTGTGTGTTTATCCTGTGCTTTTACTCTTCTCTAGGTTTTCACAATCAACTACTGGAGCTCCTAGAAAGGTGCTTTGGCATACTATGGTATGGCTCCCCTGAAGTTTTTATAAGTTAACTTGTACTATCTTATAGTTAATTAAATCATCAGCCTGACACAGTAGTTCTCTGCAAGAAGATCGTAAGCATGTGGTTTTCATACACACTTAAACAGCTCTGCACTGAGTACAATGCATGCTAATAAAGAGTATTCTGCTCAAATTGCTCTGAGTGGTCCTCAGCCCTTGGAAAATCCATGTGTTTCCAAACAGAGAATTCAGGGGCAGCGGATCAAACACTGTAGCTTGCACGAGTGACTTCAGCCTGCAGTTTGATTGCAATGATGCTTCAGCATTACCATGTACCAGCTGCACAGCTTATACCTCATACCAGCAGCTTGCTGAAGAGTCGTGCAGCCTCTGCATGAGAGGCTTTAGGCCCTGATTTTTTCAGGCTTTTGGCTTCAAATAAACAATACATTCCTGACATTTCAAGTACACAGTCAGAATATCCTCAGTTCCAGCAGGCTGCTGACAAGTTGTGCAGAGGAAATCTACTACAGCCTCAGGAACTGATGGGTTTCCTACTCATTCTCAACAGATTGACTAGTGCTAAATATATATATCCTGTATTTCCACACATTCTTGGCAAAGAAGTCAACCTGTTTACTCTTTTTTTTTAAGACAGAGAAAAACATAAGGTAAATGTAAAGTGGTAATTAATAAAGGAAAAGTTAAATCACATTTTTCTTACCACTCCATGTTTCTGGATCAGAGTTCACTGAACACTAAATCAGACCATGCTCAGTAATGCACAGAGAAGGAAAACTCATTGACACCATTAGGAAGCATATATAGTTAGTCCCTCTATAAGGAAAAATTTCCTTGAGACTAACACATGGAAGTGCTGAATAACTGCTGAAAGTCTGTGAGATGTAAACATTGTTTACTTCTGTTTCTTTGGATATTGCCATGCCTTATTAATCTTTAAGAAATACTCAGATATTCTGGCCTTGGGAAAATACACAATGAGAAAATGTAGTTAAATACAGTGAGCTCAGTCCTGAAGCTGCTGGGGCTTGCACATCCACAGCTTCTCTGCAGACAAATAACTGCCCAAAAATATGGGCTTGTGTGAAAAAACCTTGCCAAATTTGAAGCTTGGTATTCGGTGCAGCTAAGCACCAAATACTTGGCATTGTTGCTGCAGGTCCGTCAGCCTGTGCACAGCACACAGGTGAGAGATTTGATCCAGGGACTGTACTGGCCATGAGTGATGCCTACAAGCAAGAGACCTTCAGGGGCTTGGAAGACAGCAGTTAATCTGTCTCACTCTTCTAAACCTTTCCCATAAGACTGTAGAAACCAAACAGACAGCCTGCTAAAGCTGCACTCCAGAAAGTCCAGGTCCCTATTTCAGCTTACACCTTGCTATCTGTGTGCCTTTCCAGCAAGCCACGGTCTCACTTTAAGTCCCATGTGAAAGATATGATACAAGCTTGTAAACAAGCTGCTTCTGCAAATATTGCTGTACGTCTGGGGTAAGGCCCTGGGAAATCTCAGAAACAACTTACTTGTCTCCACCTTTAAAAAGGTTCTACCTTAAAAGTTGAAGATTAGCCCTTAAGTGTTAAATATTCAAATAGATTTTTTTTCTTTCTGTCTTACTCCCTTGCTTCAGGTGCACACTGACACCTTAATATTTCAGTCATCTTCCCCATTATCTTTAGAGCAAGGCTGTATAAACTTGCTCTAGCTTTCCTTAACTGTTGGTGGGGATAGATGGAGATGCCAGTAAGGCTGCAGTTGGCATTGTCAAAGCAAGAGCTGATTGGTCCCTGGGAACAAATGTTTACTGTTCTGCTAGGAAAGCAGTAGGAAAAACTGAAGTTACAGCTGGATTTCCCTAAAATCAACCCTCCCCAGCTAGGTGCATTTTAAAATAAAATTAAACTCATTAGAGGAAAAATATGTTAATGTTACCTGGGACTGGAATAAAAGCAGAAAGCAAACAGGTCCATTTGCAGGAACATAGGAGGAAACATAGTCAAGTCACCATTGGTATAGCCTCATCAGACCTCCTTAATGCACTCAGAGCAATCTGTTTTCCTGCAACTCCAAAGTCTTTCCTGAGAATTTTATCAACCTGTGCACAAAATTTGCTTCTGTGCAGCCCAAATTTGCTGGTCTGCATTTTTTTTTGCATGTGGTTTGAGCTTAGAGCTGTGAGTCCTTGCGGGCAGATAGACCTAGAGGTAGGCATGGGAAATCCCTCATCAGGAACAGCTTCTTGTCTGTCCTCTGAGCCTAGAACCAACAAAGCTGAACAAGCTGTGGCTCCTGCTCTCAGGATGAGAACTCTTAGTGGCCGCTAGGTCGCAAACTCCATTGAAAGCCTTTCCCCAGCACTGGAGCTTATATAAAATAGTAAAATGGAAAACTAATGGATTAAAATGGCCAGTGGATTAAAAAGTCTCAGTAGGGTGCAGGAAGGGAAAACAGACAGACAGTCAGAATGATTATGTTACAGTGATTTCCTGCCCTGGGTCTGCAAGAATCATTGGAGGATTGCTGCACAAAAAGTTAAATGTCGTATATAATGTGCCACAACCACTGAATACTTTTTTTTTCTTTTTAGTTCATCGGATTTTTGCCCTCAGGCAAACCTTGTCCTTATGAGAAACATCATCCTGCAAAAGGAACAGGGTGAAACTCTCTCCTTTTTGAAATTTGGGAGCGTTTCACTTTTGATTTTAATCCAATTGAGATTTTACTTGTTGCTACCTCTGCAAGATCTCACAAACTGTGCATAAAGAAATCACCTTTCACTGGTCTCACAGCTTCTGATCCCCATGGGATAGTATCTGTGGAAAAAACCAACAAGGCAAATTAGACAACAATAACCCAGGCTTCTCCCTGCAAAACAGCAGTCCCCTCCCAGGGCAGCTAAAAGGAAGCAACAAGCCAGATGAGGAAGGTAAACTTGGGATCTGAAAGGAAAGAGTCTCTGGTATTTATAAAAGTCAGAGGTTCACACGGAAACTTAGTTAGAGCACTGATCCTCTCCAGCATATTTCAGGACACGCAGCCCTTTCTCAGCTATATTATTTGACTCATTATTAGCATTGGAATATTTCTCCTCTTTTTAACTCTTTGAGTGAAAACTCTTTGGTGATTTGAGAACATATTGACAGCTAGAATATATAAAGTTAGAGCTGAACACTGAAATTAATTGCCTAAGTAAAAAAAAGAGAAATAACTAAATCACAGCTTCAGCATGTTATCTATAAGCAACAGATCCACTTGACCCATCGGGATCTTTTGTGATTAACAAACCCATGGCATGTAAAAAGAAAAAGGGAAACTGCCTGCAGCACACACTGTGAACAAATGCAATTGAATGCTGATATATACTGCCTTGCAAAGGCTAATATCTTCTGAAGGAACAGCATGAGCTGCAATCAATGCCTTCTCACAGGATCGTGGAGTAACTCAGGTTGCAAGGAACTGCAAAAGGTCGCATCTGAGATCAGATGAAAGCACACTTCACCACCTGCTTCAGGTCATTGATAAAGATGTTAAACACAAGAGGTTCCAATATACACCCCAGAGGTAACCCACTCATTACCAGGCTCTGGGCAAAGGATGACCGATTAACCTCCTAAGCCTGATCATCAAACCGCTTTTTTAGCCATCTCATTATCCACCCATCCAGACTGTAATGTCCTAACCTGGGATACAAAAGCATTGTGTGAGACAGTCTCAAAGGCCTCACTAAAGTCAAAGTAAATTACACGAATTGCTATTCTCTCATCCCATCCTCAAATCCAGTTATTTTATCACAGAAGACAATCAAGTTGTCAGACATGACTTACCATTCTTAAATCTATGGTGATTGTTTCAAATCATCTTCATTCCATTATGTGCCCAGAAATATCTTCTAAGAGGAGTTACTTCAAGATTTTGCCAGGGATGAAAGTGAGACTGTCTTAGTCTGCAGTTCCCCGAATTGTCCTGGCCTTTTTGGAAAGTGTGTGTAGCATTTGTTCTTCACCAGTCGTTAGAGAAAGCCTCTCCCAATTTCCATGATTTTTCAAAGATGATAAAGCAGGATCTTGCAATGACAGCAGCCAGTTCTCTCAGTGCCTTCAGATGCAGTCCATCGGGTCTCTTGATGTGACCATCTTTTATTTGGCAAACACTTAGGTTCTCTATATATTGGTTGTTAGCCCTCGCAACCTGCAGTAGCAGTAAAAGCACAGAGAAACTGCTAAGTAGGATGCTAGAATTGGAAAAACATACACAGAAGGATTTTCACTGTGACAGTAGGTGGGTGATGATAGCTTTCTTTATCATCAGAAAGGTCAATCTAGAGCAAAGGTTAATATCATAATCTATTCCTTCAATTTAAGAATTAATCAATTTTCAAGGCTATACAATAGTGTAAATCTGTAGTAGCTCCACATTTTAATCAAAAGCACTTGCATGAGTTTTCATCTCAGTTAGTGATACGGATAACACTGAAATACTTTTTCTTTTAAACATATTTGAGGTTGTGAAATTGTCCCTCAGTATTTAATAAAATCCATCTTCCTGACAACAGCTGAGGATGTTGTCTATAGTGAACCTTTTTGGTAAGTCAGTTGCATTCGAGTTCATTGTGGCTGCACGTTCTGGAAGGACCAGAATCACTTTAATCCTTTAACCACAGAAAGCCAATAAAGTATTTACAAGTAACAGGTCTACAGCCTTATGAGCTCTTCTGAGGGCTACCATAAGAGCCCTGTTTCATTTTCTATTCAATATGTCTATATGAATCTAGATGGACAAATAAAGGCTCTAGCTGTGGTGATATGTGGATGTCAAATTGCAAGGTTGTAGGATCAAACTATAGATGATATCTGACTCTGAGTTTCTGTTGTTCCTGTCCAGGTTGTGTACTGGCTCAAAGGAGTCACTACTTTCATTTAGAGAGGTTTCAATAAAAAAATAAAAAAATAATAATAAAAAAAAAACCAAACAACAGGAAAAGAGTTAGATACCTCAATCCATAGAAGAAAAATATGCCTTGTTCTACAGCAGAGATAACTGGGAAGCAAACTAGATGCCTTAATAAAGTCGTATGGCTTTTTATAACCCAAGTGTAAAATGTCTGTAGCTGCTGAATAACCCAGGTAGTGGCTTAGGACAAAACTGCTCTTTCCAGCCATAGATGACAGTAACAAATAATTCTGGATTATTCTTCACAAACTTGCACTAACCATGATTCACATTTGTATTGGCTGCACTGAAAGGCTGAAATCTGCACTGTTCTCACCCTGGCTCTTGCAAGCTTTCTGCTGCAGTTAGTACAGAAAGCAGCAGCCAGCACAGCCAGAGGCCATTGTTACATCCTTACATACATTACAGCATTACATAGACCCTCCTGCCTTTCAGGTACTGGAAGGAGATCAATATGTGCAATTTCATGGTTAGATTTTTGGAAAGCTCAGAAAAAATGCCTGGATTCTCAGAAACACTGAGGTTCCCATTTGCAGTTGAGATCCATAGAAGAGGCATGTTTGGTTATTATTTGGCCCCAGACTATTTCTAAGAGCATTTTTCCAGTCATATGAGATATTATCCTGGGAAGGACAGATGCTTTAGCTGAAAGTCTGCTGTGTGGAGCATACCCTCCCATGGAAATGCTGGTTCAAATGAAAATTAGGTTCAAATTTAATCTGTTGGAAGGTGGATAAGTCTTTCATCATCCTGGAGAATATATCTCAGCTTTTTGCCATTACACTTCAGCAATTTCATGTGGGAAAATACTCTTGGTTGTATTGGCCAACAAAAATTGTCTATAAGGCTATGCTTGCAATAGCATCAAGACAGCTCTGTAGACTGAATTGGTTGGTGTCAAGGACCCAGTGTATGAGGGGACAAGAGGTTGCTTTGAACTATTTCTAGTCTGGTCTCTTAGCCCGAACACCCATTAGTGGCTAGGATACGTCAGATGTGTTTCTGTAGCCCAGCTTTCTGACTGGACTTCAGTTTGCACACTCTGATAGATCCCCAATGTGATTAAAGTGGTCACCCATGCGAGGGAGTGGAAGATTTGCTTCCAAAATGTTCCTTTGAAAAGGAACAAAAACACTGATGTAGGTGCAGCCTGAGTAATCCACTGTTAATATTGTTCTTGGCTGTAGCAGTTTCCACATCATTGTTAGTCCAGGCAACTCTCCTTACCTGAACCCTTCCTGAAACTTGTTAATGTAAACCTTTAGCTTTTCTCAACAAATTGGTTTGAACTTTCTAACCTCAAAGGTTAAGCCTGCTACTCAGTGAGTATCTTATATTATCTGCTTTTATAAACTAGAAGAGGGCCTGTGTCATCCCAGCTGTAGAAGTTTGCTCCACTCCTGGCAGGATTTTAAAATTGCAGATTACACCTGTTTATCGTCTGGAATAAGAAAAGCAATGTGAGTCTCTCTGTAGCAGCACTGTGTTTATCTGAGAGCTCAAGCTCGGGATCACAAGATCCTCGGGAGACCATGTTTCAACTTGGTATCCTGATTTGTGGCCTATAATTGTTTGTTCTGAAAACAAGAACTGTCACCAGCATCCCTTGAAAACAGAGCTCTAGGTTTTAAATGTGTTGTAGCAGTCATTTGATATTACTGCTAAAATGAGAGTGCACGTCAATGTTAATTGAGGTCAGTGTCAGATGTGTTTTATTGGCTTCTGATTGCTACCATTACAACCATTATTACTACTGCTTACCTTTCTATAACCTCCTTGCTCATCCATTATGTAGTATGTCAGTTAATCAGTTTTCTTCCAGTTGTAATAAATGGCAAACAAGAGATAATAAGAAAGTCAGCTTCAGCTCCTTGAGATTAATGGAAGTGTTAGTGCTGAAAGAGATGTTATAGCATTCCCCTCAATTAAAAAAAAAAAAAAAAAGAGAATAAGAAAAAGACAGGGTTCTGCACTTAAACCTGTCCTTAAACTCAAAACCCCGAATTCAAAATTGTGTTTCATGATAAGGAAATAAAAAAACCCATGATGCTCTATGCATGTTGCTGAGTACCTTTCCACAGATGAAACACACTGACAATCACTGGAAGTCAGTATGCCTTTCATAGTCATAGGGTAGTAGTGCGATATAAGTAGTGTGACGTGTATACAAAAATGCTGGCAATTTTCATACCATTCTAGGCCATTCCAGACCATCTCAAGATCTTGCTTGAATTGGTAGAAGAGTAGACTAACACGGGCTAACAGGAACATCACAAACTTCAACTAGGACTTGTAAAGAACCGAGATGTCTGTCATCCTGGCACAGTACCTCCCCACCCCCAGCAATGCAGTTTGGGACCAGTTTTGAGGCAAAAGGAGGACCTTCAGAACAAGAAGTTGCACAGAAGCCAGCAATGAGGAGATGCTGGGGAAGCTGGGTTTGTTTACCCTGTGGAAGAAAGGGCTCAGGGGGGACCTGATTGCTGTTTCGGCTACCTGTTGTGACATAAAGAGAAGTTAGAGCCAGGTTACTTTTGGAGGTACAGTGTGAAAGAACAAGAGGCAATGGCCACTGGTATGAAGCAAGGGAAATTTCAGACAGATATATAAAAAAACTCTTCACAATGAGCACTGGAGCAGGTTGCCCAGAGAAACAACCTTGCAGATTTTACAAATTTGATGGAGATAAGGCCCTGAATAATCTGATCTAACTCTGAAGTTAGCCCTGGTTTGGCCAGAACGGTGGGCTATATGGCTGTCAGAGCCGCCTCCAATCCTAAATCATTCTATGACTCAAAGTGTTAGGTTGTACCAGAGGAATATTTCAGCTGAAAGTTTTCCATAGAACAATTCTGCTCTAGTAAAATCAAAACTATTTCGTAGGACCATGTGTATTTTGACATGAAACTTTTTAAAAAAACTCAAAACCACATTTTGAACAACTCCAAGCTGAAATAGGACATTATTTCAATTGTTACGTTATCTGTATATATTTTTTACAAATTCATAATATACATATATATTATGTGTTCTTTCTATTGTTACACTGAACTACTGTGAAAAGGAATGATTTCTACACTATCAAGTTACTGTGATAAGGTCTGGATGATGTTTACAAATTCACAGTGTTTGGAATACTTTCTGCAAAAATTTATGCACTTCTAATTATTTTATGAGGGAAAAAAAAGTCAGGCTTGCCTGAAAAGAGGCAGTCTAAATGATTCTGTGAAGTCATCCCTCTGTAAGCTGGGCAGTTCGACCAGTCCTAGATTTTGTGCATGGCACTTCAGTTGAAAGTGGTTCCCAGAGTTGCGTTCCTTGTTCAGTAAAACAGATTATTTATTCCCTTTCTGCTCCTGCTGTCTTGCATTTATCTGATTGTCTGGTTTTGCTTCCATTTAAGTCAAGTTCCTGTTGGACTTTTACTCTTAGCAGTAATTTTTATTTATTTAGTTTTCAAGATTTTATGAGGCAACATAAAAGGAGACAAATTTTGCAATAACCCAGTTCATATTTGGAGGGACATAATGGAGTTTGAAATCATGCTTGAACACTCGCTTCACTTTCCCTAGTAAGTAAGGCTGAGAACTCACCCACCTTAGGATGGAGACAACTGGCCTGGGAAAATGATGTCCTTCATCTTCTGGATGGATTGAGGACAGGTACAGATAAGTAGGCAGGGTAACAGATATGGTTGGACGTACTACCCAGAGGGGCTGGAGGAATGCAGTGAAAAGGAGCCAAAAGTAAAAATGAGGCAAAGACTGTCTGATTGCATTGGCCAAGCTGAATATTACAGTCAGGAAAATATCTTCAAAGGACTTGGGAAGAGAGAAAAAAACGTACAAGAGTACCCTCTCAATTCCTGTCCTCCAGTCAGTTTTGTTAATTGGAAACCTCATTTTCTTTTGCCTTTACTGTCTCACAGCACTAGTAGTGAATTAACTGAGAAGTGTGACCAGGACGGAGCTTGCTCCAGCTGGTCAAGGCCTCACATCCTAACCTGCATGGACAGAGCCCAGGGGCTGGGGGTGTGAAATGAGGTGTTCTTGGTGGGATGAGGTTTTAATATAGAGCCATATCCAAGCGCTCAAAGGATCAGAGTTCATAGATGTGCACATCGTTAAACTGATTTTACCATCACCATTTGGATATCATCAGCACTTGCCTCGTCAGCACTAGAATTTAGATGCATGCTGTTAAAATAAAACATTGTGTTTATCTAGTTAATAAAAATGACTGGCAGTGTCTTACTCATGAGGTGGAATATTTTCACAGAAAAAATTTAATATTTGTCTAAGAAAAACTTGTAATTAACAGCAAGAAACGATTCATTTGTAGAACAACTGAGCATAACTGAAGTATCTGTTGCAAGACCCTTGGAAAAAGAAAATAATCATTAATCTTTGCACATTTCTTGATGGAAGTTGCTTTAGGGATCATCGTTCAGAAGGAAAACAACCTCAGCATATGAACCATTTTGGCCAATGTTTGTTCAAAAGCATGAGGACAAAATTTAGATGTGTACAAACAATTTTATGGGAAATTAATCTGTAATTCAGGAGAATCAGCAGGATACCAAGGTACAATGTGCTTCAAACTGCCATTGAAACTCAGAAATGTCTATGGCAAGAGTTTTAGTAGAATATGTAATATTCCAGAACACTTATATTTGCAGTTATTTTTCCACTGTGATGTAAATTTTTATCTGGAACGACACTCAGCAACACCTGAGATAACAGCAAAAATGAAAAAAAAATGAAAGCAGGTGTATTTGTGCAGAATCCTGTGGAGCTATTCATGTGATCGTTTGAAAATGTCCTCTCTGCCTTTTACGGGGGAAAAAATGAAGTACAGTTTCTAGAAATGACAGACTGAGTCCACGGCTGTTCTGGAGCTTGATGTATCTTAGCAATACAGTGAAAAGACTCCTACCTGCCAAAATTTGCAGCAACTTTAGCGATGCAAACTGTCCAGTTTCTTAGGCTGGAACATACCAGTAATGATCATTGTCTTCAGTGATGGAAAAAATCTGCACTGCAGAAAAAGCTGCGTAAGAAACGTCTTCCTGTTTCCTCGCAGGTCTTTCGCACTACGAGCAGGAGAACCCATACTGCCCAGTGGACAGAGGAAACCTCAGAGAATTCACTTTTCTTACCCTGAAAAAACTGACAGAAGGACTTGAGTAGAAACTGCAAGAGGAAAAACAGTGAAGTAATATTGGAATGGTTTTTAAAATTAAATTTTAAAGAAAGCCTGTTTGAGGAAAATCTGTGTCTTTCTAGGGAAAAAATATCCTTCATTTTAATCCTTCTCAAGTAGAAAACTACGACAGTATAAGTAACACTTACACTGCTCATCTTTTGTCAAAAAAACATATTTAAGATATAATCAATAGACAAGATTAAGTCTGAAGGGATGTCAATTTATAAAGCATATTTCTATCTCCGCAATAGACTAAGTTGATGAGAATCAAAACTCAAAATCCATGATTTTTAGGTTTTGCCTCTAAAGCTAGAGAGCTCAGGAAAGCAAAAATCAGAAGAAAAAGTATACAGTGCAATTGGGAACACAACTTTTCTCCGGTTTCTGGTTAAGGCGACTGTTAGCCACTGGGCATTTACCTGCTAGGTTGTAAGTCCTCGTATAATCTTGATCGTCCCATTTTATGACAAGATTGCACAGTATTAATTTGTTGTATTTATGCAATAGCAATAGACTATTGATGGGCTATCAGGACAAAAATGTGGATTGTTTAACCTTAGCCAGGGCTGAGAGGTGTCTTTGCCTGCTGAAATCTGCAAGTGAGATTCACAGCTGAAGAGAAAGATCTTCCATCCCCATCTCTGAAGATGGCCTTTTCCTTGAAGAAAACCCTACCATGAGCTCACAATTCCTCAGTCAGGGAACTCTTCCTTTCATCTGAACTATAGGGCTTTGGCATGAAACCATGCATATAAACCCGCCTTTTATTGGCTGGGAAACTTGTAACGACAGTGGATCATGAGACTGTTGTAGTCTCTATAGCTTCAGTGACTTGGGGTGCCACGCTGTAAAATCGTAGTAACGAAGGAGGTGGGCACAGGATGCACAGACCTGATGTGTGTTTTAAATTGCAGTATAGCCTTTAAGTATATTTAATATTTTGCTTCTTTTTGGAAACCTCTACAATTTTCAGCAATATTCCTTGGGAGAAATTCCCCTGGAAATGTCCAGCTTTTCAGAATGGTGCTTATTTTCCTGGACATGAATTATCAGGGGGAATATTTGCCTTGTTCCTACTTGTGACTTTTAAGGCTAAGATACTTTTGTGGTGGCTTTGAAGTCAGTCTTTCACATCACGACCTGTAACAGTGTCTTTTACACAGAAATACATTACATAAAAATAAAGTGATCAAAACTAAGTAAAAATATACCTTATAAAATCTGATTTTCAGGCAAAATTCAAATAAAACCAGGAGCTCACTGGGTCTGCTTCTGTATGATATGGCATTTAACTTGAAAAAAAAACAAGTCAACAAGAGCATCAGGGTTCTTACTTCCAGGAAGCAATCTATTTTTAATATTACAAATGCTTTCCTGTTTTCTTTCCGCCAAGATTTCTCCAGTGCATATGAAATTCAAGGGTTTAAACATTCCTCCCTACCGCCATTGGCCATGGTATGCAACCAGCGAGAGAGAACAGCATTTGTTATTTATTTTAAGAAAGTCTCTGCATTATATCAACTGAGTGGGATAACATTGATAGGCTTCACGGTTCAGAAATGTCACTCTCCTTCCAGGTGAAAAGCTACTATTGCTAGAAAGCTTGTGCACTGCATGCGCATCTAGTTTACGTGGGATACGTGTTCTGAGACTGAGAATGGTCAGGATATCTACTGATCTGCAATTAGATTATCTATGTTATTATTTTTAGTTCTTATTGAATTGGAAGCAAAATGAGCTCAGAAAGAAATAATCAAATGGCTCCAAATCAGACCAGTGATAAACAATTTTTTTCTTCACACAGCAAAAAGGAGGGTAAACACAACCCAGTTTTGCTCTGATAGTGACACTTGTAATACAGCAAGAACACCCTTTTCAAATGCTTGTCCAGATTGCTGCAGCAGGCAGAGAGCAAGGTGATATACGAGATATATATATATATGATATATATCCATATATAAATATAAACATCTTCTCATACGGGTTGTTTGCCGACGTGTGGAGTCCTGCAGATTAGGAGGAAAATCCGGTGGTGGAGTGGATTGCCTTTGTTGGATAGTGACTATCTGCAAGAAGATCACATTCCTTGTTTCAGCTGCCCAAGAACTTTTGCAGGTAAAGCCAGACAAGTTGCCAGTGTCAGGGTGCAGCTTGATCATTTCCCAGTTTTGCTTTGCAAGGTACCTTTCACAGTGAGTGGATACTATAGCAGTTTTGGAAAGCAGGTCAACTGGTTTTGCTGAAAATCGCCCAAACATTGCACGAAACACTTCTAAAAAACAACTGTCATGTTTGAATCTGCCAGTGTATACTACTCCTGGCTTTTATTACAATTTCAGGAGCTGTAATGCTGTCCAAATGGATTTTTTAAGCAACCTCTTCCCTTAGCTATGACATGTCTGTTTTTCAACCTCTGATTTTGCCAGGATCCCTCAGTTTTCAGACTCTTGCATGCCTGTTCTTATTACCACAGTATTTGCTATTCTTATACATTCTGTGCTTAACAGGGAAACACCTACACTTGCTTTTGTCACATCCAGACCTAACCGTAAGGCTGATATTCAAACCTTCAAATGCTTCCCCTTCTGCTTCATGTCCCTTCCTTTATTCACTTCAGAGAGTGATTTGTATTTCTGATGCTCCATCCTCTTCTGCCTTGTGACCATTTCTTTATTTTTGAAACTGAATAGTTACCCATTATAAACTGAATTTACTTGTTTTCTGGTCCTTTGTACTTTGTCATGAGTCATACTAGAACTGCTGATTTTCAGCAAGACATGGAGCTGGAGTCACTAGGCTCATGATGATCTGCACCCATCTTCCTCGCTAGCACCTGCTTCCTTTTCTGTTGCACTACTACAACAAAAAATGTAAGTAGCATGGCAAATTCCAGAGCCATTCAGAGTCATTTGGCGTCCATCCACTGACCTTGGTCCATAAGCCGAAGACCAGCTGAAAGCCTGTAAGTTGGTTCATTGCCAGTTTATCCTGGAAATCCTTGGTAGCTTTCTTATCCACTATGAATACATGACTTTGATGGTCCTTCAGTAGCTTAGGTAGAGTAATATGTTTCCGTCCCGACCCCAAGCCCCCATGCCTTTGTCTTCACTCTCAGCTGTTCTGCTGGTTTGCTGATATGGCTGACAGTCTCCAAGCCACATACTGATGGTCTGTACACCACCTAAGTGATCCAGTCTGTCTTCCAGGGGAGTGTTCTGCAGCACGATGACAGATGGACAGTTCACACAAGGGTGTTGACAGGGGCTTCCATCTCAGGAATGACCTAGATGATGGGACAAAGTGCATACTCAGCAATTTTGCACGGTTCAAAATTTGGAGGAGTGATTGATGCACCAGATCAATGTTCTGCCATGCAGAAGGGTCTGAACAGGCCAGATGAATGGGCTGACAGGAACTTTATGAAGTCCAACAATGGAAAAATTGAGTACTGCACTTGGGAAGAAATAACCCTGACACTATTACAGGCTGGGGGCAAAAGGGCTGGAAAGCAGCTCTGCAGAGGTGGTCTTGAAGATCCTGGTGGACACCGAGTTGAACACGGGTCAGGAATGTGCCGTTGCAGCCGAGAAGGTCAACAACTTCCTGGACTGCTCTGGGAAGAGAGTTTCCAACAAGCTGAAGCTCTGCTCATCACTGGTGAGACAGATCTGGAGTACTGGGTTGAGTTCTGGGCTCCTCAGTACAATAAGTTCATGGACATATGGCAGTGAGTCTGGCAAAGAGCCAAGAAAGTGATTAAGGAACTGGAGCATCTTTCATATGAGGAAAGACTGATAGAACTGAGACTATTCATTCAGCCTGGAGAAAACAAGGCTCGGGCGTCTTAATGGTGAATATACATACACGACGGGAGGGAGTAAAGAAAAGGGAGTTAGGCTTTTCTCTGTGGTGCCAAGTGGCGGGACAAGAGGAATGGGCAGAAACTAAAACATGGGAGGTTCCCTCTGAACATCAGGAAAGCCTTTTTTACTATGAGGGTGATCAAGCACTGACACAGGTTGCTCAAAAAGACTGTGGAGTCTCCGTCCTTGGAGATATTCAAAACCTGACTGGGTGTGACTGTGAGCAGTTTACTCTGAGCAAGGGAGTTAGAATATATAATCTCCAGAAATCCTTGCCAGACTCACCTGTTCTGTAATTCTGTGATCTTTGCACTACCTAAAGTGAGATGATTCAGTCTCCCCTTCCCTTGGTTAGAAACACTTTGGAAAACTCATAATAAGCATAAAACTAATTTGATCCTTTATTCTTGTGGATGACTTCTACAACAGCCTGCAGACTTTCTGGTTTCCCTCAGGAAATATTTCTGTTTGTTTCTTAAGTCCCTGTAGGAGCTCATTTCTGCTAGCAAGAACCAAGTTGGGCAGAGGTATCCTAGTGCCTCCATGTTTCTACTCCACAGCAGCCATGTCCTTGCTACTCCATAGCATGATGTTCTTGCTTTTCCAAACTGGGAGTTTTGCAGCTGGGCTTCGCATTTCTCCAAGAGTTTGTGTATTTTATCCATGCTTAAAGAAAAATGTCAGTCAACATACCTTTTCTGTGCTATTTTTGTAAAGCTTTCAGCTTCTGCTTGAAACTCTTATGCTAAACATCCAGCACTTAAATATTTGAGTGCTTCTTTAAATTCACACATCATGGACTGGATTTAAGTTATGGGAGAGCATCTACTACTTCTTCTTGGTTCAAGAGGGCTGCCAAATCCTCTTATCTTTCCACAAGCAAACAGTCACTGTCCTTGACACCAGCTCATACCAGCTGAAGGTCGGGGCTCCCCAGGAAATAAAAATCAGGGGGTGGAGTCAGATATCAGATATAAACAGATATAAACTTTTTTTCCTTTTCATTGTTCAGGAACTTATAGTATAGAAGCAGGCCAAGGCTTTAGGTGGTTCCAAATTTCTGCCCCCCTAACTGCAAACATGTAGGCACTAACCATGGATACTCAATATAAAATATTGCTCTGCACTGGCATTTACAGGCAAATTTCTGTGGCTGACATCCTCTCCTGTATGCATTAATTTTTAATTCCTTCACTTTCATTATCTGCAGGTAGTGATTTTTCCATTATACTTGTAAAGGTGCAGCCAAGAAAAAAAAACTACAAAACAGCAAATGGCTACTGGGCAGGAAATGAATCACTCTGGCTTTGAGTCTGCTAACTACAGATAACTGCAAATATACAGAAACACTTTGAAAACTTTCCAAGGACAATGCTCTGTTAAAACTATAACCTGTATTCTGGGGATCTGGATATATTATCACACAACTCTTTGAAAACAAAAAACAAAGCAGGCAGTAAAAAAACTGGGGATGTGTTCAGATGGTAACTTTCGTTTCAAATGGGCTGACACCTGCCACTCTCAAGCAGCACTCTGTAGCCAGATCTCCATGCTCCTTTCTAGGAGGGACTCAGCAGACTACTGAATGAATGTCAGGTAACTCTTGCCAGAGTATTTTATTTCTTCTACACATTGGTATCATCCCTTAAGGATGCTGAAGTAACATGTTGCCAGACAGAGATCTGTTTTGGCAGAGAATATGTGACTATTTTTTTCCAAAAAAGAAAAGTTGGGGGTTTCTCCGTGACCTGTTGCAACACCTGGCATTTTTCAGAGCATGTCTCTGGTCATTTGCCATCACATTGACAGTTTATGCAATGTTTCCAATTTGATTTGCTTGATGGGATCCCACTTGTTCAAGAGGGCTGAATATAATACATAACTAAAATAAAAGGTTGTCTCAGAAACTTTTCAGTCTCCTCTACTTCTCCACTGTAATCAGAGAAGAAACAAAGGCTGCAAGTTATGGATAAAGTTCAGTTCTAACTCATTTTCATTGACTCAGTTTAAGTAATGAGGAACACAAGCAATTTGGATAGTATCCATTACTTCCCAACATTTTGCACTATGTCATTAGTAGACATTATGTTTATTTCATTATCTTTTCAGGTATGTGCAGAAGATTATCTAAAAATCAAATAAACTATTGACCTTCTTTTGGAGACTTCTTCACTGTGACTCCTGTTTGAGCTGCCCAGATCTGGCCTGGATAATAGGTGATTCAACCAGGGGGGAGAAGAACCCAACAAAGTAAAACATCTGTGGTTCATTTTGAAAACATCACAATAAACAGTATAAAGTGTGAAAGTTCATGCAGCTTTATTTGAACAGCCTAACTCAGACCAATCTTGCTGTGTTTCTTTTCCCTCTAATTGCAGCACAGAATTAGGTTTGTCATAGCTGTTTGGCCTTCACGTGGGGCTGCAGCTGGGACAGCTCTCAAATGCAGAATTTCTAGAGAGTTTGTTATTTTAAAAAAGCCCAAGGGGAGAAAAAAAACCAGTAAGTAACATCTGTTTCTGACTCAAAAGAATATTTTAAACTAGCATATTTTGACACATTTCAAGACACAAGGATGGCAGCAATCCAAAGGTGTATGCAGGTTTGGATGTTAGCTCAGGATATGGAGCCGTCTCTTCCTTACTTAACTGCACGCTCCTCCATCACATGGAATATGCTACTCAGCCTGACTGGACATGGCGAAGGAACCATCACACAAACTAGTTCTAACCAGCTAGCACTCCTGGTTTCTCAGCAGGATCCAATGGCTATGATGTGTCAAAGACCTTTGATGACTTCTTTGTAACACTGGTTCTGCTAGAGGTAGAGAGGTTCATTACTTCACCATAAAGATATATGATTTGATATATGATATGATTTGTTGTATGTATGAGAACCTCAAATGTCATTGAATGGTATTTGCATGGAGTATGATATCTGGTGCATGGCCAATGTGAGGACTGATGCATGTGAGATGTGGCATGCCATCTGCCTCTGGACACTACTGGGGCACTCCCTCTCATCCATGGCATCCCTCAATATAACCCAGGGGAGCAGGGTTCTGTTATGCAGCACATTCACTTCCATTCTTGCTGCTTGGCCATTTCTTGACCATTGATAGGCTGAGAGAGTTGGGCTTGTTCAGCCTGGAGAAGAGAAGGCTCAGAGGGAATCTTATAGCGACCTTCCAGTACGTGAAGGGGGCCTACAAGGAAGATGGAGAGGGGCTATTCATAAAGGCTTGTGGTGATAGAACGAGGGGGGATGGGTATAAACAGGAGAGGGGCAGATTTAGACTGGACACTAGGAAAAATTTCCTCACCACGAGTGTGGTGAGGCACTGGGAAAGGTTGCCCAGGGAAGCTGTGGCTGCCCCATGCCTGGAGGTGTTCAAGGCCAGGTTGGATGGGGCCTTGGGCAGCCTGATCTAGTGGGATGTCCCTGCCCATGGCAGGGGCATTGGAAGTAGATGATCTTTAAGGTCCCTTCCAACCCAAACTATTCTACGATTCTAAGATTCTATGATTCTTCTCCCAAGAGTGCTCCTGCCCTGACAGTTCCCAGAAAGGACACAGTGCTCATCTGAACTCAGCAAGAGGTGGAGAATTCATCACTTCCTCAACAGTATGCTCTTACTGATATTTGCTCATCATCCAACACTGTGATCAGATCTACATGGCTTTGGCTTCCAGTTGTCAGTTCTCACTACACCTCTGAGCCATAGATTTTACTCCCTGTGAAGATAAATTCACCATAATGGAATGTCCATTATTTTTCCATTCTCCTTCTTTCACTGCAACCCTCTTGCACACTTTCCTATTAACTGCAATGTCCCTCCTAAAATGTGATCACAGACCTGTACATGGTCTCCATTACTTCTGCTTTACACAGAAAATAATGGTCCTCTGCTTCTTCTTCCTTGCATAGGCTTTCAAAGTTCATTCTAAACCTCTGTGGCTGCTACAGATCAGGATTACCTTTTGTGCACAATAATTCCTACAGTATTACAGGTTACTGAACCACCTGTGCCCAAGGCAATAAAGCAGGGTCTTTTCTTCATCTTATCCATTATATTGCGTTCCACACATAGAAAGAATGCACTGTCTTCAGTCTGATGATGCTGATAAGTAAACAGGCTGGTGTAAATCTTTTAGATGTAAGGACTGTGTCTCACTTTCCTTTTTGTACAGTGTTTGCTTAGCGCTGTGTGATCCTATCCTGCTTCTGTTCTCCAGCATTAGCACATACACAAAACAATAAAGTCAAGACTAACTAATGGGACCAACAACTCACTATCAGCTGCTTCATGTTTTTATTCCACAGCATTGAAACTGTGACTTGATGCTGTAATGACAATACTGCAGTTTCATAGGAAAGTGCAAGAAGCTAACCAAAACACTCTGAGAAACAGAAAACTAAATATTATTTCTTGAAGCACAGAAATCTTGCCTGGCCTAGGAAGAAGTACTTAGTGCTCTATATAAGACTGCAATTGGGATTTTAAGAGGATAACATTGGATATTTACTAACTGATGTAGTCTTTGAGCTACAATGATATGGAGGTTATTAGTTCAAATCTCATTTCCCATCAGAGCATGACCAGTAGGCACGTCAGTGTCTGCTTCTCTCCACAGGGATTTTCCTGCTTGTGATACGAAAGGAGGAGATGGAAGGTGGATATGTGGTGAGAAATCTGAGCAAGAAGATACTAAAAGAGAGTCATCTGACACAAAGAGAGGGGACTAAACGAAGTTACATCTCTGCTGTGTTTAAATCCATTTACATGGTGATGAATACTCATACATGGATTTGTGTATGTGTGCTTAAATATACATACTCATATCCATGAAGAAGATTGGGCAGAAGTGATAACAGTCTAACACCATTGCACACACTGCTCTTCTGCCTAGGTTTGCACTGCCTCCAGTGCACTCTGCCCTCTCAGAAATGCTTTTTTTCACTCAGATTCCTTCTGGACTTTTATTATACGTTTCTTCACTCTGATACACAGCATCAAAACTTCTCAATTAAAGCATCGCTAACAGGTCATTGCAGAATGAGCAGGTAAAAGACAGAAAGCTAAGAGGTAATCACAGAGATGTAAAACGTCACAGTCTGAAGAAGTGTTTCTCTCTGAACCAGATGTCCAAGGAGTGCAACGAGAGAACTTTTATTTGTAAATCACAAGGTAAATAACAAGTTCAGATATCACTCAAGAGTATCATTCACGTTACTGGCAAATATTTGCATTAGCAGCTTTAATGAACTTCTAAAAATAAGTCTTTTATGCAGGCTAGTGTAATTTCTCTTCATAAAATACAGAATCTGGATACATACAGATAATAGCAGAGCCTCTGGAAATAGAGAAAATAGAGATTTGATATGATGCACCAAGGGAGAGAAGGCTAGTGACAGCCTTCAGAGTGAGTTGACGAAGAACAACAGAAAAGGAAGGTGACCTTCCCTAACAGCAGAGTTTTGGATAGACTGACAATGGTGTAGCTCCCTACCAGGAAACCAAGAGAAATACAGAAAGATAACTGGAAAGTGACAAAAATCTGAGGAAATTTTCAGTGCTTAATAAAACATGCACAGAGAAGAAGGGCAGTCCCTGTACCAAGTTAATCCAAATTCTTCCAAAACACAAATTACTTTCATGCTAATGTTTTTTTGAGCACTGATGCTTTACAACTGAAACTAGAAAGCTCTGAGTTCAGTGGATCTCCTTCTACCTCTTTGAGATAAGTTAAAGTACTTAAAAAATCAATTAAAAACATATACATTATTGGCAATAAAGATATTTATTTATGGATTCACATGGCTTGCTGATTAAAAACTTGTATTGTAGTCAGGTTATTAGAGTTCCCCAAACCCAAAAATGCATTCTCTTCTCCTGGTATTCTTGTACCACATCGGCTCCCTGCTTGCTTCCGTTCTTCGGTAAAACTGGTCAGACCTCATATTGCATTAGTGTTTCTTGGAAAATCCTTGATTCTGCCAGTACTGTAGGGACCGTGCCATGAGATCCAAGCCATCAGTGCACTTCAGCTCTGGTAAAACTATGCAGGAGAGAGAAGAGTGTCACATGTGGGAAAAAAAAATTCAAACTGAAAATTACACAAGCTACTAATTTTGGGCTTGCTCTTTGCTGAAAACGAACAGGTTTTGCAAAGCTACATCTGGCATGCAAATCTCATCTTGCATTTGTTCAGAAACCAGCCACTGCCCTGAGCTTCTCTGCCCAAGTCTCTTGCACAAATGGGAGGAACTGACTATAGTATGGCACGGGTGCACCCTCCACTTACTACCACGTACCTCTACCAAGTAGCTGCCAGTGGAAGAGAGAAAAGCCAGCTTTGGTGGTCTGACATGGCAGGACTTGGGGACTTTGATTCCCACCCTCACCCTTAGTCATTTCTTCCATGAACTACTATAGTGAGGGCATTGATTTCCAGAAAAAAGGCCTCTACTTACACACAGATTAGAGCAGGTTTGGGAAACAGCCTTGAACATAGGTGGAAATAATGAAATTAGTCTTAAAAAATAACTTCCATTAAAAGAGCTAACAAGTGATATTTAAAGTCGACAATATGTCATATTCAAATTATCTATGGCATATTAAGTCACTAGATAAAATATATTTTCTCTTGTATTTTAACTAATCTAACTTTATATTGCACATATAGTAACGCAATGTATATTTTTATGCAGTGCATCCAATAACTGTCAATAAAATATTTTAAAGGCTATTACGAAGCAAGAAGAACATGCAATCAAATTCATTAGTGCAATTAAAACCCTTAATCTAGGATAGGGTATCTGCAATTGCAATGTTGCTCTTCTTTGTTAAAGACAGACTGGAAACATTCTACTCAGATTTGTGTCCGTTTGCTACTTTCATTTTCCCAAGAAAGAAAGATTGTCCGACAAGGCAAGCATTCCTCGGGGTTGCAGAGCCATCTAGTGTCGAAGGGCAGGATTCTTGCACACATCATTTCTATCCATTTCCTAGAATCATAGAATCATAGAATACTTTGGGTTGGAAGGGGCCTTAAAGATCATCCAGTTCCAACCCCACTGCCATGGGCAGGGACACCTCCCACTAGATCAGGCTGCCCAAGGTCCCATCCAACCTGGCCTTGAACACCTCCAGGCATGGGCCAGCCACAACTTCCCTGGGCAACCCGTGCCACAAGCCTCACCACTCTCATAGTGAAGAAATTCCTCTTTATGTCTAGTTTAAATCTGCCCCTCTCCAGTTTATACCCTTTGCCCCTAGTCCCATCACTACAAGCCTTTGTAAACAGTCCCTCCCCAGCTTTCTTGTAGCCCCTTCAGATGCTGGAAGGTCACTATAAGATCTCCTCAGAGCCTTCTCTTCTCCAGGCTGAACAACCCCAACTCTCTCAGCCTGTCCTAGTATGGGAAGTGCTCCAGCACTCCGATCATCTTCATAGCCCTTCTATGGACCTGTTCCAGCAGTTCCACATCCTTCTTATGTTGAGGATTCCAGAACTGGACACAATACTCCAGATGAGGTCTCACAAGAATAAAGGGGCAGAATCCCCTCCCTTGACCTGCTGGCCACGCTTCTTTTGATGTAGCCCAGGAGCGGTTGACCTTCTGGGCTGCGAGCAAACACTGCCGACTCATGTCGAGCTTCTCATTAACCAGCGGTCCCAAAGTCCCTGGACCTCCCAGGGTCACTCTCAATCACACCATCTCCCATCCGGTATTGAAATCAGGGTTTGCCCCAACGCAGGTGTAGGAATCTTTTACTCTTCATTTACCATTTACGCTTAATTCTGCAAACATTTCTTCATTCCATACTTTACAGGTTTTACCACCTTTTCTCAGGTTCCTTTTCTGATCTGTATTACCTTCCTTCCCCCTGCTTCCCCCTCAACTTTTCAGTCTTTAGAAATCTTCAAAATCTTTAGGGACAAAAGGACTGCCTGGCCACCCTGACTGCCCGGTACTGGCACACAGCTGATGGTAGGTCCAACTTTCAGTATTTGTTCCTTTCCTTTGGGTAGAAAGTATAGGGACAGAGCTGCACAAAGATCCTTTTGTTTATCCAACCCTCTGCAATACCTAAGTGGTCAATAATACCTAGGCTAGCCCCAGCAGAATTTGGTCTATCCTGTCTCTAAAAACATCCAGAACATCCTCATTCCAAAGGCAGGAATTTCACATTCTCCCTGGCCAGCCTTTCCCCTATGGTTACTCGTTTTCACTTGGAGAGTTTGATCTCAAGTCTATACTCAGTCTGCTTCTTGCAAATTTAGGTGGCTTCTTTTTGTCCTGCCTTGGAAAAAAGAAGAGGTATTTGACAGTGCTGTCTTTGTTCTAACATTTACCAATAAGTGGATGTGCCTCTTCTGTTGTTTTTTCTCTGTACAAAGCAAGTGTAAATATTACAGTTCTTCCTGCCCATTGGGGTTTGCAGGACCTCTTTCTGCTCTCCCCTGAGCTGTCTCACTTATTACACTTTACTCCAACAGCCACGGCAGAGCTGGATGCTGCTTCAGCTAGGGCTTTGCTAGTGCAGCATCGGGGCAACACAAGGGCTGCCCATGCCTTATAGACAACATAGTTAGTGCTCCCCTCAGGTGTGTTAGAAAGAATCTGAAGGTCTGCAGAAAACCCAGAACGCAGCAAGAAAGGAAAGTTCTGAGTGCAGGGTACTCAGAAAAACAGGACTAAAGGGTCAAATGGCTACTAACGATGTGTTTCATTTGTATGTATGGTGGTATATGTTATCCTCTATCTATCTACAAGACAGGATTTCAAAGGGGTGCCTTTTATAGTCAACTCAGCTACATCAGGTTTCAGCGATTAACTTCCAAAGTGATGGAGAAATAAATTATATAGACAAGCTGCCACCCAAGAAAAGGGGCAAACACAAATACAGAGCTGAAAGGGTGCAATGACAGGACAGATATAGTTACCTGAACATATAAATATCCACAGTAGATAGAGAGGAGTATTTATCACCCATGCCTCTTTTTAGGCACCTGGAAATAACATGTTCAACAGGATTTTGAAAGCAATCTGACAGAAGGTGAGTAACCTCAGATTTCCACTGGGATGGTTTATTTTTAGTCTTGTTTCCCAAGAAACAAAGTGTGTGTGATCACACTGTCTCCCACTAATAACTTCTGAACCTGCTGGCCAGGTTTGATTGAGGGCTAGCAATCTCAAAGATATGAACTATGAAGTCAGTCACTGGATGCAAGAGAGAGACCCAAGTGAATGTTTCCATAGAAAGACAGGTCAGCGAGTAAAGTCAGTTGTTCTTGGTACGATTTAGTCTATCAGCAAATAGTAGTACTGTACTGGAAAGATAGCAAATAAATAATTGTGTGCATATTGCAGACCCAGGCATGGCACAGCACTGGCTGCTGCCTTTTGGGCTTGCATTGTGTACAGCTGCTGGGCAGAAACTGGATGTTCCTTGGGAAAGGATGGAATATGTAACAGATAGTGGCACTAGAAAGGAGATTGCTTACTCATAGGAGTAGGAACTACTGTTAATGTTGCTGGTGAGTGGAAGATGCTGGACCCTCTGCAGTTATGTAAATAAGACATCTGCTTCCTCCTCTGCTATTCTACTAAAAGGCATAATTTCTTCAAATAAAATACCTTAGATTTGTCTTAGCTTGTGTTTGAGTTTCTGCCTAGCAATCAGCAATTTTATTAATTGGAGGTTACTATTTTGGAAAAAAAAATCACTCATTGGCCTCATTTAAAAATAAAAATTGTAAAGACCATTGGCTCACAATAGCTCTTAGGACATTTCACTGTCATGGGGATGGATGTGCTTTCAGACAGAAAACTTCCTTGCAGATGGAATAACTTAGCAGAACATGAAAATGAGAAAACTAAGGTAGTGTTTTGTGCATCTGTCTGCTGGCAGCCTCCCTCACATGGCGTGCAGGGGGATGTGGGCTGCACAGGTGCTGTAGGTTGCTCCTCAGGACAAGGGAGGTACCACAGGGACACTGATGGCCTGGATAATATAAGGCTGTGCCAGTAATTGTCAGATAGCATCCACTGGTACAAGAAAGCATCCATTTACTCCAGACCTTTGTTTAGAGGCTGCATTTCCAGTGGGGTATTGGAAGGTAAGGAGTCTCTGCCTTACTGCTTATTCTTTATGAATTCATTATGTTCCTCATTACAGTGAGGCAGAGAAGGTATTCCTATATCCTCCCATGCTTTTTCCTTTACCTAAGCTTAACCTGTCGCTGAAGAAAAATCAGAAAGCAACGTTTAAGATCAGAAAGTAAGGTTAAACCACAGGCTATTATTTGTAAAACCCTAAAAAGGAGCTGCGTGCAATTCCTGGGTGAGTGTATTATTACAAGAACATAAGCAAAACCACACCTGCTGGACAAGCCACTGTCCAGGAGACCTCTGAAGCCAGCAGCACCATCAGCTCTTGGTTGCAGGTATCACCCCATGCCAGTAAAGCTGGAAACTCTTTTGGCATCCAAAGTGCAAGAGGTATTTAGATCAGTATATGAAATGTCTGCAATGGACTGACAGTGTGTGCTATGTTCACTGTGTGGTCTGCCCAGCACGGGTGGTGCAGGAACAGGTGGCACTGCAGGCACCTTGGTGAACCCATTGGTGGCCAGTCCCAAATCCCTCTCTACCTTCCATCTTACCAAATGCTCTCACTGGTGCTGGCCTTCCTGCACTGCTGGAATGTGCACCCAGTATTCAGAGTCTTATCCTTGGTGAAACCTTCTTGTGACTGCCCTGTGGTCTTGTGCTTCAAGCCTCTCAGCAGCCTGTGTTTCATTTCTCCTTTAGCAAGCTGCTTAGTCAGGTCATAGTTCTGGTATAGCTCCTCTCTTAATCAATATTTCTTGTATGGCACCATGTCAGATGCTTCACTGGAATCAAAATAGAGAAAATCTGCTGGGAAAATCAGCTGTCTTGTCAAAGGAAGATACTGGGTTAATGTGGCACTACTTGCCTTTCAGTGAACCCATGCTGCTTTTCCCTCTGTTTGTAGCTTACCTTCATGTCCTGAATCACAATTTCCTCCCTGCCAGGAGACAGCTCTTGGGAGGGAAGAACCCCATACTCAGACCAGGCCAGCACCAGCCATTATCCCTCTTGCAAAGAACAGGATACTTGAGTTGTAACAAATAATGAGTGTTCTTAAGTAATTACTAGCACCTTTGGTGATGAACAGGAATTAATTAATCACAAAAAGTCTACACCAGTATCATAGCCCAATATGTTAGCATTCTTTTTCTATAACATAGAGGCAGGCAGCACTAAGGAGTCTTACTGCCACTGCTTGGCTGGACTTACTCCTCAATTTATGTGCTGCAAAGAAAGGTGTGTAAACCTTTTTCTTTCTAGCAACATTGGTTAGGTGAAGAGATGAATGAAATCTCTTTTGTTGAGAAATGGTTAGCAAAGTTATCAGTCAAAACATGATCAGTATCTGGAACAAACTGTTGAGATGATAGTGGTAATATACTCACCGTTGACACTGTTCAGTACCAAATCCCAAGCTCTGTAAAGTGGCAGGGTACGTTTGACCTGTCTGCTGTTACTACTAGGCACTAAGACCCTCGTCTCAGGGCAGTGCATACCAGACTTCCCCAGGAATCACATACAGTTTGCAGGCAAAATCTCTTCAGTTCATTTGAGATCCTTACAGACCCACCAGCTTCAGTGAGTCAGCTCTCTTTCCCTTTTCTCACCAAGGCACAATTTTCCTTCCCAGTATCATACATCTCTGCACAGAGACACAAAACGGTGTACCCAGGACAGTAATTTGCTCCTCTGGATATGTCCCTGAAGTAGGGGATTGTTCCTTTTTCTCCGCACCTGAAGGCTGGGTCACCACCATGTGATGCGAGGAAGTCTGGTTAGGTCATATGAGATGTTCAAATGCTGTTTGGCTGACGGACAAGTCTTGTTTCCCATGAAAAGGAAACAATGACTGGACTGTGTAGGCTATAGTCTTGTGCCCTTATTCTCTGCAGGGTGTACAGTAGACAGCAGGAGAGAGGATATGGCAGCAGATCACTTCTCATTTTCAGTAAAGAGCCCAGCACACTGGGAATGACATCTTTTGTCTTTCAAACAATGTCAACAACTAATACAGGAGAATTACTGCAATGCTGCAGCCCCATGCAGCGGGTACTCATTTCTTCCAATACACTGGAGTGAAGTGGCTGTTTCTGAATTAACATGTGTAACTAGAGCCCTGAGTCTCTCTGAATTAATAAAGTATTATTACCAACTATTCTTCTGGAGCTTTTCAGCTGCCACTCTGCAGCAAGAAGATAAACACAAGCCCTAGGAGTCTCTCACATTTTTCCCACATACTGTAACATGTTTTGGAGATCTAAAATAACACAATAGAGTCCAGTTGAACTGAGGAGCAATGCAGAACTTCTGAAACTGGTGAACTGGTGTGAGGGACTGTCTCTGCTTCTCCTACATTGCAGGCTTGGTGAGTTTTGCACTGCACTTCAGGATTTTTAAGCAAGCACACAATTCTCTAGCTTTTAAGCAAAGTTCAGTAAATACAGCAGAATGGAGGCTCTGTTTTTGAAGTGTCTGGGTCAGCAAACAGGTCATTCCTATATACTGCAGAGTAACAGGGACAGATGACTTCTACCTGACTTTAGGTGCCTCTAAGCACATCTACAGTCCAGCTTGATGACTAAGGACCTTTCAGAGTCAATAAAATATGGAAAACAATTACTCTTGTCTGAAGTAGTTGGCTGGATTTGGCGAGATGGATCACGAGATCTCAGCTGATGAGATCTCCTCAGGCAGGATGGGCATCCTGGCACCAAGTTCAGACACAGGCACCTATCACTGTGGTCAATGTCTAATGTCAAGCAATGCGATCACGGTCCAGATATCTGGTCCCTCCTCAAGGTTATCAGGTGCAGCTGTTACAATGCTAGTAAAGAAGATGCTATTCATGACAACCAATATGTTGCCAAAGAAAAAGCTTTTCAGAAAGAGCCCATTTCTTCACTGCTTACTGACAAGAGTAGGAATCGGAGAGCCCAAGAACAACAAAACTCCCAGAGGGCTTAAACAGAAGAAAGTAAAGGACTTGAATTCAATTATTTATAACCCACTGAGAAAACACATCTCTCCAGCAGCATTCATGGTATGTCTTTTCTTCAGAGATAGCATCCAGTGATTGACAAGTTGTCTGAATTTCCCCAAGCAAAGCCCGTCCTGAATTACAGAGCCTCCCTGCTGAGGCCCGTTTGGGGCTAGGACCATATTCCTCAGCTCCAGGGGCTTCTGCTGGTCTGCCTCTGTGGGAGGAGGAGAGCAGGAGCAGGGGAAGGAAGGGGAGGGCAGCCCATGCTTCAGCAGCAGCACCAGCAGCCTCAGCACAGAGACACCCTCTGGGGGTGGGATAAGGAAAACACTACCCATCAACAAGCTCCAAGACCAGGGAGGTCACTCAGCATTAAATGCTGCCCAAAATGTCTGTGCAGATCCCAGGAGCAGCTGCGCTGATGTGCAGAATCCTCATTAACAGAAAAGAGCAATTAGGCTTTTGTCTTCACAGGGCTGTACTTTTCTTAGTTGCCTACTAATCGAAGCTCATCCCTCTTTTGCTTGTACCTTCCTTTCACCGGGCCTTCAGATGCAAGCAGGAACCCTTACCGCCCTTTCTCAAGAATCTCCTTCCTTTCCTTTCCTTTCTTTCTTTATTGATGGCGCCAGACCTGAAGTAGAGATGTTCCATGGTTAAAGGCTGAGAACAAAGCTTTTTCCTCAGAAAACAACTTCATCCTTCCATTAGATATTTGTCACTTGTGCCTTGCTTTAAAGAAAAAAGTAATATTTATAGGTGAAATAAATTAACCGAAGACTGCAAGTCACATGTATGTGTGTGCATGTATGTGTATTTGCAAATTCTGAATTTGGAAATGTCCTTCCGCTCTCCTTGATTTTTTACGTGCCAACAGGAAACAGTTTAAACATTAAAGAAGACTGTCCATGACCATGGAATTACAGTACAATCACTACTGGCCTGTACAGAACGCAGATATTTATGTACATGACTTCTTCTTGTATAGAACATACGCTAAGAAATAAAGCAATATACAATTTCATCAGAATTTGTTTTAAGAAATAACTGAAATGAGACAGAGAGCATTAGCACATTTGGAACATCGTATTAAATAATTAAGGAAAATAATACCATTGTGAGTAGCACTGTGTGATTGTAGCACAGAAAAAACCAAGCAATTTCTTTATGAACACTGCCTAATAGGTTACTAATGTCAGGCGAATAAATAATGTTATCCCATCCTCCTGAAGCCTCATTTCTCAGTGAGAAGCCTCCCCAAGCAAAATGCTAAAGAGAGCAGTTCAAAGACTTACATAGGTCAGGATGTAAACCTCGGGGGAAATAACAGATTTCTCCAAGCAAAGAAACAGGAAAGGGAAAAACAGCAGCTTTCCTTCTTCCGAGAGGGGAAGGGGAAAGCAGATAAAGGGCCCTGGCAGCCCCTGCCAAGTCTTTGCACATGCTGTGCCGCAGACAGTCCTGCCTTTCATAGGCCATGGAGCAGCGGCCATTCATTATTAGCAGAGAATTAACTGCTTTTGCCATTTTTTCCTCCCTATTGAAATTACAAAAATTGCCTTGTGGGAGAAGCTAACCCTTTAGTTTGCTGTATCATGTCAATAATGATCAACCAAGAGCATTAAAAAGCAGAAGCAGTGATGTATTTTGTTTGACTGGGCCTGCTCTCTGATCCCCTTGATAATTATCAATCTCTGTAGTTTGATAATTGAAGTGAACATGCTAAAGACAGTGAGCATCACCTGCCCGGGAGCTGTGGGTCATGGCAGCCTGCTCTCCTCAGAAACCCCTGAAGCCAGGGAGCAAGATGTGATATGGCACTGACAAAGTGAGATGTCAGAATGGATGTGTTTCCTGAGAAGCGCTTTCCTCTTGACATTTGGGCACTTTCCCACACAAGATGCTTCAGTGGAAAGTTGATTCATATTTGCTTACAGCCAAACTCATCCTGTAAGGCAGTTGTATACCAAAAGCCAGAAAACCTTTGGTTGGCATGGGTGGTTTCTATTGCAACAGAAAAATATTGACCCTGATTTAATTCTAAAATCTTCTGCTGGTGAAATGTATTGCAGTGAGTGGAGAAAGGGGGCCCCATCCTTCCCCAGAGCATCAATAGTTTTTGTGATCTCAAGCTGCAAAAAAACTTTTTATCCATTTTATATCCCCAGAAAGGTTCAGGGACACAGCCAAAGAAAGACTGAAGTGCTCAAAGCAAAGCTGGGTGGGACTTGCCAGAATGAAAGTTCATCTCCCAACATTTGTGTACAGCTGGGTTGGAGTTGCACTTCTAAAGCATCTCACTTTCCCCCTACAAGAAATTAGAGGGTGGGTGCCTAGGTCTGGGCTTTGCATTTCCACTCTGTAGGTCAGAGTCTTCAGACCAATGTTTGCCCTGCATGGCACTCTACCGCTTCATTTCTGGAGCAGGCTTGTCTGGTGGCTGTGCAGTACTCCTGCACCCCTCTCCGCTCTGTGGATAGACTGCAGCCATTCCTTTGCTCTCACCCAAAGTTACACAGATCCTGAGCTCCGATTTCCAGCTCACTCTCTTCTGTTTTCTTTCAATGACATGTGTTTCTCCGTCGCTCTTTATAATTAGGAAGCCCTTGCACATTGTGTCTTTGTGGCAAACACAATGTGAAGTGGTTCTCCATAGTCAATAACCAGGTGAGGAGCAAGCCCTCAGCTCCTCAAAGCATGAACAGGAGTTTCTTAGGTGCTTCCCAACATTTTGTCACATGTTAATGAAAACTGTTCTAAGAGCATACTAATGTTCTAAGAGCATACTAATGCACTTGCATTTTTCAGAGGCTGCAGGCAGGAGGAATTTTGCATACAAGCTCTTGCCACTGAGAGGCAGCGTCCACCAGTAAGACAGAAAAAGAAGAAAAGAGTGAATGGGAAAGAGGAGCTTTGTAGGAAGCACCAGTAAATGGAAGAATAGGGAAAGGGTAGTTGGGGTGTGAGGCTGTGCCTGACCACTCCAGAAGTGCCACTGCACTTTGTGCTTATTAAGTTGCCACGATCTGTGAAGGCAAAAAGAAGTTTTAACTGGTGTGAAATGACAGTGATGTTTTTGAGGGAGGTGATTCTTTGTAGGAGCATGGCAGCGGTGGTACCTATCCTGATAGTTTCTGAGCCCTTGCTGAATAGCTCAGGGGATTCCCAAGCCCAGCTTCAGCAACCAAGGGACCTTGACTGTGGACACCTCTCTGTTTTAACACAGTGGGCAGTTTAAAGAGAGCAACAATTTAGAGCAGGTAGGCATTTACTAGAAACATGAAAACCATATAAAAATTTCACCTCTTACATTAAAAGAACTAGTTGAGGACTTGCTGTTTTTTTTTGCTAACAGAATATATGGACCTTTGTTTCTTTCTTTTTTTTTCACCCAGTGATATCAACATTCCTAAGGACAAAAGTCCCTAGCTTTCCACCTGTGAATCAAGGATGTTTTTCTATTAAAATCCTAATTGTATCAATGAGGTTTATGCATTGTTTCAGAGCTACTAGTAACAATTAGCATGCTGATGTTCACTGATTAAGAGAAAGGGGGGGAGGGGGGGAGTCTAAGGTAAATAAATCAACTTAAAAATTATCCCCTTCAGCAAACAACAGCTGCACAGGAAAAGGAAGACTGTTAGCCATCTTTCACTGATGTACTAGGCTGATCCAGTAGGTGCGTTTTCAAGTAGTCTGTGGCTGCAAGTTAACATATCCTACACTCTACAGGAAAGAACCACGCAGGAAAACAAAAAAGGCAGAACAATTGTGTGAACTAAACGCCCTATCTTATTCTGAAAACATCTGGGTCTCTGAAGGTTTCATTCATTCATTTGGTTTATTTGGTGCAAAAGCTGCCCAAACATTAGCAAGCTGTCTTGGTTAATAATAGAAAAAGCAAATGTTGGTGTAGAGGTCTTTTGCCTTTTATTCGATAGGACATGGACTCAGAAAACAGGAACCGCTTGGGGGCTGAGGCTATGCGAAGTATGATGAGATTCAGTATGGGGGAGGATAGCTGGGATGTGCAATGTTGGGATTAAGGAGGGCATAAGGAATGCCAGCAGTTTTGGAAATCCTGGTTTATAAAGAGCCTCAGTTCAACACAAAATACAGGAATGTTAGAGAAAGAGTCTACGGAAGAGAGAGAAATAAATAAATGGAGGATGAAATGTATACTCAAAACCTATCGGAGACTTTTGGCATGAAGCTTCTAAAAAGCCTGTCAGGACTGTCAGGACACCACAGTTTCTAACAATTTCTGCCAAACTCAGCCATGGGACTCTGCTTTGGTGCTGGGAAGTGTTCTATGAAGGGTTAAGCGGCGAAAGAGCAATTGCTTCATTTTATGAAGATAGCAAAACAAAGCCTGGAAATGCAAATGCGTTCAGAAGAAGGCTTTGAACATTTTTTTTATCCCTCTCAAAGTTGTTAGTTGTAGAGGTTTAAGAAAAGTTCTCACTGTTTATTGTTGAGTGTTTGTTACTGAGAACGTCAGGAATGGCTGACAAGTTTACATAAAAAATTCCGGATCTTAACATTTTCCCAGTTGTTACTTTTCCTTTTCTACTGCTTCATCTTTACAGAAGAAAGGGATTAAAGTGATGTATTTTGTCGCCCTTTTTCCTGCAGTGAATTAACCCTTGGTCAACAATGACAGGCAAGACAGTGCAGCTATATGAAAATGAACTTGACAGCCCCTAAACATGAGAGCCTGTTGTTCACTGGATTTCATTTTAGTAGGCATTAACAAGGCTTTTGGGTTAAGTAAGCAAACAGATCTAGCCCTGAAACTATCATTTCATTTCATAGTCCTTTTCATGGGGATTAACTATCAGTTTGAAAGGCCTGTGAGGCTTCATCTCACTTTTTAATTTGGATTGTACTGAATCCATTGCAATTCCCTTTTGCTCCTAAAATGCTACAAACAAGTAAACAATATCCATTGTGGATCCTCTTATTTCTTGGTGTGTGTCAGATTTTTTAATGAGAAATCTGAGGAAGGAATGGTGCAAATCCTCATTGCTCTACTAAGGGTAGAGTCTGCCTACTCTCAGACCTTAGGTTAGTGAAAATCTTCATTCTACAATGACAATTTTTCTTTAAAATATGCCAAAGGTGTATACATAAGCTTAAGGAACAGCTAAACCTGTTTTCCTTCCTCTCAAATTTTAAGTAAAGTTTGTGCCTAGGCTGAAATTCAATTGACTATAAGCTCTCTGGTTTGGGACACCAAGCTTGTGCCACTCCACAAGTTAATCAAAATTAAAGAGACATCTCACTATTGACCTTGATGCTATCATTCTGCTCATCCTCCTTCTCAACTATCTTCCCCTTCCAGAAGTAATACAACTGTTAACAGCTGAGTAAAAACAGGATCACACTTAAAAACTGTGCACATTTTATTTGGGGGTAAAAGAGATCGCAGTAGCCACAGCACTGAAGAATCAAGATGAATGGTTTTAATAACCAGTTCTGACTGAGAGCAACATATGGGAAATTAAACTAATGCTTTTACACACAATCTGGTTGAGCAAGTCTTTCAGCCAAGAAAAAACACAGTGCTTCCAAACACAACATTTGGGAGCTTGCTGAAGGAGGTCCCAACGGGATCATGGCCGGTGAGGGCAGTACCATGCTGCATGGCTCCAGCTTTGCATGGACGCACGAAGGCTTGAACACTCCGGTGATGCTGAGCAGCTTAATAGCACTGTACGACCTGGCGTACCCAAGAGCTGCCCCCTACATGATTCTCAAAGTACTGAGAGAATGGAGTTGGGTAATTGATGGAAAATAGTTTTCCCAAGGATTCATGATTCAATCAGCCATGCTTGTATACTTTTCACCTGCTTTCATGCAATTGTTTGTCTGTATAGATATTTGAGAAGGCTTTTATTTATATGAATAAATATTATTCACACACAAGTGAATGTATTGACATATTACTAAATGTGTTCACAGAAACATAAGCACACTATCTCTGGAAGTGATCATCCTGCCACTTGATATGTATGCATTTATGTGATGAGAACATGACTAGAGAAACAAAATGTAAATCATGCAGGACAACCAATAAATGTCATCAATGTGTCCCAGTCAGGAAGGAACCCAGCTATTTTTAAACCAGGGATTTATAAATATAGCCAAATATAAGCCATGCTCTGAAGAGGACAAGCAGGAATTGAAGATGCTCAGTAGCTTTCCTGGAGTATACGGCTTAATCATCATCACTATACTGACCCAGAACCTTTCTAACATCCTGTTAACATGAGTGCCTTCTGTTTTTTTAGCTAGTAGCTCTAGTGCATCAAAAAAAGTCTGTAGAAATATGCGAGAGGGAGCTTATCATTTCTGCAGGGCTCAGTAGCAGATTTCTGAATGACAAGCAGTGGAACGGTTGAGAGTGGAGTTTTCTGCATGTCTGCCTCATACTTTCAGGCATAGACACCCTGTCCTGTGGCTCACATGAACCTGACCGTGGTCCTTCACAGGCTGGGCAAAGACAGCATCACTACTCTCTTTCATCTTTTCAATAATTCAAAACATTACAAATTATTTAAATTGCCCTACTAAAATCCCAATATAAGCACCTATGTCTTATTGGACATTCAGTGCTCTCAAGTCCCCAACAATACCTCCACTGAAGGATCCTGCCATGCAAGAAAGGTGTCCTCAAGGCGGATACATCAGCAGGATTCTCAGACAGGGGCATTGTCTGAGGCTCAGGAAGCCGAGAAGCTCAGTGCCTAGAAATGTCTGTATTTCTGTGCTAAAGAACAGAAATGCAAGTATTGTATTAAGATACTGAATTTAACATATGCTATCTCAGCAAAGGGGAGGAGAAGAAGGAGGTTGGCGTGAAGAAAACAACTGTACTTACTACTCAAATATTTCTGTTTCAAAGATTTTCAAAAATATTTCATGTATTATTTGCAAAGTTGTGTACTAATTAAAATATGCACTGAAATATTTATTAAGATATTGCATCTCTCTTGATTCCCTCTCTCAAGCTGACCAAGAGCTATCATATCAGCTGCTTTGGGGGACTATGTACAACAAACAGCCCAGAGGCTTAATTTTGTGCAGCACTTCTCAAAAAGCTATGACTACAAGCTGTGTTTCAGCAGAGTGTGAAGTTGAAGTACAGCAAGATATTGCTGTTTTAATGTTCCTATCATAGGGGTATGTAAGGCATGGGAAGTAATCAATAGCTCATTATTAAAAATCAATTTACCACAGCATTCTACAGTGCAGACATCCACAATCGTAAGTAACGTAAAAAAATCAGATTTTATTGTGACTATCCTAATAAATTTTCTGATTTTTTTTTTCTTGGACCTGCAGTTCCTAGGAAAAAAAAGGAATTGGGAAGGTGTTGCGGGAGCATTAAAACATTTTTGGACTAGTAAAAAGGACATGGATGTTGTCTTCTCAATTTCCTTCTTTGAAACCATTCATATGGTATCACAGCTTTTATTAGTAAATTCAGTTATTAGTGTATTTTTTGGTTTCCCTGTCTCGTCAGCACTGACTGCATGCAATAATTATCAATTAACATGATATTTATGTTTGAAAGTGATTTTTTTCCACTTTTCCTAAGTTCAAAGACTTGATTTTATTCTTAAAATTACAGTTACAGCCCGCAACATGAGCTTTTATTGGGTTCATTCAAGAATTGTATTTTTAGTATCTGTTTTCAGTAGCTTAAAAGACTGTTGAATTTCAGTTAGTTGGGGATGTTATTTTCCAGTGTGGGTATCCACCTTCTCCAAATGAATTTGGAGAGACTGGAGGAGGAAAAGAAGTGTCTGCCCTTCTTACCAAAAAGAGATTATTCCCCTTAAGAAAGCTTAGTGTCTTCATGTTTTGAAACCATGGCTTACTTTCACACCCACAGACCACACCCCACGTTTAAATAGCATTATTGTGATGACAGTCTTATGGATGGGAAAGGTCAGAAATGTCAGAATTACAACATTGTATAGGGTTGTGCTGTTTCTCTGTAGGTGCTACACCTTGACTAGCAAATTATTTTCACATACCAGAATAGAGGAGGCAAAGCTTCCCTTTTCTGTTCTATGGTACACTGGATGTCTCCCTGTTGTTATCATTGCAAATATCCAGTGATATTAGACCCTCATGCCCCTCCTAAAAGCCCACACAACACTGTGCAGGAACCACTTATTTGGAAATTAGAAGTATCTATGTAACACCAAGAAGGATGTTTGTTATTCTAAGAGCTGGATAACACCAAGGTAAGCAAAATTTCTTTCAAAGCTATTCTACATTCACATCAGTGACAGTCTAGGGAGAGGCAAGCCTCAGTTACAGGTTTCTTTGAGGCTTTTCTGCAGCCTCAAGTCTTCTTGGACTCGTGCTCTCCACAACTCTCTCCCTTAAGCAAGGAGCAGACGGCATAGCCAGTGGAAAGACCTTCTCCCCCTTCCCCTGCACTCCCCACACATCGACAGTGCGGCAGCTGAGCAAGGACTGGTTTCTGCATAGAAGAGGTTCAGTGGTCACACACCATTTTTTTTTCCCCAAAGCAGCCTCAGACTGATCACCAGTCTGAATAGCAAACCCAAAGCAAGCAAGATAAGGCAGGAATGACTGGAACTTCCGTCGAAGCCAGTTTGAAATGCAGAGACTCCATTGCTTCCAGATTGTGGGGACTATACTACCACAGGTGCACGCTATTTCTCAACTATATTTCTTCACAGAGGGAGACTTTTTGCTTGGCTTAGTTAAATGGCAAACAAATGCCAAATAAAAGATTATTGCAAAAGGTACTATAATAAAAAAAATATGCCTTGTGATTAGAACAGGAAATATCAACAAAGTAGACTGAGGTCATCTATTACTATCTACCCATTCCATTAAATACTGCGGTGCTACTGTGGGAGGCCATGGAAACACTATGCTGGAAGTTTTTAAGAACAGGTTAGCAATGCCTCCCAGAAACAGATTAGGAACTGCAGATCCTGCATGGGGGTAGAACAGACTGAATGAACTCTCAGTATTGGGTTGGGGTTTTTTTCTAGCATTTATTTGTATAAGTGATTGCACACTAGAAACAGAGCCCCTATCCCAATCTAAAAGAGAAACCTGTATCATTCACTGGTCCTGTGATAGGATTTCCAAATCCCAGCCTGCTTTGTGCAATTCCCTGCACTTGCTGCTGTTTCACACCATCATTTAGCCATCACAGAGGAGAGCCCAGCCCTCACCACTGTGATAGCATGGCAGCCCAGCTCCAGCAAAGCCCTTGGCTGCGGTGCCACAGGCAGTCACACCAGAAGAGCTGTTTCAGGGAAAGGTGCATCCTCAGCCCCACAGTAGATGCAGGCACCTCTCCCTGGTGAAACCATGTCAGGTTTCTGCTTCTTTGCTTGTTCAGCTGTGGCCACCACGCAGCACACTGAAACAGCTCATAGACAGTTATGTTGCACTTTAATATGTTCAAGTGCATCCAGTATCCACTGCTCTGCACTGACTTGGCTGACTCATCCCTATTGGAAGCTCACACTTTGGAAGAGTGAAAGAAGTCCATCTCACTTTGCATGCAAATTGGACTAATTTTCTTCCCACAAGAAGAACAAACAAACTCCCTTTCAGGAACTGAAATTGAACCTTTTCTCCAACACACTCCATCATCCCCATGACCATTGACTGTTGGTGGTGTGAGGAGGCATAAAAGCTTTGGCTTAACTACTGCACCTTGTTAACAGTAGACACTAGTGAAAAATAATAGCTGAAAGTTTTTTTAACTCTTTTAAGATCTCATTTTATGATTTTAATTCTCAACAGAAAAAACATTGTGAGTGCGGCTCACTCTGTCTTGAGGGGACAAATGGGCTTAGACAACTTAGCAGCCAACGAGCAGAAGACAGGAACTACCAAGCAGTACAACTCGATGCCAAGAGTGAGAAGGGAACTGATGTGCCACCAGCTTCGTCTGAATATTCAGGAAAGTTAGTTAAATGGTGACACCTTGTCCTGGCACATGTCCCTATCCTCTCCTGTAAAGCAAACCCTGGCACACAGCACATGTCGTGTCACTTGCCTTTTTTCTTTTGGAGGAAGAGTGAAAAAATTCTGCACATTTGTGAGACATCTGCATTTAAAGCCACCGTAGCAGGAAATGCAGATGACTGTGCCCTTCAAAAAACAAACCCCAGGGCATATTTTTGCCGACTGCTTTATGCCATGCCCAGGGCCTCTGAAGACCACAGTCACATGGATTAAGGCAGAAGCCTTGCATAGACTGAAGGTATCCATCACACTAGGCAAAGACAAAAGCTAGCAGTAACTCAGACGGCAGAGTTCTAATAATGGCCCTATTTTTTTAGGAGTTTCCTGGCTGTTCATCGCCTGGAGGAAATGCTTTCTAGGACCAGGGTGGTGCATGTGCATCAACAGGTCACACCTGCCAGAGAATTTGTGGTGGGAGCCATATAAAAGTGGGATGTATTTGGGAAGCTATGGGCTGAGGTGTCAGGCATGGTAAATGCAGCAAGGGTGGGTGGAGGGCTGGGCTCTGCCAGGCTAGGAAGGACACAGGAAGGCCGGTAGAGAAGCCAGGCTGCTTTTTGGAAATAACTCTGAGCACAGGTCTTAATGGAGAAAACCAACCACTCTGTTAGTGCAATGCAAGGCTGTGGGGAAGGTGGCAGCTCTCCCAGAGCTGTCCCCTCTTTCCCACCCCTCCACCACTTTCACTTGCAGATCTAGAAAATGCTTGTCAGTACTGTATTCCCTGGGAGGATCCCAGGCAACGGCCACAGAAACACCTCCCATAAGTCTTCCCTAATATCTTCCACATCCCTGCATGCTCCTTGATGCTGCTCAAGCTGCCTGGGTAGTTTGCGCGATGGCTGGACCCTGCATAAGATGATCAGTCATGGAACGGCAACTGGAATTTGCCAGTTCCGCAGCAACATTTGCTGAGCTGGTTTGGCTGCTGTTAGTGAAGAAGTATGAACTCAGGAGCAAAGAGTATGTTTTCCAAGGAGATTATTTGGCACTTAGTGGTTTGCCTCCCAGATGACAGTGCTGGCCATCATAGCAGGAATTCTGTGTTAGCTGACTTCAAGCACTAGGTTTGTCTTGCAGATTACAGATGAAACCAGAAAAGGGGATCAGAAAGAAAGGCTCTTTAAAACTCAAAGGTCATGTCTGTGGCTAGATGGAGAAACAGATTTTTCTCTAGTAGTAGGTAATAATTCTTCTGTGGAATATAGATTTTGTGAAATATCACGAAACACTATCTTAAATCAGAGAAGGCTAAACCGTAAAACCTCACATTGGAGACACTGGGTTCAGGCTTTTCTAGAAACTTACCCTTCTGGCTTGGCTCTTTATCCAGGCCAAATCCAGGCTGAGGAAGTGCCCACATTAATCCATTTAAGAAGGAGGATCGCATCAAGCATCTCATGACAGCAGCTGACCTTACAAGAATGTCCCTTCATGATGAAGGAGCCTTGAAATGAACATACAAAATATTTGTCATTTTGAACTGCCCCACTGGGACAAGAGCTCTTGGGATCCCCAAGAATTGTTGTCTAATTGCTCTTCAACCTGAAATACAGTCTGTTCAGAAGAATTCAAGTAAACGTTTTGTAGCATTTATCTTCAAATATCTGAACTGACTTGGAGAAAACGGGATCTTTTTATAATGAAAATAATCGCATATGAGAGTTTGTATTGTTAAATCTTCCTGTTAAATGTAGGGAGAGACAAGGGTTGTACAGCATGGCTCCAGGCTGGGACGGTGATATAGCATTATCCCTATTCCCCCTCTACTATAGCTTTAAAAATAATCAGCAGGCTGCACCTCAAGACGGCTCAAGATTAAGGGTCTCATGGAGCCAGAGGTAAGTACCATGTTTTATCACTGCAAATTCCTTCTGTCTCCTGCCTGAATCAAATAGAGGTAGAATAGACTGGAGGTCTAATATTCGTGTACCTTTTGATATCTTTCTGACTGTGTAAAGGAACCACAAATGGGGCATAAGTGTAATTTATACATACTATAACCTCACTTTTTATTGCCCCTGTGGAGACTTGCTAACTGTAAGACTCAGGCCCAGAAAGTTCACATCAATTCAGGCACTTTTTGTTTCTTCAAAGTGTAATATGGCAGTTGTACAGACGAAAATCCCAGTGGCAGCACTGTAGCTTCACAAGAGGAGACAAATGAAGCATTCACTGTCCAGAGAATAGCACAAGGGCCAGTTTCAGTGAATCTTCTGATCTTTCCGGCATCTGTCAAGCGAAGTCTTCTCAGAGAAAAAGCATCTGTGCTTGAGTCTTCTCTTAGATCTGACAGCTTAGGAGGCAAAGCACACACTGTGAGGCTTGTATACAGACAAGCCGGCCAACTTCAGTCAAAACCAGCTCTGAGAGCATACAGGAAGAAAGAGGAATGGTCCTGTTGTTGCAACCACACTATATGACCTGAGCCCAGGCTGGAGCCAAGGAAGTGAGGAGGTTGCCACTGCTTTCTTTGCCTCCTACTTCAAAATATGGGTTTCCGGATGTTTTGATTTTCTCAGTTGCAGAGCAGCCAGTGCCACTGGGTTGCATGAACATCTGAGTTCAAACAACCAAGGGATCAGCAGCGTGCAAAGGCAGGCAGTGCACAACTGCTCTGCCAAGTAGTACCCTAAGGATCATGGCACTTGGTGACTGTGTGTCACCACAGCTAAGATCCTGTTTCCGTTTGCTCTGTCCCATCCTGCACTACCTGAAGTAGGAAGAGGAGGTCCATAAGGAATGGAGACTTGAGCTGTCAGTGTTGAATGAGGGAGCCTTGTGGCGTCTGATACTGCTCCCCTTAGAGCATCCATCTCACTCTCCTTAGTCCTCTGCATCAAAAATATTGTTCACAATTAAATGCAGTTCCTAGAGGCAGCAGGATGACTCTGCTGTTTAACGATACATAATAGCAATGCATAGATAACTTCTATTCATTTTCTTAAGCTTACATTAAGCCAGGAATGTGTGTTTACATTTAGGATTTCTAAGTATCATGCCTCTCATGTGTGCCTGATTTGTAATGATCTCCTGAATAATTCATTCTAAAAGCCTCTTTATTTTCTTCTCTTAAGTTTAATTAACCTCTTGTTGTAGTCGGTGAGATTTTACCATAAAAGCATAATGAATTTTACATTAGTGTGTAACTCATGTTGGAAGAATCTGGATCCAGCTACTAAAGTGTTAATGGCAGGATCTGACTTAATGCCATTTTATTGTGGATGATAAATAATAACAGAATCTGTTCTTTATATGCCTGAGCACTGCCTTTGGATACCTAGGAAGGAGTACTCATCCTGCCCGGTGCCACTGGCCAGACCTCAGTGCACAGCTCCTTCCTTGAACTGAGTCAGGGGCAGCATCCTGCATTAGTTTTCTATGGAGATCTTTTTGACCTTCTGAAAAGAATGAAGAGGGCACCCAAATGTATTCTGGTTGTCTGCCCTGGCTGTCCTGGCTGTCCCCTCTCCCAGCTTCTTGTGCACCTCCAACATCTCTGCTGGCAGGGTATGAGAAGCTGAAAAGTCCTTGACTTAGTATAAGCACTGCTTAAACATCAGTGTGTTTATCAACATTATTCTCTAAAACAATGCATGATATCAGCTACTAGGAAGAAAATTAACTCTATCCCAGCTGCAAACAGGACACCCATGTATAAGGTATCTTCTTATTTCCAACATGTCTTTTGTTCCAGAGTTTCTAAATGCTCTGTTGTCATGGTTTAGCTCCACCCAGCTAAATTTTGGCAGCTAAAACCATGCAGTTGAGCTCCCAAATCCTCCTTCCTCACTCCGCTGGGAGAGGGAAGAGGAAAAAGACTTGCAGGTTGGAACCCAAAACTATAGCTTTAATGAAATTATAACAATAATAATACTAATGAAAATAAGCAGAAAGTAATATAATATATACAAATATATGAGATCACGCCCCCAACCCTCAATGACTACAAGTCACCACAAATGCTGCAGAGCAGACACGAGGGAATGGGTCCATGGCTAGGAGGGAGCTGGTCTCAGGAAATGGATTCAGGAAAACGCGGATCTGGGATCAGGAACAACCAGACAGACAAGGTCCTCACTGGACATCAGCCTTCACAGAAGAGAGACACCCTCATGAGCTCTCCATTTCATACTGAGTATGACATATATGGGATGAAATACTCTGTCAGTCAGTTTAGGGTCACCTGCCCTGTTTGCCCCTCCTTGCAGATGCAGCCCTTTTCCACCAGCTTGAGGATGGCCTTGGTTAATTATAAGCATTGGCCTTTTTTGCATACCAATGCCTTGTGTTATCACTTTGAGTTATCACTCAAAAACATGCAGTTAGCTTTCAAAGAAATGAAGTTTCTTACAGCAACTGAGTCAGTAGTCAGAACTGATTCTAATTTAGCTCAAACCACACCACCTATGAGTGCCTGCAAACTCACTTGCCTAATTTCACAAAGTTCGGGCATATTTCTTTCTCTTTACAGAGGTTAGGAAATGGTGATACGGAGAAATTAATAAAATTGTTCCCCGTCTGTCATCTGGGTGGGGACATCAAAGGTGCATGCTGATCCCATTGTGGTACTTTAATTGCAAAGCCAGCTGTGCTGCAAAATGTCCCCTGTGCTCATAAACACTCGGCAGGTTCAGGGGCAACTCACATCTACAGCTACTTCAGAGGCAGAAACTCTCTTGATGTCTTCTGTCATTTATCCTACCTCTGGGCAAGTTTCTGTATCTCTTACTTGGTACATAGTCATACTCGACCAAGTCATGCTTGCGTCCCCTCAGTGCAGTATGTTCGCAGTGGACCAGCCAAGCACCGCTTTGGTCCTGTGGTGAGGGATGGCATGGGGCCATGTCAGGCTGCGCTGCAAGACCCAGAAGATGTGCAAGAGGTCACAACAGCAAGGAGCCATGTTCTCCTCTGGGCTGGTGAAAGATAAACCATCATTAGATAAAGCCTGTCCCCAGACGTTAGAGAATGACTCCCAAATTAGGCAAATGATTGAGCCCCAGCTGGTTTGATCTGGACTAATTAAGGCTGAGTCTTTGGCTGTGAAAAGTGACACGGAATTTAAATCAGCCTTGCACCGTTTCAGGAAACAAGAGTCTCTGGTGCTGTTTTTTTTCCCCCATAACTATTGTCTGGGTTCAGATTGTCAAAACACACAGTGGCGGTTATTCACTGTTAATTATTTGATCCTTTCTTAAGATCCTCTTATGCAACTGCTTGGTTATGCAATTAAACAGAGGCAGGTTGCCACACGTCAGGCGGGTACGAGGAAGCTGGCCGTACCTTAGATAAGCAGCAGGGGTTGGCGCGGCAGAGGGGCCAAGGGGCTGGGGGTCCAGGCAAAGGAGTGCGTGGAGGGGGCAGCGCTTCCTATGCACAAGCTGCACCAGCGCCTTGGCTTCCTGAGCATCTGCAGCTCATGGGATGGGCAGACCTCACAGCTTTCCCAGTAAAGGCCTTTTACTTCCTTTCCACCAAGTTGAAAATATAATAACCACCTACATTTTGCAACGAGGCTAAACTGAAACTGCCTGGGTCAGGGGGTTTCTCTTCTCCCTCTTTCCTGTGTACACATACAAGTATGCATATGAATACACTGCAAAGAGTGCAGTGTAGCAGTATTTTTCTCCGCAGCAGCACATAATTTTGAGGACAGTGTAATTCCTACATTATTTTTCATAGGAAATCTTTTGTAATTCACTTTACCAGAACTTTCAGACATTTAATCCTTCCTCAGTGCACACAACACAGCTCAAGCTTTAAGCAAAGAGGCAACCACTACCTCCATGAGAGAAGTAATGGTTCTAAATTATTTTGCTCCCAATAGCGTCTGAAGACATTTGAGTCATTTGCATCCCACATTTTCTGAATGTGGATAAAAAGTCAACACTTTCAGAGTCTTTGGCATTGCAGAGTGCAGTGTCCTCTGCATCATAATAGGGGCTCAGAAAGGGACAGAAATGAACAGCTCCACTGCTGGTGGTTTGAGGGAAGTCAGAGAGCGGTTCACAGGAGCCAAAGCTGAGCTGCCTTTTGCTGCTGGAGCTCTCAATGCGGGGATCTATCACATTGCTCTGGGCAGCAGCTGGCAGCAGCAACCTGCCTGGAGGTGGGAAAAGCCTCACTTCTTTCCTTCAGGAGCTCCCTCCTACATGTAAAGCCTGGTTTGCAGCTTATTTAAGGAGAAATTCAAGGGACGAGTTTTGGCTGTGAAACCTTAAGTGATGTGGTCCCTGTGCACCGGTGCCTGCCTCATTCCTCGTAGGCCTGCAGCCAGCCCAGGCACTCCTGTTGGGAATCACATATTTCGTGGAGAAGGTGCTGGCAGGTGACAGCTCCAATAGTCCGTGACACTTGCTCATCATGCTAAGCTGCCCCAGTGTGAATTTGTGGCTCTCAGTCTCTGCCCTTCTAGGAAGAGAAGAGAGCCCAATAGGCAAGGGGGTTTCTTTTAGGCATGAGTGTTGGTCCAACTGTATAATGCTATGGTTTAGTTTACCAGGTTACCTATGTGTATAAAAATGCATACTATTTTATTATCTTTTAATGTATATGTAAATGCTTTCAGGTCCAAAGATTTCTCTGAATACTAGTTTAAAACTTTTTCTGTGTTGTACATGAATACCATCATACTGTGCCACAGAAGGGAACATAATCATGAGGACATTACAATAAGCCATCTCTTGGTATGCCTCATTATTATTTTTTTATTTGGTAAGACATTTTCTAAGCATCAGCTCAAAGAGTTGTATCCTCTATCTAGGATTTCAAATTAAGAAAGCACTCAAAGACTATTGCCTCTGAAGTCTTCAAAATGGTTTCAGAAACAGTTTTTGGAGAAAAGAAACCAGCAGTTTGTATGACTTACGTTTTAAGTAATTTTGAAATGTAAGGAATTTTAAGTTTAGTTATCAACTACTTGATTTAGATTGTTAAAATCCGAACCACGAGTAGAAAATACACCTCTTCTTTTTTTCCTGTGTAATCAAATGAAGATTGTGCAGCCATAATTCAGGCTGTTTGTATTTGTCCCTTGTAAAATAAGACACTGGTTTTTTCCACAATATTTCCTAGCGTTAGAAACACATATCAAAAGCAATGCTTAAATTCCAGCCAGTTTAGATTATTTGATCTTGTTTGTTCCCAAGCTTCATTCTCAGCCAAGAAAGTTAGATTTCTGTGTCCTAGCAGATTATTATCATCTAAAATGATTTGCACTGAATGAAAACATATAGGAAATGCAGATAGCTTGTGGGCTTTACAGATCACTGCAGAGGAAATTCTTTCAACATACAATCTGCCTGTTCAGCTGTAACTTGCTACGTGTTGAAACCTTTATAGGCTAAACATATGGTATACGGCTTAAGTTTCCTCATGCTACAGAGTGCGCATCTTTGAAGGCATGACTTTAAAATGTTCGTATGCTTGTGAGACCTACCGGTATGCAGCAGCAGCAATCTTTTATTGGACACACTGGGCTGACAGTCACTGAGTCTTTATGAGCAAATTAATTAGGGAGGGGAAGAGGCTCAAGCCCTGTGTCAGTATTGTTTACATGCTGCAGGGAAAGCCCTAGAGCTGCAGAGGGTATCTTTTTATAGAAAACCTCAAAAGCTGAGCAGAGCTGGTGTTTATGTACCAAAAATAAAAAAAAAAGACACTCAGAAAGTTTCTTTTGCTGAACAGCAATTTTTCCTTACTGAGGCATTTGTACTAGTATATACACTGACATGTTGTGTATTTAAAGATTTTCCATATCACCCCAGCATGAACCTGCTTGCTGAATTTCTAGCTGGGGATCACCTTCCCAAAATCTCTAACTACCCTGTGCATCGTTTTACAGTACAGATTTGTGATGTTACAAGAAATGCCATCTAAAGAGCATAGCGTAATTCTCCACCATAAATTGTGTTAGTCAGTCTTCTGGAAAGCTGAATTGCCAAGGGCAAAACACCATCTCTCTGTGTCTGTCAAACTGGGGTAATAATAATACTTACCTTTACCACAAGGGTGCATTTAGGATTAATTACCCCTCTTCATGCCAAGGATGAGTTTATCCCGTGGTGTTTGGTACTGCCACCCATTAGTGGTAATTTGTATAACTAATTATTGTGAGGTCTGTCTGCCAATGTTTTCACACACATATACACACACGCAGTCCACATTAACTTCTTTCTAGTAGACTTTCTGGCACTAGTAGAAGTTTTAAGTAGATCTTTTCCAGCTAGGTCTTGTTTGTGTTGTCTTTATTTTTAAAGCAATCTTAACTGATGAGTCCCCAACCAATCTCGGATATCTGTCCATAAGGTGCAACTCTTCACTGCTGACATTTTAGAATACACTTCGAACCATATTTTGGAAAAGCAAGCAGAGTAGAACCCAGAGAGATGCTGCCACGGAATAGACTGAGAATCTTTCTCCAAGATGGTGGAATTAGATTATGGCGTGCAGATCAACAAAAAGTCTGCACAGCTCAGCCTTATCTGGCTAAACTAACATTCACTTCCCAACATTAATTGGAAACCTAGTTTCCATTTCCAGAAGTCATTTACAAACTGACTGAAACTGTTAATGATTAAAGGATTCACCTCTCATAGCCTCAGCAGTATAAATGCCGGCTTTGTAGGCTTGAATGATTCATCCCATCACAGAGTAAGCATCCAAGACAGGTGAAACTCTCTTCTGGCTGCAGAAATAAACCAAGGGGAATACTCAGCCAGGGTGCCTAACTTTCAGACAGCCAAAATTAACTGAAATTAATCCTATTTTAAGAGGATTTTGAAGATGGGAATTAGTTTGCAAAGTCACTGCAGCCCAGAACATCAAAGATCAGTGAGCACCTCACTGGAGCTCTTTTCCCAGTTCTGAAAATGTTCTGTCTGCACCACATGAAACTCTGGCGCTCAGTGAAAAATGATTGCGCAGTTGTATATTTGAACTTGTGAATGCAATGTCCTGTATATAGCACAGTGTGCTATACTGTTTGCATTCATTAAATCCTTTTCCACTGGAAAATTGGCTCTCCAGCTTGGGATATGCATGACACATAGGAAGGATGTCTGTAATCACTTACACAAGCATCCATATCCTTCTGTCCTTCCTGCTCTTTCCTTACTGTCTCTCATGCCCAGTCAAACTGCATCTTAAACTGGGAAATGACAACCCGTGAAGTATTTTCAGTCAGTTAGGATTATGTTTGTGTCTTGAGTATCATAAAAAGCCAGAAAAAAATGCATTTACTAAAACCTTTTTCTCTGAAAATGTATTAATAATGTATGACCATACTTCGTAGATAATGCAATAATTGCTTGCTTGATTATGTAGCCAAAATAATCATTTTCGGAGATGTTTGATTTTTGCCTGGTGACTACATTTTGTATCATTTTCAGGGCAACAGATGCTCATCTATTTGTTCTGGTTCAAAAAACAGCTCTAAATTGAAAGTGAATTACTGTAAATCTTCCACAGGCATCTAATTTTACTTTAAAAAAACATACAGCCTAAATGGCCTTATACTCAGGAGGGGAAAATCCACACACAAAGTCCATGTTCAGAGAACTCGGCACACTGCAATTAGCGTCACACCCTGTCAAAGCGGACAAAATGCGCACCCAGAGAATACACATGTGCACACACGCAAAAACATGTGCATTGTCTTTGTTGATTCTTCTTCTTTGCCCTGATATAACAGTATCTTGTGTATGTTTTTAAGTATGTGCCTATTTAATGAAATAAACATAATTAAATAAATAATCATACGTAAATAAATAGAAGTTATAAATGTAGGTGAATGAATAGATATAAGTAAATTAATAGAGGTTATAATCTTAGCTAGATGAAATGTATTTGAAAACCTGCCTGGGCAATGATTTTAAAAGTAATGTAGTATGCAGAACTTGACTTGCAAGATAGGAACAATCTAAACATGTATCTAGGGATAAACAGGTACTAAATAAAAAAAAAACAAAAACAAACAAACAAAAACAAAAAAAAAGAGAAAAATCTGGCTTTTGTGCTTTTTATTCTAAAGAAAAGGGGAAAATCCAACAGTAGAAAGCAGGACAAAGCTACAGCTCGTTAGCTGATCTGCTTCACATTTGGGGTTGTTATAAAGATATTCTGCCTAAGGTTTTCAATAGTCATTACCTCTGAAAAAAACTGTTTCCACTTGTTTCAACACCAACAGGACCAAGGCTTGGTGAAGACCCCAGTCTACAGCGTTGCCCTGACCAGCTTTCTTTTTAAGTGCTTAGGTGTGTTTTCACTGCTCTAATTCAAGAGTGAAACTCCCTACAGAAGAGGTTTTCCCATCCCTGGTCTGATGCTGTGCACCAAGAGCATCAAGGAGAGCACACTGCAAGTGCAGCCACCATCACACCAAGGGCCAGCACGGACAGCATTATTACCCAGTGAAGCCAAGCCTCCTGCTACAGCCGTTTCTGCTGCAAGGAGGAGCCCATCTGGAAATCAGAATGCACCACAGACCGCTGATTTTTTATTGAATTGTGAGAATTCTTGCTTGGTTTTGACAGCTACTTTTTCTTAAGCAAAGAGCAAAGCACTTTGTTCTTTGCATAGATATGGTTACATTATTTTCTAGTATATTTTCAGGTGGTATTTTTCACCACGGCCAGGCCTGAGGTACGAGGCGATTTAGGGCTTGGAAAAACAGTTGTAACTAGATGTAACCAGCAGCATAAATGGGTTCCCTTCTACTCAACCTCACTTACTAGATCCTCATTTAGGGTGTTGCAATTAGATGAAGTAACGTCTGAGACTGAAAGAGGGAGAATGACCTTATTCTAGGATTTTTTTTTGTAAATAAGACATTGAAATCAAAACAAGGCAATGTTGTACTGGAGACGAAAACGCAAGAAAGAAGTGGCTAGTCTGGTTAGCAAGAGGCTACCTAAAATCTTTTTCTAAACAGGAACTTGAGGTGGAAAAGGAGAAGGAAACACCCCAAAAAGTATGATTGGTCGTGGCATGCAGACTAAAGATAAGAGCATCAAAAGGAGAATCTGTGCATGGCAGGTGGAAGAGGTCAGTACTCAGAAATGACCTCATATATTTTGGGTGGGAGGCAAGGAGGAGCCATTCTCACCCCTGCTCCTGCAAGCATCTCTCCCAACCTGGCTGCACTGCAATGCTTCCTCTTCGTGCTGCCTTTGCCTGGTCTTCTGAGACCATGGGAAAGTTTTCAATAAAAATGCAAAATTCAGGGAGACAAGCTTAAAATAAAACTAAGAAAAAATAGAGGCAATCTATGCAGTTATTAACCACCCAATTTAAAAGGTAATTTTTGTAGTCATTATCTACCTGATTTCAAATCTTAGAACATAATGGAATATGGTTAAAAAAATTCCTTAAATGATCTGGCTCCAGACATAGCCACAGGTTGCTGTTCCTGAAACACAGGAAAATATAGGTTAGGAAACAATGTAGGAGGCAAGAGCTATGATACTTCTCGATTTCAGCTGGTTCTTCATAATATGCAGCAAAAAATCCTACCTGCTAAAGCACAGATGCTTGTTTGTGTTGTGTCTAAGTATGAATCGAAACCTTTTTTAAACAAAATCCAATGGGCACTACCTCTCTTTCAATAAGGCCCTTAATTGAGTAGTGCAGGCATCAGTATTAGGCCTGTTTTTATTTAACATATTTCATTATTCATGATCTAGAATTTTACAAAGGAGTCAATTAATTACAATTGCTGAAAAAAAACAAAACTGGAAGGTACATCAGTATTCTTCTGCCAGTAGCTAAAGTCAACTGTTTCTTTGGCAGGGAGATCCTATCCTCTGAGCCAAAATTAGCAGTGCAAGTACTCTAGATTGCTCTGTGTCCTTCTCCCCAGAGCAACTTCTTCAGGTGGTGGAGCTGGGTGTCATCAGTTCTATGGGGTGCATCCCAAGGGGGTTCTTAGTCTGATGGCGATGCCTGTGTGTGGCTGTCTCAGGAGCTGCGTGTGACTGTGCTTCAAGCTTGCTTGCTCAGAATGCACAGACAAAATAGTGCAGAATCCATGCCTTCTGAGCCCTCAGCACATCGTGCCTGTATATTTTATCCTTTCTGTATACTTGTCCCCACGTATTTCCAGGGCAGGCACAGAGGAGAAGACGAGCAGGTGGACAAGAACTACAGGTGGGTGCTGAAAAGCATTGCCAGGGATGTAGTGAAGATGCTTTGGCAGGAGCCATATTAGTAACAGCAAGCAACCTCCGAGACAACCTGTTGGCTTAGCAAGCTACATCTGTGCGCAGCTGGTTAAACAGTTCTCGTGATGGACTTCTCAAAAATAATAACACCTTTTTTCATGACAAAAGGCTTCTGGACAGCAGGATGCAAAAAGCTGCACAAAGGCTAGGTGGAAGAATAAAGCAAAATCTGAAGTATTTTTGTAAAGTCTGTCATGCATAGTCATGTCATAATATGCATGTCATAATGCATAGACTTATAGCTGGCTGTCATAGCAGCGCTGTACAGCCCACTTTCTAAACTTGGGGTAAAATGTTAAAATCAGTTGCAAAAGAATTATATTGAGTGCTTGGAGGTGATAGACTTTCTGAATCTGTACTGATTTTCAGGAACAGTCTTTTAAAGTTCAGAATAAACTTAGCCAGGAGAGAGGATTTGGACATTATTAGGCAAAACGGATCGCATTCATATGGTGTTTATAAAACACATTTGGTTGTGATTTCCCACTGCAGCAGATGGTACCCAAAATAAGAAATGACCTGGAACTTCATTACCAACAGCATCGAGTCTGCACAAGACTGCTCAGGAAAGCAAGAAAATATTTGACTCGGGGTTTTTTGAAGAACACTTTTCTTACTTTCAGTTTCTTAGAAAAGAAAGTTTATGGGAGTTCTCAGTCACTGTGGCACTGGGCAGGATGGAAAGCTAGAAGAAATATCCAGCCTCACGCTGTAGGGTACCAACCATCAGTCGCTGTCTTGGGTTAAGAAGACACATCCCCGACTGAGGCAGCTGTTCCCAAGGGGCACATGATGGGTAACTTGTTTCCAGCCTTGCCTGAGGCAGCTGATGTGGCCGTTGCCCAAGACTGCAACACTAAACGCCAGCATTCATTTTCCAGGGAAACAGCTGGAGTCTCAGATGTCTTTAAATAAGTGTCCTGGTGTCATGCGATGCCACCATCCAGCCTTCCCAGGCATGAAAGCTCTCAAGGGATGCAAATAAGAGTAATTATCCAAAGACCCAACACTAGAGAGGATGGCCATCTCTAACACTTGCCTGTTTTTGGCATTGTGCACTGTAGATTGCGGGCGTTAGCAGCCAAATACATAATCTCCTGTTTCCATTAGTTTCTGTCACTGTCATGAGTTTCCTGGGACAAAGATGAGCATGAAGCACAAAGCACAGGACTGACACAGTGCCAAGCCCAGTACTAATAGCAGTAGGATGCAGCCAGGGAAGGAGGCTGTGCCCTTACGGTGGCTTTTGAATCTGAAACTCCTAGTGACCATCTACAGCTGTGTTCGGGCATTGAGATTCGGAGTGCAGCCTTGCCTGATTTTGCTTCATTTGCTCTTGCTGGCTGACCCTTCACAGTTACTGCCATGAAGGATGGCAGCTGCTGTTGGCAGGGGCTGAGCCAGCAGTGCACAGGACATAGGAGTTCTGACTTTCTCCAGATGCTAGGAAAACTTTTTCCCTCCCCTCTGACTCTTCTTCCCTTTTTGTGTTTGCTGCAACATATCTATCTAGGTGAAAAGCATTCAGGCTGGATATCCCCATGTTTTGGGTCTTTGTTGGATCACAGACCCTGTTCCCAGCACACCTCTTACAACTCAGCCTTATTATGGGGTTCTTTCACTACGGCAAACTGCTGATGTAGTGGCTTCCCCTTTCTCAGCTCACAAAAGGTCTGCCCTCACTTCCCTATGGGGTGGAAATGACCTTCAGCTACAGTGAATTTCACAGGAGGCACAATCTGTTGTCCCAGTACTGGCTGCTTGTCTGTCTGTCCAGGTGTCTATCACTTGCAGAGGATCCCTGCTGCCCTCTCTGGGAGTCTCAGCTCAGCCTAGCACAGCCTGTTGGCTCCAACGTCACAAAGTTTAGCTTTCCTTCCTCCTCTTCTTCCTACTTCCTGATGTGTTGTGCAATTTCATATTTTGATACAAATTTGAGCCTAGACAAATATGTGTGAGTATGTAATTCAAGCTTAATCTGCCACCAGAAAAATTACTCTTTTTAATTTAAAATAACCATCTATCTGATGGTCAAGCTATTTAGCAGTTTTAACTGGAGAAAGAGCCATCCCAAAGAATAATAATGCTTCAGCGTAGGGAAGATGATTTTAGCCTGCTTTCTAAAACTTCCACTGAGCCCCCGAGGCTGGTTTGGGTTTTTTTGGTTTTATTTTTTTTTGTCAAGGAGGAGAAACAAAACAGTTTTTGCTGAAGTTCCTTGTGCAAAGGAGCAGAGGCATTTCCTTCTCCAGCTGATATGTTGTAGATCAGCTTTAACCATATTTGCAGGTATCGCTGTGGTTAGGCTTGTACATGACCACAGATTACAATTTGGGTGGCAAACAATCTAGATAGCTTGTCATATGACCGTAACGATCTTATGGCAGAGCACAAGTGAGGTCCATCATTTTCTGTGCAATCTTCTTTGTTTTTGCACTGGTCACATGGAAGCATAAAACTGCAACCTTTTGGTATCTGTTCTTCCATTGGAAGAAGGTGGCTTTGGTGGGCAAGCAAGGAACACTGATAACCCTCCACAGTCCTAATTTGTGTATATCTGTGGGCTCTGATAAAGTTAGGCTCTGCTCCAGAGAGTCTTTTGGTATCAAAAGAAGAAATCTTGAAACGACAATGAATCTACACGCACTCTCTGGGCTGGTGACAGTCGTTTTGTGTTACAGTACAAGACTTGCAGGCATCAGGCCAGTAAATATCCTTGGCAATATTGTGATGTTATTTCTGAAGGTATTTCTCTTGTAATGTCAGTCACTTAAGATTACTTCACATGTAATGTAAGTTCCTTCAACTGTCCAGATACTAGATGGTAAATGAAGAGGTTGAAATACTTACCTTCTAACTGCTTAACAGATATTTTCTTCACCGTTTGTAATTACATTACTAAAGTCCCACGGGAATCCAATACAAAATACTTTGAACTTCTCTTAGGACCTTATTTTTCTCTCCCCAAATAAGTGTGAAGTATGAGAAAGCAGATGTGATGTATTTAGACCTAAATAACTTTCTGCTTTGAAAAATCTGACAAAGCATTGTTCTCCTTCAGCCGTTCCTCTCCCTTTCCTCCTTTCCTTCAGGAACTGATGTTTTAAATGCTCTTCACTTTGAATAAATTTTATAAAAGTATGTCCAAACCACCATCATTTGGTGATTCAAACAGGCATTGCTCAGGGCAGAGCCGAGTCTGATCCGAAGGAAGTAAATCCATCTATTACTTGTGATTAGAAAAGTGCTGGGGTGGTGATCAGCACACATGATCATCACACGTCCTGGGGAGCCTACGTAATTGCACACGAAGTTGGTTAAAGGGAGATTTGTTCCTAAAGCTCTTTAAAGAAGAGGCCAGAGGGGCTTGTGTCTCACCACACAGCCTGCCCAAGCAGCGTTATTTGCCTGCAGGATGCTGCTTTCTGCAGCTGCCGCACGCTAACAAACACAACTCAAGGAGGAAGCTGAAGCCTACCCACTGCTAGAGAGAGGTCTTGAGCAGTTTGCCAGAAACCAGGATCTTCCCCAGTGCTGTATTGCTAGGCCTTCATAGAAAAATCAAAATTAAACACAAAATTAAACAAGACCTGAAGCTGGTGAGGCAATTTTATTAAGCAGCAGTAATAATAATTATGAAAATTAAAAAAAAAAAAAGCCTAGAAGTACTAAGTATCATAAAATTAGGTGGTTTTTCCCCAGGTTTTTTTTTGGCAGAGGCTGTAAGGAAGCAGGTAATATGCTTCCTGCTGGGATTAACTGGCAGAGTAAAAGAGGCCACCTGGGAGGCAAATCCTCTAGGTTAACTCCTACGGCTCCTAGAGAAATTCTTGTCCCCTGTCAAATGCTGGTGGCTTCTCTCGAGAGGGTCCAGTGAGATACAGTGCAGATGTCCCCCTTGATCCTTGAAGTCCCATACGTGGCCGCAGAGACAATCTGGGTGGTGAGTCTGAGGCCAATGCTGCTGAGGATTTTTGTCCCCATGTTGGGGTCCCAGTGCTCCTGCTGCCCTGAGTCCTCCTGATGCATCCTTGCAGAGGCTGTGCAGCAGAGTGCTGGCAGTGCAGCACAACACGCAATCTCTGGAGGGATCATGCAATGATATTTTTATGATTGAAAATTTGATTTGGTTTGTTTTTCCACTTAAGTGGCCAAAATCAGCTTGGATCTCTTTGCTGCAACTTTACAAGTGAAACGCAAACAACCGCTGCCATTCAAAGAAGCCTGAGAAATTCTAGGAAGCTTCTAACGAACTGACAGTTGATGGCCAGAAGGGGTGCAGAGAGGCACTGGGCAGCAGTGTCCTCTGGGCTGCTGCTGGAGCTACCTCCTTGTAACCCAGGGCTCCACTTCTGCAACACGGCTCCCCATCACCAGGCTCAGGCTCTTCAGGACAATGCCCTCAGGCTTCTTATATGTCGAGTGGCTTGACCATGAGCTTTTGAAAAGTAATTATAATCCTAGAATTCTACTAATTTCCTTGGGATGTTTTTAACAGTACTGCCCATATTTGTATACTTTCTCCATCCCTCAAAGTGCCAGAAGCTCTTAAGAAAAGAATAAAACTTCCAAAATTAGTTATATAACTAATTGTAATGAAACAATTTGATTTTATCCTTTTTAATTAGTTTCATCAAGATAGTTCAAAAGATGCTGACAAATATGCTCTACAAACATTTATTTCTATTCTTAGAAGATACTTTAAAGCATACTTAATTCCTGTGCCTCCCCCCCTTTATTGTCTTAGTTCTCTTAGATTGAATAGCTAAAATGGATTACAACACTAATTTTCCTCTCTTCCCTTAAAATGAAGCTGCTTGCACACACTGGGGTGAGTGAGGACACCTTTGCAAGCCTGAGTTGCAAAGGGATAAAGCTAATGTTTCCTCCACACCTTGGTGGTATGCAGCATGAGAGGGTCATTGTGCTTCTGCTGCTCTTAGCAATGCAGCAACTCAAGGCTATCCTCAGGCAGGCAGAGGGCTGTGCAACTACTTACTGCTTTTGGTGGAACAATTGCCATTTTTGATTGGTTGTTTCTGGTCCAAGGAAAAGTTTTTCTTTTGGTGTTTTGATTCAGAGACATCTCATCTACCAGAGTGAGTTGAAACACAAAACATGTTGTACAATAACTCTGGAAATTTCCGAATAATACTAATTTCTGGAACAACATGACTATCTAATGTTTGGTCCCACCAAAAGAAGAAAAACACAAAGAGCTTTTGAATGAAAAATGGCTGAAGGGGAAAACAGAAAACTGTTTTCATCTCATAAATGAGTCTTAATTACTTTGCTATTTTAATTCAAAAGAGGTATTTGGAAATTTGCTATTGCCCTTTTAAAATTTTCTTTTAATGCGTTTAATGTGCCAGAGGCATGAGGAATGTCTTTCAATCCTTTCATCTCCAGCCCACCAGGCAGCTAGACCCAGGGCAGCTGCTCTGCTCACCAGCCCTCCTCCCACCATGAGCAGGCAAGTCAAATGTCATGTGATTTCAGTCACCAAATGTGAGTGCTCAGATGTGACACTAAGCCAACTTCTTTTTTGATGACCACACCAACATCCCACTCCCCCAGTCACATATTAAGAGCAAGTCCCCCTGCCCAGTAGATACTTAGACCAGCCTGAAGCATGTGACGTGGAATTCACAGAAAAAGTGCAGCCAGACATTGGTGCTGGTGCTTCTCAAAATAGGCATATTTACCCAAAGCCACAGATTATTTCACACTTTCTGCAGCCACAGAAGTACTGGGGTAACTAGCACTGCACACCAATGTGTACTGATCTGCAGGGAAACCTATACGTTGTGCTTTCCTGCCTGGCGACTTGATGTGCTAAACCTGCCACACAACTCCCTTATCTGATGTTGCTGGCATTGCTCAGTGAGGCTAATGGGCCCTTCAGGGTCCGTTAGTTTCTACTGCCTGTCACAACCAAGCTAAAATGATTACCAGGTGACAGACAGAAATATCGTCACTGGAGCTATCACTGCTACCAATCACATCTTCTGCCTCACTGGCAGCTCATAGATAGTTATCACTGTAAAGAGTTACCAATAATTAATTAATGAAATACAGACGATCCTTCAGAAAACATAGCCTCAGAGCAACTTTTGGACATAAACTGACTGGTTACAGCAAAATCTTTTAAGAAATTAGTGCTCAGGAAACATGGCAATTGAAGGTCGTCTGTAACCATTATTAAGAGTTACAGAACTTTCTCGAAATCACAAGAACTGCAGAGTAGGTTTTCATAATTTTGTTACAGCTTCAGTTCTAAACTAGGGGCTAAAAGATCTATGTAACTGCTCCGTGTCTTCTATTGAGACCCAGACCTCCCCACAGAACAAGTGGGAAATTTCCTAATCCATGTACAGCAAGAGGGAAACACTTCACTCTCTCAGGTTCAGCCTACAAGGCAGTAGAATTAAGGATGCTGTTGTTCAACCTCTCTAGTGATCACTGAACATTTCGGTCCAGAGTGTGACCAGTTGTTCCCTGGTGACTTGGCCAGGCACATTGTGTCTCCATTTACAGACAACCTCCACAGAGACGTATATGGCATACAGATATGAAGGAGAGTCAGGAACAAAAAAAGCCAGCAGTGACAAAGCATATTAAACTGGTCACTGACTCCATGATCTTTCATTTTCACTCCCACAGAGACTAAAACTGTTTTCTTCTCTAGCTAGTAAAGAGAATGCAGGAAGAATCCTTCCATAGTGTACAAAAGTAGGATTTTCTTTCCTACTTCCAGCCAAGTGAATGTTAAGGGTCTCCGAAGGGCCCTTGCCAATTGCAGAATAACAGATTGGTTGAGGTTGGAAGTCACCTCTGGAGATCATCTGTTCCAACCCCACTGCTCAAGCAGGGTTATGTAGAGCCAACTTCCCAGGACCATGCACAGTTGTTATTTAGGATCTTGAAGGATGAAGATTCTACAACCACCGTGGCCAACCTGTGCCAGTGCTTGGTCACAACCACCGTGGCCAACCTGTGCCAGTGCTTGGTCACTCTGCCAGCCAAAAAAAAAAAAGTGTTTTCTGACATTCAGAGGGAACCTCCCACATTTCAGTTTGTCCCCACTGACTCTGGTTCTGTCACTGGGCACCACAGGAAAAGGTCTGTCTCTGTCCTCTTTATTATCCCTTTCAGATATTTGGTCCATACTCCTGATGGTTGATGCTGGTAACGTGGTGGTAGTTTGTCTTTAGATTTGGATACAATAAGGCTCTGAAGGACAGAGCATATTAAATGCCTACCTGATATACTTTTCCATGTAAGCTACTGCCTAGAACTGTACACAAGAAAATAATTCAGTTCCGTGCGACCATGAGCAGACACAGAGGCAGTAATCATTGTGAGCCTTGTAGTAACAAAATAAGAGAAAGATTTTTTTTCTTTTCAGAAAGCAGAGATGCTGTATTCTAGGTTGTTTCAGAAGGGAAAATAAAATTATGTGTTAACCAAATAAAAGCATAAAATGGCTCCTTTGGTTATGCTAAATGAGAATTCACAATTATTTTCACCAATTCAGCTACTGCAATGACTCAGTATGAAGTTTACTTTCCTGAATGTGGGGTGGATAAGATAGGATAATAAATGGTTCAAAATCAGCCACAATCTTGGTATTTTCTGAAGCATTATTAGAGAAAAATGACAATGCTAATTGTGGCAAAGCTTGCACCCCCTGGCTCCTCACAAAAATTAGATGTAATTTCATTAATTAGTTTTAACAGACAGATCCGAGACCTGGGCAAAAGAAAAAAAAAAAAAGAAAATAAAAAGAGGAAGCTGTTTTAAAAAGGAAATTCTGGAGGAGGAGAGCTCCTCAAGGAGGTCTGTTGACAGAACAGAAACGATTAAGGACCAAAACAGTCAAGGTCTGTGTCTCATATGAGTTATTAGAGGTTTTTGGTAAGATAGTTCTAGATACTTTAGCATATATGCTCTGCACCTACTATTAAACTACACAGCAACAATGCTGATGGAAAGCCTTATGCAGACGAGCCTGTGAGCAGGCAAGTCACAAATTTCAGACCTGGAGCATTTAAAGCAGAGGGTCATTCACTATGATGCAGAGTACCTGCTCGGCAAGGGAAGTATTTTCTCTTGATGACCCCCCGAGTGCAAGCAGTGCTGGGTATCTCATGCTGCCTCTCCTGCAGTGCTGCATTCAGCCTGTCCAGCATGTGCTCTAGTGCCAGTGTGCAGGAGGGGACGAGAGCATGTGTGTGTGCATGTGTTTGTGTTAAGGGAGAATATTCAGCACCACTGCAGCCTTCCAGGGGCTCCAGCTGCCTCTGCAACCATTCCCTTTCTAACACTGAGATGCATTTGTTCAGTTTTAAATAATACTATTCACAGCATATACATTGCAGTCTACGGGATCAATCTCTTAGTTGCAATTTTTTCCAGAATAAAATTACATCCAAGTTTTCAAGTATTTTTCCCATATATTGACAGGTAAAGAACTTTCATAAACATTAAGGTTTTCTGGCTCACATTTGCAAAAATGTTTCAGAATGCCAAACTTGACCTCTGTGTGGCCAGACACTGAGATTTTGCTTCAACCCAAGAATTTATTAAGACATCCATGAAAATATTTCATCTTAACATAGTACACATTAGTAGCATTTGAATACATATTTACAGATTTATTTGAACTTTTCTGAACTGCAATTCTACAACCGAGCAACATATCCATAAGTGTTTAATGAACTTTCAAACACTTACATATTTATACATATAGTTTTTGCATATATATATATATAAAAAAATACTTTTGAGACTCAAGGACTGAGAATAGTCAAAAGGACATTATTGCTACATTTCCATATTTACAAAAACAATGCATAAACCCATTTAGAACACCAAGCCATTGCAAAATAAGTTTCAAAAATCCCAAAATTATAAAAATATAATTTTCAAGAACGAAAAAACCCAAGCTTTTTTCAGCTAAGTGTCTGTTAAGTACCGAAATATCTATAACAACTAGCTTGCCTACAGTTGCTCTGAAAGCCAACATGTTACAAAAGAGCTTTTATAGCATTAAACTGAAAATGCTCAACAACAAGTATGCATAAGAGTGCCTCCAAACAACTGGATAACTTTGGAAAGGTGCAACAGCCTAAGTAACTTCAGTGCAAATGGCTAATTTTTTACTTACTCTGAAAGACAGATTCCTGTAACAATAAACCAAATGCACAGTCATACAAGGAGCATGGTATTCAACATAAACCAAGACATACTACCAGTGTGTGTATTTACAATTGCCTTGCATTTGGGCAGTTACTTACACATTGAAATTGCATGTAAACGCAACCAAAATCCTGATAAAGTATAAGTTACAGAGTGCTTAAGTGCATCGTAAATAAATAGGTACTTAACTAGTACTCTGCCTCTGACAAATGCTTCTCTCAATACCTTCACTAATTTCTAGGGCACAGAAACAAAGGAAAAGAATAAGCAGTGCCTCCAATGGGAAGAAAAGGCATTAGGAGATACTTGAGCACAACCCTGGACTCAACAGATACTGACCCTAAAGTTTCATGTCTATCAAACAAGACTGAAGGAATTCTTTCTCTTATCCCATTTACAAATTCAGTGCTTCCTAGTCAGGTCCTTCACTATGATCTCTGGACTACCATAGACATATGAAATTATTTGGGGCAGGGTAGAATAGCCCTTTCCAGTTAGCATTATCAAGGCCTGCCTGTCAGAAAGATTCACTTGGGTAGGACAAGATAAAGTAAGGGCCCCCAGGAGAGAATTTTCTGTCTCTGCTCTTGCTTAGATAAGATGACTCATTAAACAGCCTCTCTTCCAGACACACAGTTTACTGGAAGCAGCCTTCCTCCTCTATTTTGACCAACTTGGCAGGGCCCACCTACCTTTGGTGAATACTTTTGGACGTAATCATTAGCAAGACAAGCATTGAAGTCCTCTGGCTCCCAAGGCAGGAGGATACAGGAGCAATTCAGGCTTCGTGGCAGGGCAAGACCAAGTGATGGGCAGTGCTGTTCCTGGCAGTGGACGGACCAGTAGGAAGTAGTGCATATACCCATGGAAACCTCACGACCAGTCTGCAAGGCTGACAGTGTGAGTAATAAAGACGAGGATCCATGCTCTCTTCTCTCCTCTGGTTCAAACCCCAGAGCTCCTAGGAGGGTTTGCTGCTGTGAAGACCGACTTTAGAAGGGGTTCAGTCCCTTCACCGCTCTTGCCTGGGTACATATAGCACCCTTGCTGGCTTCCAACCTGCAATACCTTCCTGGGAAAGCTTCTCAGGCTGAGTTGGATATGGAAAGGGGCTTGCAAAGCCATTAGCTTCATATTTGTTTATTTCTTGAATTCAGCAAAACCAAAATTAATTAGAAAATTACTATAGGCTTTCCAGGCATGGATCCAGAGAAAGATAACTGCAGATTTGTTTTGATCTGTAGTTATCTCAATCCACACCCTGGCTCAGGATTTCTTTTGGTTTTTTGTTTTGTTTTTTTTTCTTCAGATCTGACTCTCTACTGCAAATACACACAATACAGCAAAATATTTACAGTTTCAGTTAACATTGCAATGATGCCTGTAACCGTGCTCCGCAGATTAAGTTTATGTGTTAACAGTGTGTGGTAAAGGACAGTATTACAACAACGTTTCAGCTACAGAGTGGTAGTAGTGAGAAAGTAAGAGAAATTATTGAAGTTGTCCCTCTCTCACCCCCTGCACAATACAAACAGCTAATACATCTGGGCTCCTCTTCTTCCAGGTGCCACTCAAACATCTTCACGTACCAGGAGAGGCTGAGTAGATGAAGCACTGCTACCCACTGAATTAATCCTCACCGAGTGGTCTGGAGCATTTCCTTCACTGGAAGGTGGAGTTGAGAAGTTTGCATAAACCTGCAAAAGCCGAAGACCGGTATCAATACTCCAGACAGCTCCCTTCATGTGTACTCAAAGAACTCTCCTTTCCTAGCCTTTTCCCACTGTGTACTATACACCTCCATGGCAGGGTTCCAGCTCAGGTGCTTCTTTGCAAATCTAAAGAGAGTTTCAAGTCTTCAACTTAATTTCTCTTTTAAAGAGTTAAGAACCTCAGTCTCACTTGTTAACAACACCACAGCTTCCAACTGTACGCCAAATTTCAACTAAGCTTGACAAAACACAGCTCAGGCTATTACTAAGCTCCCCAGAAACCTCACTAATATTTCCTTCACATTCTTGCTTTTGTTTTAGTAATGCCTGCACCTGCCAAAAATATGCTACAGGATGCAATTGAACATTAGCAGCTTTCAGTTTCCTCTTTTCTCAAATTGTCAGGAAGTCATGAACTCTGTGCCCAAACAAGGCATTCAGAAGGTAAACGGAAGCTGTATTTTTAAACCAGGTTGTAAACTTACTTTTTTAAAACCCAGTAACACACAATGTTATTGTGAGAAAAAAATCAAGTTTCTCATGTGCCTCCGACTTTCTGTGCCTCCAATTTTCTTTGGACTGTTTTTTCCAGTTACCCCCTCAGAAAAAGCTTGTACTAGGGAATGGTCGAAAGAGCCACGAATACAGTTTGTGACAACACACCTCCAAGGTTATTTAAAAAGAGCTAGGGCAAGCAAGTGAGAAGAGTCAGAAGGGCACCAAAAACTCACGACCTTCCTTTGTCCACCAAGCTTTTCTAATAAAAGCCAAATATACTTCTGAGATGTTTCCGAGATTAATAAATTTTGCATAGTTTAAGGTAAGATGAATTTATGCAGTACCATTGCATTTTATACAACAAAATTGTTGTGCCAGGTTTTGAGTGAGAAACATAAACCATGCAAAGAGTCTTCTCCAGATGGTACATTTCAGGTATCGGCTTAGACAGCTACTGTCTATTGGCACAGCTAAGCAAAAATACGTAGCCCAGACATCATTCCCAACACCCAAACTGACAGTGCAAAGCTATGTAAAAAATACTGGAAAATCTGTGAAGCACTCAAGCTCTTTGCTCCTCCCAGCTCTAGTCTAACGTCTTGCTTGAAACTGCCTTGTCTCCAAAAAACTAATAATCCCTAACTTACCCGTGGGGCGTTATCTGAAAGCTGCTGCTCTATCAGCTGTACGATTTGTTTAAATGTGGGTCTCCGTAAAGGATCAGCATCCCAGCAACTCTTCATTATGTCATACCTGCAAAGATACTGAAATTAAGTACTGCTCCTGAAGAAATCCTTAGAGCTCTTATCTCACCTCCATTATTATTTGAAAGAGAGACCCCTTCCCATACTTTGCCTTCTTTAAATGACTTTTAAGAATAGAAATAGTGTTGTTAACACATGTACTTTTGACAACAAAGGACTCAACACTAGTCGCTGGACAGTTTTCTTTGACAGCTCACTAAGTATCAATCCATTTACAAACCAGTGAATTAGGGATAGCTTATAAAGGTCACTAGCCAGTCCTCTTACTGTCAGGAAGTACAGCACAAATGCAGATGCTGTACAGTGTGGTGATACATCTCACTGACTTCTTTATCTGAATTAAAAATGTTTAATTATGCTCTGTGATCTGTCAATAATATATTGACACAGAGCAGATGTCATGCCCAAGTGATAAGACAGTACAAGGCATGAGTGCATTTCACTGCTTATAACAAACAACACAGGCATTTATTCCGCTAGTTAGATTACATGAATTATTTAAAAAGTGAAAAGAACTTCAGGAAAAAAAAAAGACAATGGGGCAGTGCAACAAGCCTTAATGCAAAAAAGAAAGCTTCCCTTCCTTTTCATCATTACTGATGTTTGGTGATTAGAGGTGTTGGGTGCTCGCTTACATTTCAGGTGGTGCGCACTCAGGGCTGAACATCCTGTATCCCTCCTTGATCATTTTATAGAATTTAGAGTCCACGGGCATCCCTGGATACGGGCTGCTTCCTGTTGAGAGAGCACGTAAGCAATGTGATTTCTGCATCTGCAGTAAAATCAAAATGAAAAAGAAATCGCCTGAAGTACAGTTCTAGAAGGAGCTTACCTAAAGAAAAGAGCTCCCAAAGCAATATCCCGTAAGACCAGACATCACTCTCAAAGGTGTAGACGCAATTGAAAATACTTTCAGGTGCCATCCACTTCACAGGAAGACGAGCCTTTCCAGCGAAAAGGCAATAAATTAAGACAATGAACATAAGACATACAAAATTCAGAAGACGAACCTTTTTTACTTCTCACATGCTTTAAATAGTCATTAAACCAAGAAACAAAAGTAACCAGCCAAAAATGGAAACCTCAGCATTTTAGAGTCGCCAAGCCCTGCATGGCTACTAATCCGTCTTTCTGTGGGTCTACGAACCTCTTGCAGTACCTTGCATTCTGATTTTCTGTATACTGTGTGATTTCCTCTATCTTGTTTATAAGGGATAGCAGGAAGTTAGAGCAATAGAATATATATGACCACTGCATGGTTCCTTATGCAAATATGCAAGTCTGCTTCCAGGGACTGGATACCACTGGCACAGAGACGAAATTCACAATATCAAGATGCTTCAAGTGTTTAACCAATAATTAAGACACCTGCTTTAGCTCAGTGTATCAGAGAATAAAAGAAAAAAAAAAAAAAGGAAGAAAAGAAAATTCACATGGAAGAAATACATTGACATTTTTCTCAAGTTTGTGTGGGGACAGATATCCCTTAGGGAGCAGAGGAAAGGGCACAAAAAGCCTTTGGATTTGCTTCCACCTTTCTCTCCCTGCTTTGTTCTTTCCTTGTTTGTCTATAGGAGCTGGTCAGGCTTCAGTCCTGAATGTTTGTCCTGCTCTGGAAGAAAACAGACCTCTTCCTTTTAAGTGGTCTTGTCACAATGCGTCCAAAGATGTATTTCAACCATACTATAGAAAACAGCTTTGAAGTCTTCCAAGGAAAGGAGAAGCAGAAAAGGAGCTAAACGGAAAGGAAAAGAAATGAGGTGGAAGAAAGGCAGCATTGGCCATGGGCTGGCCCACCAGAGAGGCAACCCGAGTTGTTTATTTCCTGAACAACACAGACAGCACTCACTCTTCTTGGCCAAGCTCCCAGCTGCTGTCAGCAGCACTGCCTCCCAGCCATGTCCACAGCTACCAGTGCCCCAGCACTACTGACTCCCAGCACTAAGATCAGGCCAGATGCAACTAGACACCTCCTGCAGCCACTGCTTCCCCTCTCCACAGGCAGCTGCAGCCTATCCTCCTCTGACCCTTTCAAGCTATTCTCTGGCAACTCAGGAAACTTAAAGGGTAGCCTAGACATGTAAAACTTAATTACTTACTGTCCGCTTCCCTCCTAAGCTGCTGGTCTAAAATTCCCAATCCCAGGAGCCTTGACTGATCAAACCACGCCTGAGCTGATCCTGACCCTCAAAGCAGCTTTCTTACACTAAATGCTACTCAATATTTTACCAGGACAACCATTCCTGACTTTTTTCTGCTCTTGTTGTTCCCTAACCTAAAGTTCTAGGCATCCAGTAGCTGGTACCAACATTGTTTTTTAAAATAACCAATAAAACCATCTCTCTTGTAGCGTAGAAGAGGGATGCTCTAGGTACCTAGCACATCAGGGACTGCTGGGTGACAGCAAACCAGCAGAGATCTCTCAGATACCCAAGATGCCATGGACTGACAGGCATGGCAAACCACTTTGATGAGAGATGCTCAGGTGTGAAATTCTCTCTGTCTTTTGCCCAAAGCCCAGATGAGCAACCCTCACTTTGTGTGTTAAGTCCTTAACCAATGACCAGCCCCTGCAGCACTCAGTTGCTCGTGAATCTTAGCGTATCTTGTTCAACATGGATCTTCTCTCTTTTGAAAAACAGCACAAGGAAAACCAAGTGTACACTGAAGACAGTGGATGGCTGCATGTACCTGATGCAGACTTACAACACTGACCCAGGCAGCACAAACCAGTTTGAGACACACAATACCTATTACTCTGTAGCACACTTCAGTTTAACCAGACAGATTCGATTCGCTTTTCCAGTAAGGCTCCTTTTACTGTACTAGCATTTTAAAGGGGACTTCACATACTGTCAACGCAATCTGCACCACTTCAAAGTGTCTTTGTACCCCTGCAGAGGTGTATTATGTATCAGTGTAATTGGTACTCTTCTACATAGAAGGTTTTAAAGTTTTCTCATAAAAATATAATGTCTTTTTCCAACTCTGTTCCAGGGTTTAATTACAGCTGCAAGTTAAAGCTATCTGTTACACATACAAGGTTAAAATCTGTATGTGGAATCAGATAAAACCAAGGCTTTTTTGCCTCCCACTATGCCTTAATAAATTCACACTTCAGAATCCAGTTTCTCTTGTCTGAGTGATGATTTGTAGTAAAGAACAAGTTGCAATCCCTGATTATTTAGATATTTTTAGAATAAACTATTTTAGAAATGAATAAACATAGCAATGCCCAAAGAAAAAGTTTCAAAATAATTATACTTAGAACTGGGCTACCAGAATATTCTAATGGCAAAACTTGCAATTACTCATAAAGTTATTTTTTTTAGTACGTTATGATATAACAGAAAGGCTGGGCGTTACATCAGTGCAGCAAAAACATCTCCTCCACTACAACATACATTTAGAGACAAGCATGTTTTTTGAGTATAACAACATGTATATACCAAGGGTTTTCTCAGCACACATATCTGTGTCAGAACTGCGCCTCCTAACATTCCTGACCAGCACAGATATATAGCAGAACTGGGAAATCTATACTTCTGTCTAACTAAAAAAGACTCTTCTTTGCAAGTCAAGACAACAGGAACTCCCATAACTTAAAACAGGTGGATGAAGTATCATATGTACTTACATTTCCTTTGACCACATAATTTGAGTCATTCCTTATATCTCTTGCCAGGCCAAAGTCACAGATTTTTGTTATTCGACCATGAGTTAGAAGAATATTTCTTGCGGCTAGATCCCTGTGAATGCACTAAACAACAAACAGACAAACAAAGCTATTTTATAATATCCTTAACAGGCTGTTGTTTGGTTTCATGTTTACTTAGCTATATAACTTTCTGCATTATATATTTTATGGCAAGCTGAAAGTCATAGTGAAACCATCTGTTCATAAGCTTACTCAGATAAATAAACAGTCTAGTATAGGATCTTTACTATCATGACATTGATCCACATAGTTAAGGCTGCGTTGCCTATGTATTCATTTTAGAAAACAACACTTGTAGTCACTTCAAATTTCCTAGTGTTTCACATATGCAGCTAAAGTATAACGGACCTTTTCTCTGACCTTTCATCAAGAAAATCACTAGCTTGTTTCCTAACACAGGACCCATAAGGGTAAAACATGGTTTGTTTCTAAAATAATTCTAATCTCCTAGTCAGTAAATATTGTGGTTGAGGGAAAAGTGCTGAAAAGCTGAACATAAGGAAAATTATGGTAACAACTTCAAAACACACAAGTCAGGAAACTGAATTCCATTGCAAAAATACTCTTCTGGAACCTGGGGTTTTAAGTATTAATACCTAGTTTTATAAGCAGATCTAAGTATTTGAAAGTGCTGGAAATTTTCACACGCCAGCATCTCAACAACAAACATTCACACATTCAGTGACCTAACTAGCTTATATTCCAGCTATAACTTTAGAAGTGTGCACAATTTGTAACTGCAGCTCCAGAAGGGTGCCTGAGTGTCCCAGCAGTTGTGTTTTCTTTGTATGCAATTGTGAAGCCAACAGAGAATGAGGCAGTTCTCTAACAAGCTCCCACTTTATTGGTGGTGGTATATAGTACACAGACAACAGCTTTCCAAAAAAACAGCTGAAGACAGTAGAATTTTTCTCCCTTTTTTTTTTTTTCCTTGAAATACAAAACTTTATGAGTTCCCTACAAAAAGTTACTTAAAATATCAAGAGTTACACAAATCAAACTCAGAAAATTGTAACTGCAGGTTGTACAAGCAACTTAATTGCTGTCCCTTTTACATGCTCACAGGAGGAACCATTTTTAATGATGACTACTTTCTCAGGGGACTCTCATTCACCTCCTTGTCCAATACACTCGTCACTTTGCGTATGTGAAGCTGAGAGCATAACTAATGAAGGAACAGCCAATCATCCAGCATGTCCCTGCCTCGTTGCTCCAGAATCAGTACAGTCTACATTGAATAAAGAGTTTGTCCTCTGGAGGAAACCCAGTCTTGTGATTAAGACACCATGTACTTAACAAGGGAATTATCCCCCCAGGACAGGCTCCTATGCTGACTCCTGCACAGAGGCACTTTTATCCTGTGTTTGCAGTGGGAATTGTGACTCTTAATTCTACTCCAAAGGAAACCCATATTAAAGCTTGCTCTTGCACTTGTGTTCAGAGGCACTTATATGCCCCCGAGTCTCGATACACAAACAAGTTGCAGAAGAGCATCTGGGTTGCTGGTTTTGATCTGCATGGGCACGAGGCAATGTGAAGCATCTTATCCATTGGCCCACACTACTCTACACTTACGAGCTGGAGCCAAGAGTGCGTATTTACTCAACCACTGAAGAGGACCTAACATAGTAACGTGTTAGCACAGTGCATCTTAACTCTGTGATAAAGCTGTTATTTCTGCACTGCCAAAGTGATACTGCGTGTTACTTCCCAACCTCACAGTGAAGTGCTGTTACATTCATTATTGCCTTTGCTACTCAATACCATGGTGTCTGTTTGTATCAATGGGAAGGCTATAAAGAAAACAGTCACCAGGAACAATGCATAGCAAATCCTGGGGATATAGTACAGGATAACTGTAAGAAATAAAGAATATGTGTGCTAAGCACTAGATGTCCTGAACAGCGAAGGATGTAAAAGCCTGGTGAAAACCATTAAAACCTACAATATAATGTGTGTCTGTCAGGCCTGTTTGAAACTGATGACATATGAAAAATAAATGAAAGGCTTTGGAAGGAGGAACACTGGGGAAACAAACAAGTGCAAGAGCAAGTTTTAATGTGGGTTTCCTCTGGAGTAGAATTAGAGCCACAATTCCCACTGCAAACAGGATCCCAGGACTACCTTACTTTCCTTAAATTGCATAAGTTTGGTTTTGCACTTTATCCAGGGTGCAACTGTACTATCCCATGTCTATGTTAGTTACAATGCTTACATATTAAATGGTGTTTTTCCAATAAAATGTAGGAACAACTATACAGAGATAATAATAATTATGCTGTGCTTAAGACTTGTGTTGTTTATATATCCTTTTCTGTTATGCAATATCTCTACTATGAGACCCAGAGAAACGTTTGTTATGCTCAGGGCAGGCAATGAAGACTCTTTGTGGGTCTCTTGTCTAGTTTTGTCTTTCCAGAAAAATTAAAATTAGTGCACACATCCTGTGCACTAAGGCATCCCGCTAAAAAAAACAAACCAACTACTCAGTGTGATAACTCCATTTTTTAAGGCAGCATTCTGCATGAAAGAAGTAGGAAGTGCAGCAATGTTTAAAACTCATGCAAACAGATAGCTTTTTATCTGTCTTTGGCCTATTCTTAGTTTGTAAACTCTCCAGCAATTCCATAGAGAATAAATCTTAAACTCTTGAGAGTTAATTATTTTTGAAGGCATCCACATATTAAGTTTCCAGTTCTTTCACGATTTCCATTTAATTCCCATGCTCCAGAGAAGTCTGAAGAAATAACTCTTTGGGGTTCCTGTGGGTTTCAGTTTCTCCAAAGCCATCATCAGTTCTCATGAAACTACCTGGATGCTCCAGGAAACGATCACACTCGTAAGAGGCACCACCCAAGCTAGTCAGTGTTCGTCTGTGCCTGCTGCCTCTTAGCAGATGACATTATTAATTAGTGGAGTCTTGTGGTGCAGCAAACACACTTTGCTGCAATTGCTCTCCTGTTCCCTCCTTGATATTTCCATGACTAGTTTCTGCTCATGAACAAGACCACTGATTCTACTAGCCTGAATTGTGAATACTCAATCATACTGATTCATATTGACTACTGTGTACCCTATATTCTGTTTATGGGATATAAACAACCATTTTTGGCCAATGAGCACAGCACAGAACTCCAACATTAGCCAAAGCTTCATGTACAAGAAGGAGCATATATATCAGTTTGCAGTGCTTGTTGAAAACAACATGTAAGTAATAACCATGTGTATTACAGGATTACATTAAGACACTGAAAGTAATGACAAAGGAAATCAGAAATCTACCACTGTTTCTGTACAGCTGCGACAAACTCTTAACTTACGTTTTTGGAGGCAAGGAAGCTCATGCCCTTTGCCACCTGGTAAGAAAAGCTTAGTAAATCTTCAACATCTAGAGCAAGTTCATCATCTTCCAGCATAGAAAGGGTAACATCCTGATCGGTATAGGACCCTACACAATATAAAACAAACCAGCTTTTGAGTGGACCAGGTACAATCATTTTGAAACAGATTTGTCTTAAACAAAACAGTCGTCTTGTTAAGAATGAGACTAGAGACACATAAATAGCCCACTGCCAAAAAGCAAAAAATAATTCTAATAGTAAATGTAAGTGCGGAGAAAAAACAAGACAATGCAATTTAGCATATCATTCTTGAGTCTTCCATCAATTCATGGTTTTTAATTGTCACTATCCATAAAAGCAAAATTATGATAAAAGTGAAAAAATCCATAATGTCCTCCTCCCTGCACTCCCACCAGCAAACAGAATTTGTTGTCACTGTACTCACCAGACTTTACTGGTCTCTTTTTATCAGCTTTTGGTGGGACTGCATACGACACTCCCGGTTTCATGTCCATGTACTCATTGACAACATCACTGTAGAGGCAGAAGATTAAATAAAACATAATTCAGTGAAAAAGGCCTCAGAAGCCATCCAAACAAAGAGCCAAGATTACACCAACCTCTGAATATAATGTTTTTCAGTATGTTGGAAATTCACAGGTGTGCAAGAAAGATGAGAAAAGGCCTGTACAGAAAGGGAGGTTTGTCAATAGAACTAATGTCATCTCAAAGTTTGAAGTGTGGCTAAGGTAAGCAAACAAGCCTTTTCACTGGTATACAGACTTCAGTCTCTATAAATAAACATCCAGATGTTTCACATGACATGATAGAGGCTACAGCTTTCTTTTTCTGCTTAGGCCAACTTCTACCAGAATATTCCAGGAACTCCAATGGTATCTGAAATGCAGAAGCTAAATGGTAAAAAGCATTAAATTCAGAGATTCCCGAGTTACAAAGGGGATTCATTTGTATTTTGAAGAATCAGCTGGGGCTTGGGACAGCCATCTGCTACATTTTTTAAGTTTAAGTCTTCTTCTTGCTACATATAATTCAAATGTACAGATTTTCATACTATATGGTTTATAAATAGAGCTGGGCACCTTTAGAAATGGTGGATGTTCTTTGGCATTTTTCACTTCATTGCCATTAGAACTCATATACATAGCTCTTCTTAGCCTGAAATATCAGTTTATTTTATGAACGATAAACGCAGCCACAGAGCCAACACGGAAGGGAGTAATGAGGTCATCAAGAGCTTTAGTCATCACCACAAACACATCTGATACATTTAGCAACTGCAACTTTACAGTAAATACTAATACAAGAACTTGTTAAATACTCTGCTGTTAATGCCTCAATGTACAATATGTACTTAAGCAGTGAGAATTTTGCACTGAAAAGAGGGTACAGCTCCAATAGCAAATAACAGCTTTGTGTTCATGTCCTCAGTGGTCCCAGCCTCCCTGGGGATCATCAGCCATCCATATATTGCCATGGCACAAACAGCTTCATCAGTACTATGTCTTGCCGGGACAAAGGACTTTACCATCTCCTAAGGGTCTGTCTGGTTCTCTTCTGTCTCCCAACACAAAGTAATGGGTCCAACAGAGCAATAAACAGACTAAAAATAAAAACGGGCAGATATTTTAACAGTCCCTAGGTTTCGTTAAGTTATGTCTCCCTCACTTTGCAAAGGGAAGGAGAAGCAGGAAATCTGCTTGGAACTGTACCTGGAAAGAGCTCTGGGTTGGTATCTAAAACAGATCAGTTAAAAATACACAGAGAAAGTAACTGAAAAAAAAAATGAAGTACAAGAGCAATCTCAGAATTGTGACATGGGTCGTGTCCTCACAAAATCTAGCGAGCTGTTGTAGCAGCTTGCCTCTGATACTGTATGGTTCTCATGTGATTTTTTAAGAAGTAATTTCTGAAAGCACGATCTTAGGAGAGTTCAGAGTATTAACACCTCAACACTCTGGGAACTGTCATCAAGCTGCTAAATGAGCACTGCCAATGCTTAACAGGAACAATAAACACAAATACACATGAAGACTGGAGCCAAGGAGTTGCATGAAATAACTACAGGAAATTTGATAAAGTAGTAAAACAGAGAGTGTATACAATCAATTGCTCTCTGTTGGAATGAACCACCCACTGTACAAATAGTATCTTTAATTAAATTGTTTCCTTGCACAGCAAAGAACCTTCAAACCCTGCTCATGAAAGGCTTCTTCACATTTCTTATCCCTAATAAACTTTGATATCTCCTCCTTCCCAATCATCTAAAACCACATGTACATTTCAGCAGGTCACACTTACGCCACAGGCTCTGCCTGATCCAAAAGATTCTCGTAAACTGCTGTTTCTGCATGTTCCTCATGTTTTGGACAAATAAATGAATCTCGTTTCCGTCTCAGAAAATTTAAAAGATCACCATAGCAGCAATATTCTGTAATGACCAGAGTGGGACCTGTAGATATATGTGAGGTTTAGAAAGCAGGTGAGTATTGTTTTCACAGCAGAAAACCTTACATAAAGATAGCATTCAGCCACGCACACAGACTGGGCTATTAAAAATCACACTGCCTACCACTGTCTAGACTTGAAGAGTTATAAAAAAGTAACCCGACATCTTCCCTTTCACAGATCAGCAACTATTGTCCAGCTAAAGCTGTGTCATTCCCAATTAATTTCCCCGCCACCACCTCAATAGCACTGCATTGTATAAAAATTAAACAAATAAGTCTTTTTCTCTTTCTTTATGTGATGATGTTTCTGGCCAGACACATCTGTTAGATTTTGCTCACTTCCTGAAGGAAGTTATTTGTTCCAAATGTTAGAGTAATTCAAGCTTCAAACATTAATCCTTTTGATTCACTTCTGTTTACAGTAGAGCTTCACACTCCTTCAGTAATGTTTTGGAAATGATGTAGAGTGTTATATTCTGCAGTATAATGGGAAAAATCATTCAAATAGAACAGCCTGCTGCGACACAAAACTACACTGTACAAGGTCTCAGAATATTAAAATGAAATCGGAAAGGAGAATCAAGTCATCTCCAGTACGGATGTTTATAGATCAAATATATGTTTTCTGAGTGAATAACTCCAGCTATGGCCCTTGAATATGTAATCGCGACACACGTTATTTCATCAGTAAGGTTATTCTCTACCACTGTTTCCTAACCTCAGTAGCTTATTTCCATTTTTCTGCAGTTAAAAATTATAGCTTTCATAATAGCAAACACACTGTTTGTGGTGGGAATTTCTTACAGACCACATTTTTTCAGCTGAGACAGGCATGCGCTCAGGTCACCAAGTCTATTTGTCAACTGCTTAAACAAATCTGTTTCATTCTATTTTTAAATCATTAAATGTGAGAGTGAAAAATGTTTTTCTTTAGTCTAAAACCATGATTTTTTACAAGCTATTTTTCTTTGAAAAATGAAGCAAAAACTTAAAAAGACAAGTATCTGTGTAAGAAGAAACAACATCTTTCATATCTAAATGCATATAAATTAAAAATACAGGACTGTATCATGGAATCATAGAATTAACCATAGAATAGTTAGGGTTGGAAAGCACCTTAAAGATCATCCAGTTCCAACCCCTCTCCAATGGGCAGCGACACCTCCCACTAGAGCAGGCTGCCCAAGGCCCCATCCAACCTGGCCTTGAACACCTCCAGGGATGGGGCATCTACAGCTTCCCTGGGCAACCTGTGCCAGTGCCTCACCACTCTCATGGTGAAGAAATTCTTCCTAATGTCCAGTCTAAATCTGCCCCTCTCCAATCTATACCCCTTCCCCCTGGTCCTATCCCCACAAGCCTTTATGAATAGCTCCTCTCCAGCTTTCCTGTAGGCCCCCTTCAGGTACTGGAAGGTCACTATAAGATCTCCTCTGAGCCTTCTCTTCTGTATTGTATCACTCTGTATTGACATTTTAGCTGTTCTGTAGCTTTTATTACGTATGAAAACAAACTTACTAATTTAATATTAAATGTGAAACATTTGGGTCATGCAATAGTTTGTTTGGAAAATCCTTTTTCTCAACTTTCTGCTGCTTAGCATTTATAACTTCAGCGGTGCCTTAACAGATACATTTATAGTTTAAACACAAGGCTAGAAGACTATACAAGATAGGCTTGTTGACTTCACTTTGGATACCAACAAGGAACCAGTTCACATATCTTTTCTTGTTTGTGAGAAACAGTGTGGTTGAGGAAAAAACTTATGCTGTGCATTTTGTCAGCTCTCAAGAAAAGAGCACACAATGGCTCACACGAAAGAGAATAACAGCAACCTTCCTTTTTAGCTGCAGCTACAGTGGTCTCTTTACTGCCTTTTGGAAGAGCCTAAAATCTAGTTTTGATAATTCACAGGTGATAGTCATGATATCTGCAACCTGCCTAAGCAAGACATGTAGTTAAGATTTCTAAAATGGATTGTTCTTCCCAAGATTCCTCCTTCTGACAATAAAAAAGGAACAGAAATAATCAATAATCTGTTGATAACCCCACCTCCAATAGTGCAAGCGCCAAGCAGATTCACAATATTAATGTGGTTTCCAAGGTAACTCAACACTTTAAGCTCTGACATCAAGGCTTCTCTTTCTGTTAAATGGGCACTTGCTGGAAGGCAAAGTACAACATTCAGTACATAACACACCAACCAGAAGGAAATGAGAAAAAATTGTACAGTATATTACAGCAACTTACGTTTCAGCATCTTTACTGCTACCGTCATAGCAGCATCAGATTTAAACAGACCATAAGCTGTGGCTTCCACAACTTTTCCAAAAGCTCCAGCACCGAGAGTTTTACCTAATAAAGCAGAACATATACTCTGTAATGACTGGGAGCTCTTCCTCCTTAAGGGTGCAGCATTTTATTTTATGATATCAAGGAAGCTATTGTAGATACGCCCGCTTGCTTTTTGTCCCAAGATAAGTATAAGAAATTACCACTATCTGCATTATTGCAAACCATCATTTTGACAAAACCCTGCTATGTTTGACCAAAGTCTCATATGAGACCTGAAGGTTTGACCTTGCAGAGGAAGTTAAATGAATCTAAACTAACCAAAACTCAACCGGTTTCTAGGAAATTCCCATTTGTGATCATAAGGAAGTTGTGTTGGATCTATGTAAACATAGTTGTTCCCATTTATTTCTTCAACAACTTTCCACTGAACTTCGTATTTGGGTTTCTGGAAAGGAAAGAGAATGGCTGTTACTACTGAAACCTCCACAGGCAGCTCACACACTTTCCTCCTAACTCAGGCAGAGGGGCTTCTGATTTTACCTGCAAATATATGTACACCAGGATCATGACAATGATGCACATCAGTCCTGCAGCAACTCCAAAAGCAATTAGTAAAGGGGTGAAAAGGGTATGGGTACGGATTTGTTCTGCAAAGAAACAGAGAAATTCTGCTTAAATACTGAAAAGAAAAACTCTATCAGAAAGATGAAGGTGAAAACCTTTACTTGGTTCTTCCTTGTGACACATAGTTCGGGGTTTTGACTTTCCCAGCTGTGCTCTAGGCACATCAGAACAGCTTTCTTGAATGAGCTGTGGGGAACAAAGCTGGCACAGAAACCATCCAGTTTGTTGCCCCAAGAGTCTCAGCTTCATCAGTTCAGGAGGTGTGACATCAAGATCAATTAATACAAGGGATTTGCATGATCTCCGTCAAGTTAGCTTTTTTCCTGAAATCTTAATTTCTTCTCTTTTCCCTCCCAAGTATGATCTCTACAGCACTTTACAATTCGAGGTTGTGCTGAGTGGCAAAGGAATACCACTCCAGTAAAACAAATCTGCTCCAAATCTGGCTTATTTTTTTATATGTTATATCTGGACGTAACAAAGAGAAAAGAAGCAGCAGAACATTTGATTTTACAAAGAGCACAGATTTACAAACACATTTTGAGGCATCTATGTTCTAGTGCTTTTTTTTCCCCCACAAACCCATAAATACTGCTACAAAACTCATAAGCCCTTTGGCAGTGTTTTGTTTTTGCCACTTTTACAACAGGAGGACTCCAGTTAAGTTCAGGACCACTTTCTCCTGAGATATTGTAAAAACATTTAAAAAATGCAGTTTTCCCTTGTTAAAAAATGATGGTCTAAATAGTCAAAACAGACAAAGATGGGAAAAGAAAAAGGAAGAGAGAGAGAAGAAAAGCCAGTGTAATGCTTCAGGTGTTTTGCCCCTGTGCTGCACAGACAGAAGAAAACCATCTAACTATCGCGCTGCAGACCTGGAGCCGTAACATCTGGATACCACAACATTAATTGAAAAACTAAAGCAATGCTTTGACAGGCAGAACATGTCATATGTTATCATACACTCAGTCACGGTACTATAAGCTTTCTAATGGCAAAGGTAACACACACAAGATATGAACCCTTTTACAAAGGTAAGTGCTAAATGGCACCCACATTTTCTGATCTCGATCACTCCAGCTATTACCTTTAATAGCAAAGTTGAAGAAAGCAGAGCTCCGGTCCCCATTGCTGGAGGCCTCACAGCACACAGTGCCAGTGCTCCTGAACATGCTGGCATTGATGGTGCTTTCAACGAGGATTCGTTCAAATGACGGCACCGATGAGTTTGTGTAACCGATTTTGACATCCATGGGGGATATTGTTGGTGAATCAAAACACCTGGGAGAAACAATACTGACAGTTACCTGACAGGTATTGCTATCTGGAATGGATGACAGGTCCTGCTGCTGAGACAGATAGTCACTGCTAGACCATCGGATAACTAAACAACACAGCTCTACAAAGGGATTCAGTTGAAAATTTTATCCTTGAAGCTTAGTCTACACAAGATGTCTCATTATCTTCTATATAGTGAGTTAAAGGGATGCATACACCAAGCCTGACCCAACTGAACACTATGAGGTCTTCATGATTGCTTTTGCCTAGAGATACCTACAAGTCTGTAAGTCCACTATGGGTTTTATGCCATTCAACCTGGATCTCCAACTTCAGCTTCAAGCAGTTGCGGTCTCTTACCTATTCTTGAAAACTTTCCACAAGCATCATTTCATTACAGCACAGGAAAACTGCATGATGTACATACAACAACTTCAAGCTTATATGCAGCCGAAAAATAGCCAGTTCTGTTCTCTCGAGATGCTGCTTTTCCTTCATATATCATATACTTACTTCATGAGCACATAATTAAGATTGTAAAAGTACTATTTAAAAAAATTAGGGAAATAATTATTTTAAGCATAAAACAAATCATACAGGTGGGAGACCCATGACTTGCTAGTATGGGATCTACAACCATGGTGGAAGTCAATCAAACCTTAAAATATGCTTCATAAATGTTCACTTCACAGTGACTCTCTACAACTTTTTTAGAAATATGGTAACTAGACACCAGATTTTATTCATAGTAACTCTGGACTTGTTTACTTGTCGCATGTTTCCTGTGAATCTAATTACTTCATGTCTTGAAAAATTTTGTAACAGGCATATTCACAAGTGATTCTGTGATTGTTGGTCTGTGAAACTGCATACAGAACGTGTGTCATTTGGGGCCAAACCGATACAAATCTTAGCTAGCTTACAGGAGACAGAAAGTTTGGGATTTACTTTTCTACAACAGAACAGAATAATGAAATGTACCCCTGCCTTCCCCTCAAACCACTGCAAATGATGCAATGCCGAAAATTATGAAAACAGTTGCGCAATGTCTGAACGTAACTGTTACAAATTGGGTGTGCTGCATCTGGAATTACCTTTGGAGACTTGATTTACTTAACTCACCTCTGCTCAGTTCCTGGGCAAAAATACCAGTTTATGGTAGGGGCTGGGAATCCAGCTGCTACACACTGGAGAATACCATTGCTAAGCATATCCAGAGTGAGAATCTCCGGTTTTGCTGCAATAAGCAAAAACAAGAGTCACAAATTAGGGGAACACAGAATTTGCATTGCTATTTTCTCCTCACCCCTGCAACTGGCATCTATCATTGTTCGTGGGTGTTCACTCAGGTGAACAGAGGTTCACGTGTTCAAGGGTGTCGAGGTATGAATCCTGCAAGCACTGACCATATGTGAAAGCATCAGTTCTTACATGGAATGCTTGGGCTGGATTTCAGAACACTTTACTTCCACTGAGTATTTGGTTTGATGAAAGATCCTAAACCAGCAAAGCCCAGAGCTTAAACAACCCAGAATAGTGCGTACTTGGAACCACAGTGCAGTTCCTATTCCTGCACAGCAGGACACCACCCGCCTGTAAAAAGGACAGTTTCTTCACAATTATAAGCATACTAAATCTGTCAAACCACATCTCTCCTATATCTGCCCTTTTTATTAAATACTACCACCACATCCAGGAAAGGAACTACAGTGTAAGGAAACCAGTGCAGACAGAGTGCCCACAGAGGACACACATCTCTCTAAGATGCCACTACCAAAAATGCCTTAGTGCCTAACTCTCTGAAACACTGCACACAGAGGAATCTTAAATTTGGCTGAACATACTAGCTTTCCAAACAATAATTTGTGATTAATTGGGTAGTTTAGAAAGCAACTTGGCCAGCTGATGCCTCTCCCATCCTGCACTTGGTTCAGGAGCTCCTGATATGAGTATGGCAGGAAACCAGAGCGATCAGATGGATTGTACAGTCATTAGCCCAATGTCATAGACTTCAGCAAAGAGCATTGCCAAAACAGTTCTGGCAAATACTAGCAAGATGTTTTTCTTGGAGAAACTTGACTAAGAGGCCTTATTTCCTGCAACCACCTCAATTTGCTTGCAAAATCACCCACAAGAAAGTTAGAGGCGAAAACCCCAGAAGATATTGCAATGATGCTGCTCACCTAACAGGTACAAGTTAAGACTCATTATCAGTTAATCAACTGCTAATACTCTAGAAAGTTGTGGAGCTGTATAGACTACACCGGGAAAATGCTGATTTATTTCAAACAAAATCCACGCACAAAGACTTCACAGTGTTAGTTTTTAATGAATATTCTACTCGCTGATTAAATTAGAGGCAATAAAGCACATGTATATCCTCAATCACATAGCACTTCTTCATGACTCATGTTACAGGAACCGAATGTTCTTTCTTTTCTAAATCTGCATGTTGTGTTTTATGCAAACCACCAAGGACCAAACATTGTTGCAAAACGTTAAGAGGGATTTTCAGCATTATTCATTTGATGAGGTGCTTTATGAGAGTGCGCAGTATCTCACTCACCTATCTCAGTGCTCATGGAATACACAAAATCCACATTTCCAAAACTCTTATTTTGTCTCAATGCTCTGTATAAAACCCTGTGCATTTAATTGCTTTCTGTTACTAATTTCCTTTTCTTCATTGTTACAAAGTAAATGTCTAACACTTAATAGGTATTGTCTGTCATGACAGTCAAAGAGGGCTTTCCTCCTGAGCCACATTTTATGGATCAGAATGAATCTTTTTATAATATCACAGTGACTCCAGATTTGTTCACTGCATATTCCAATTACAGAAAAACTGCTGAACTTGATCTATAATGCTGTGACCAGTTTTCTCCTTGCAGCATGAGCCCCAACTACATACGTAAGATTTTGTTGACTATAATTAAGCCCAGCCATTATTTTGCACTGAACTCAGATACTAGTGGAAGATTCTTTCACTAATTACTAGATGTACTATACCTTGCCACTCTGGAGATTTCTACAATTTCTTAATAGTAACTCAGTTCAGTACGCTGCTTGTCAAGTTGTAATTTTCTTTTGGCTCCTAATTTCAGAGCTCCTTCTTTCCTTACTTCATGTCACTTTTACTATGACTGACTACATTTTTTTAAGCAATTTAGTATTGTTTCAGATTAGCATATGCAATTACTAATGGTGTTCAAATCCAAGGCAAGTATTTCTGCACAGGCTTTTTCACATCTTTCAGCAAACACTTTAGCATCAATTTTTGTTTATGTCAAGACATTCTCTTGATTATGAATCCTGTTTTACCTGTTTGATTACTTTCTACTGATTACTCCCTCAAGCCAGACGTGTAAACATCACGAGCTACAGCCTAGCAATTTATGCAAAATCCCCACTGACAACAATGTCAGGCCAAGATCTGACCCACCCACACATAACTACCTGGTAGTTACTCTGCTATATCAAATATATGGTATATTGTCATGCAGTTTATATGTCATACCTGAATCATGAGCATTTTACAAGCCACTGAAAGCAGGTTATTTTTCTTTACAAAAAACCCAAACAAACTAGAAGGATAAATCTATTTAATCTCCTTTTTTTCAAAATGAAAACATTGGCAGGTGCTTAGTCAAAGTGCTGAAAGAAACTCTTTTTGAGTCACGTGTCAAATCCATATGCTTCGGCAATGTCTGCAGTCCCCTCGAGGCTGCTGGGCATGGTAACCTAGGCTCTACTGAGACAGCTTAAATGTCCTCACTGTCCAAGACTAATCTTACTACTTACAAGACCAGTAGCTGGAGCAAGAGGGAAGGAGACTTCAGTGCTGCTGGTTGCACTAACTATATAGAAGAACTAAGCCATCCATGCTCCCTCCTGGCTAGGACATACTGCTTAACCACACTGTTCTTAGTCTGGTTTCCTAACCATCACCCACAGGAGTTTCCAGCTTTTATCAAGTAGCAGATTCCTCAAAAGTGGCAACGCAGAGCTCTGCACTGAGAACTGACACTTGATGATAACAAAACTGAGGGTTGGCTTTTTTTTCCACTTCCTGTAACCAGACTGCTCCCAAGCAGTCTGCAGAGTCTGGGAGAGTTAGGGGGCCCATGAACCATCCCTTGCTCCAAGCTCATATACAATGCTGCAAGTTGGTAAACACCATCCAGCCTCATCTAAACCAACGGCTTCATGAGCAATCTGCAATTTCTCCCATTCCTTCCCAGAAATTAAACTTCTAACTCAACAATTTACTCTGCTAATCTGCAAAAAAGCAGAATTATCCCTCATGAGTGTAACCCACGCTCATCTACGGTGACAAAGAACATGTGAGGTTGCCAGTGCCCTCATCTCAGAGATCACACAGAGGCAAAATAAAAGGCACAAGAATACAAATGACAATATTACCAATGAAGGAAGAAATGCCATGTTCTGAAAGGAGCCCAAATGACATTTCTAGACCCAAACTATGGCATGGCTAATAGTGACACTACATATGTTGACCTTCAGTGATAAATCTGGAGAATTCAAGAACTAAAATCTAGGATTATATGCATCTACAATTTGTAGATTTGCGCATCAACAGTCCTCTGCATTAGCTTATGCCCAGAGAAGGACACATTACTGCTGAAGCATAGCAGCAACACAGAACTGTATTTGCAGCACATTCACTCACTTTCTATACAGTTACTTCTGCTTGAAGGCATCATTGTCTACCTCCTCTTAGTTTCTCAGTCTGCCTGCAGTTCCCTCCTGGTTTAACTTTCCTTAAGCTTGGCCTTTAGCATCTGCCAATATTTGTTTGCTGAAAGCATTAAATTCACTAAAATGATGGCTCTGCTAAGAAGGACAGGGTTTCCTGAAGGTTTCATTGAATTAATTTTGAGGTTTAGCTTTTGTATTGAAGAACGCTTTTTGAACTGAAGCCGAGACGCGTTTTTAACAAGCATGTCCCAAAGATGACAGCACACGCATTTGTTAAGCTATGCAGATCTCTCTAAAATAAAGAAGATCTATATATTATTATACAGAAGTATTTAGATGCCACAAGGCACAAGTGACAAGCTTTCAAACTCTGCATCCAACTCAAATGAATTAAAGACAATTAATAGCTTAACTTGGTTGCCAAAAATGCTAATTATAATCCCTGTATATCCTGCTCCACCTTAAACTATCAAAGGTTTACGGTACATGCTTATTTTTGAGATCGTACTTCCAGGTGCTACAGTTTTTTTCCTGTATGAAGTACCTAGCTGCTCTCCAGTAACCTCTGGAATACATTTGCTACAATGTAAGGTCACATTGGATAGTAGGTGGATTTGTGTAAGTACTCTGCACTTTTATATCTTGACATTTAAATAGTTCCCCAGCATGTGCTTCACTTCAGAAAGCCTCTCATATGCTGAACCACCCTGTGACATCTTGTGCATACATTATGTTGTATAAAATACAATGACTGTGATAATGAAATATTTCAGACTGTTCACTTTACTTACTTTTCACATAGACATTAAATGTTACAGAAGAGCTGGCATCAGAATTGGACACAAAAAATGTGTAAATGCCTCCTTCTGTTCCTTTTAATCGGGTAAGGTGAAGTTCACTTATATAACTGTAAAGAAAAAAAATTAAGCATTACTGATACTCATAACTTGCGGTGAACAGGGAATTGCTACATGGAAACTAAGGAGGGAATTATTAGCATGGCATCTTCTTCTGCAGGCATTGTCCACGCAGACACTCCTATCTTGCATTATGACTGCCCTTGCGCTACAATATCCATAAGTTTTGCCACTCCTAACACCCAGATGCATGCTCACCTGACAGCTCAGCACAAGCTCGGACCCCACACATGCACCACTCCCTGCTTCTTTTTTTTGCTGAGGAGGAAATTCAGATACACAACCCAGGCCACACGTGCTACGTGTTACACTGGCAGACAAGGACTCAGCAGAAATAAAAGCATAAGTTTTTGTCCAGAACACTGGGCTCTGCTGTGGTGGTGGAGAGAGTTTCTGAACATGAACAACTTTTAGTTCTTATTTTTGCTTATTGCGAAGGAATGGCATTTTGTAGGTGAGTCGTGAGTTTGTGGCTCACTGGTCCTCAGATGGTGTGGTTGGCTCAATGCTATTCCAAATCTAGGTTAGCAGACTTTGCACCAGTTACTGTGGTAAGCCACAGAGACTACAACATCTTCTATAATCACAATTTTCTAGCTACCTCCACTTTTGTCTTTCCAGAACAGACTCTAGCTTGCTGTTCCAAAGTGAAATTGACAGCACTTACAGTCATTTGTATTACCTGTTGTTGCCCACAGCCTTGAACTTGACATAATGGTCCGATGAATTCTGTAATGTTTCATTCATGTACATCCAAACTTCTTCCTTTGGTTTTGGATATGCCTCATATTCAACTGTTAAATTTCCATTTTGCCCTGCATTTACATCTATTGTGGTATTCATTGTCACAAACAAACGGACAAATCCTTTAGCTGACGGCCATAAGAGGAGAAGAAAAACAATTTCAGGGCCACTTAGAAGACTGTTAGTACTCTAACCACACTTAGACTACGTCAAGATCAGTGATCGAACATCCAACTGCGAAACAGGAAACCTTATCTACAAAGCAGAACTTGAATCCTCACCTGCCCAAACCAAAACCACTAGCTTTATATAGCAATGAGGCACAGGATTTAAAGCAGCCTTGAGTGCCTTACTACAAATAGTTCCATCTTCTGGAGATAAATATCCATTATCTCATTTTGGGAAAATGCAAGCACATGTTTGATTCTACCCAAGTACAGATATTTTTCCAAAAATCAGGGCCCCTCACTGTATGGCATGAAAGAAACACTAGGAAAAAAGCAAGATAAATTGATCATTTATGACAATATACTAGAATATTTAAGGTTTCTTTGTCAAGTGTAATTAAGAATGACATTATAAATGAAGCTATTAAAAACTGTAATTAGAGGAAGATGTGATAAGTCCACAGGCCTGGATACCAATTGTCTTAAACCTAGGCATTTCTGTTCATCTACTGCTGGGTCTTAATCTTTTATTTGACAAATACCATTTATCATTGTGCAATTCAGTTCCAAAACATCATGCGGAGCACCATCCTTACTGCAGCACTTTTATTTTCATTAATAAACTCATCAGCTTCAGGATTATTCACATTTGAAGACAAATTTTTCAGTCCTATTACATAAATTCATATGGGAATTATGAGTTTGAAAGGCAGATTGCAATTACAACAGAAGAAATTTACTGGGAGAGCTTGAATTTAGATCAAAAGTCAATCTCAAATGACTGCTTCTTCCCACCTCCTAGTAATCAAACTGCTGTGGCCAGCAGGGCACCTTAGCTTGGTGAAAGCATATGGAGCTGTCAGAGCACTTGACAGATGCTTTTGAGGAGAAAAGATGAAGTAAACTCACAGCAGGTAGGTATGCTCCAAAATGCTCTCCATCATTACAAAAGAGAAAAAGGTTTAAAATCTTGAAACTTAAGATTTTTAGTTCCTTTGCAGAGTTTTTTTTCTATATCCTGTATAAACATAGGATCCCCTGTGCAACCTAGATTGAAAATCAAACCCAAGAGCCTGCATATAAATTTTATGATTTTATGATTGTGCTACCAGTACCCAAAAGAGTTCTTGAAACTGTTTATGATTAGACAAATCAACTGTTTAAAAAAGTAATTAGGACATTTACTCCAAGAAAAAAGCCATTTTCATATAAAACTTCAGCTAGTATTGAAACCACCACAATTTAGAAACTGATTCAATCCCAGGATCTCTCTTGTATGTGCCATACACCACTTCCCAGGACCCTGGGAGGTGGCACGGTTCAGATAAATGTAGTCACTTTGAAAATGAATAGTGAAAGACATCCAGGAGACAGTTTTTTATTTTAAGTCAAATTTCAGTGGGTGGGGAAGAAAAGTATCTCGAAAAGGAAAGATTCCAGCTTTTCTCTGGTAATTTTTATTAAATAAAAACTTTGCATTTTACTAAGTACAAACTTGTTACTTTTATTTTCTTTTTATAATGCTGTCCTTTCTTTTAGTCTCCCGACCTTCCAAAGTCAATCATTTTTAAAGCCACATTTGCATACATAGTAGTACTAAGAATTTCTGCAGAATTTCTTCCCTCCTCTTATAATAAAAGCTTTCATATTGTTCCCCTTGGGTAAAAGATTTTCTTTCATACTTCACACTGCTTTACTTTTATATATTAATTTAGTCTCTCCTGTAAAAAAATGAGGAAAACATCACCATCATTATGAGCCCTACTCCCTCGAATGGCCGAGCAAGGTTAAGGGTACTCAAACCTCTCCCACTCTGCTGAATATCTGACCCATATAGGTCAAAAACTTCTGCTTTCTTTAAATTATCAGGAAAAGCAAAACAATGTCGCAGGAGTATCTATGCAACAGAAAAACAGATTTGAAAAGGAAAAGGCATCCAAGGCTACACTTCCCTCAACTACTGCACGCTTGAATGGTGCAGAACTGAAACTGTTGTAGCAGACTTCTTCTGAATTATCTTATTAACTGTTCTTAACATGTTCTTAATTGTCCTTAATTTATCAAATTAGGAGGTTTTGTCAGCTTTAAAATTCAAAAGGCACTGTGTGTCACCCATGGTAATATTATAGCAGACTCTAAATGAGTCTGTTATTAAACTAGAGATGGGAGGGAATCCGTTAACTGTTAAGGGACACAATCCTAAACCCATGGAAGTGATGGACAGTGGATTTATTGTGAGGGTGAATGCCAGAACAATTTAATGCTGTATATGCACATCACAATGTTCCTTGAGGCATTATTTTAAATAGGGGTACATATATAGCTTCTCCTACATAAAAACCACCAACTTATCAATGTCAGCAAAATTTCCCTTGCTTGGAAGGCACATATTAAAGATACGCTTTGTGCCTGTGCTGCCAAATTACTTAAGTGTAGGGATAGTACCAGGCAAAGGTAAATTACTTGCTTCATTATGACTAGATTAAATTTAAAATTAAACCAGGAAGAATGAGACAAACCAGAGAGATAGAAACACTGGTGTATGGTTGTTCTAATATTACATTCCAATACCATGCAAAGGGTTACAGAACACACCACAGCACTTCCTCAGCCATCCCATATGGTACCAGTCAGCAATAACCTTTTAATAAAGCAACTTCACTCATTGAGGTTTGGGGAAAAGGATAGAGATGAAAGGGAAGACTTCCCAGTGTTTTCACTTTCCACCTCCTGCTCTTAGAAATGTTAAGATTTCTACAAGAACTATTTACCTAGTGCTTTCAAGGTTACTGTGGCATTGGTTTTTCCAAAAGGATTTTCTGCTTGGCATGTGAATTCTCCAGAATCATTAACTCCCACTGAACGGATGTTCAATGTTAATTTCCTTTCGTATCCATAATCACCCAAATTTCTGCTTTTGCTTGTAACAATCTGTCGGTAAAAAACAATTAACATCTAAAACACTGTGTATGCAGCATCTTTCCTAGATAAATTAAAAATAGAAGTAATTATAACTTTGCTATATTAATATTCATAACTCTAAACCGGAATAATACGCCAGCATGACAAACCTGTCACTAGAATCTCTCCATGCAAAACAAGTGTGATCATCTGTCTTTGGGAGCTAATGTCCTCTCCTAAGCCCTATCCCCTCCCCTTATTCATTTTTTTCCTCCTCAAGCACTACCGTAAGGCAAGAATAAGTGCATGTGTGTGTGTGTGTTCACCAGCCCGAAGAAACCCAAACAGGATAGAAAGTGCAAGCTGCACAGCTGAAACTCTATAATTTCTTCAGATATTTGAATCACGTAGCAAACAGGGTGTTGTGCCCAAGGTTACACCCAGCTCGCTCTGGCTAAATTTCTAATACTGATGAAGGTAAGGAACGGGCGGGTTTTATTTGCACTAACAATGCTTCTAGCTCTAGGGCTTGATGTAAAACGACCACTGGGTCTTGATTTCCCTAATGCTCAGAAGCTGCAGCTATTATAAAAAGTCATTGAAACTCTGAAGTCTGGTTTAGCACTTAGGTGGTGCCTAAAAATCACTGAACTCTCTAACAGTTACAGTGCTTCCCAGTGAATGACAAGAGAGAATTTAAGTTGCTTTAGCTTCATTTTAAACTGGGTTGCTCTATGCCCCAAGACTGCGGTATCTCTTCATTGCAGACATACTGCAGACAGACCTGCTGGCAGCAGGCTTTACACAGAATCCTTCCTTCGATACCCACTCTAATTCTTGGTCCATAGCAATCTAGATTTATTAATCCAAAAGGCAACTTGAGACTTCATTCACTTTTCGAAGCATTAAGTATATCATGACTCTATGCCCACGTATGCATAGAAAAAAAATAAATCCTTTGAGGTGTTGACTTCAGTTTCTGTGAGAATGCTCAGTGTGTTGGAAAGACTGATAAATTTACATTATTAATCCAAGTGCAGACCTGGAGTTGTTATGCTTTTTCTCGTAGAATTATTTCAATTCTTGGAGGTTTCAAGAGTTTCCAGACAAATTTAATCTTCTCAATGCAATTTTGATTCCTCCCAAGCTATAATAATCACAAATAGAGCTTTGTTTTGTATGGATGTGTTTGCTTATTACAAGTATTAATTTTTAAAAGTGGTGATAACTTCAGTCATACAAAGAAAACATGGTGGGTTTTTTTATCTCTCGCTTATTCCAGACAAACTGTAATTCTGCATATATTTAAACATTAATTTTATGAATCCTGTTTCAGAACAAAATTTAATTTGACAGTCAATATTTAAAAGAAAGCATCCCCTGCTATTTACCAGAAAGGTCAAATTTATTTGGTCAAAGATATTTTCTTTGTAGCTTTTACTTGTAAAATCAAAAGTGATAAAGGATGAAAACTTACGGGAAGGCCCTGATTTCATCACACTGAACAAAGAAAAGAGAAAGGAATGAAAGAAGAAACTAAGATCTCAGATAAAGAACTTGCAGTTCTTTATCTTGTTCAAGTTCAGAACTTGGCACAGGACCAAAAGTTCCATCTGCATGTTCCATGCCACCTTCAGGTCATGTAGATCTTCTCAACCTTCAGAGCAGTGAAGTGGGATTTCTGGGGCACTGAGCACTTAACAAGAGCAGCTCTGCCAGAGCCAGTGGATGAGCTAAGCATGGCATACCCAGCCCCAGGGAATGGGCCTCCCATTTGCTATCTGCTCAAGGAGATGTGCTTTATCTAAACATTACAGCATCACAGAAGCCTTTTTTTTTGCCATATACACATGGACCGAGAATTATGTATTCTAGTCACTACTGTTAGCAGAAAAAGACCAACCAATTAGCATGGGAGTGTACATGGCGGGAATTACTAACAGGTCTTCACAAGGGCTTTTAATTCATTTAAGCTTCAGTGTATACCCAGAAGACCAAGTAGCGTCTTTAAAAACAACCCAGTGCCTGCTGCTCATTTCAAAGGCAGAGCTGGTAGCATGCTGGTTGACCAGGGGAGGGGATCTCTCTGCCCCTCGTCTGCAGAATAGCTGTGCTGCCAGGAATAAACTCTCCTGGAGCATGTAACCTGTCAATAATTTAATTTGGTGATGCCAAGCAGTAACTTCATCTATCACTACAAACAGAAGTCAGTTCATGGATTCATTTTTCAGAACTCTCCCAGATAGTGAGGCACACCATGTAATTTAAATGAATTAATCATTCCTGCAAAGGCTTACTACTATTCCTGTCACATACAATCCCATGCTAATTAGCAGGTATTTTACTGTTAATGATAACGACTAGAATATGTAATTTGCAGTCCATGTGTTGATATTTGCAGCTCCCATTGATTGCAATGTGATGTGTAGGCACTCCTTGCTTCTGTATTTAGGCAGCGCAACAGAGGTCACCTAAACTTCACATTGAAGAACCTAACTTTAATTTATGTCTGGGAAGAGACGGTCTTCCTCTCAGCTGTCCACATGGGCATGAGACAGTTGTCGCTGGCCTCTCACCAGTCTGTGGGATGCAAGACCTTTGGAAATGCTGCAAAGCCAAACCAATCCAGCATCAGGTATCAGGTATAGACAAGCATGTGAACATCTACAGCGAGCTTGCGTATCATATATTTATGATAAAATTAAAGGAACTCACCACACTTTTGTGAGAAATCCAATTAGTTTGTACACTGCTATCCACATCTGTGATTATGCATGTAACTTCAAATCCTTCCCCTTCTTTGAGAAGCTCGTAGGTTTTGGATAAGCTGATGACAGGAAGAGCTTTGTGAACTGGAAAACAATTTAAAAGTACATTACTTTTCATTAGCTTGAGAGCTTCCAAGGCAAAATAAAAATCAGGTCATTAACTTTCCTGTAGAATTTCAGGTCTTCAAGAGGTATTCAAATTTCTTTTACATATTACACAGTTGTTCCTTTACAACAAGCATATTTCTGCTTCAAACTCCCTTCAAATTACACTTCAGTTAGATAATACTTGTTACAGCATAGCAACTTGCATGAAAAAACTTGAACAATGTTGAATCTTCAATGATATGATTCATTCCATCACAGCGATCAAAAAGTTGCACTCTAGAACTGAAAACACAGCCACTGAAGAACCTTAGCCTAGTATGAACTGCAACTTTTAATTACAAATTACTACAGCTGACATGAAGTACAGTCCAACATGTCCCTGACAAGCCTCTGGGCAGACTAGGAAGGACAGCTACAGCTCAAGAACTTCTGTGATGGTTCACGGAGATGGCTGGTGCCAAGACTACAGACAAGTTTGTCACCCAAGAGGTAGGTGGTTACCAGCAGCCATGGGCTAGCTGTGCCTCTACTCTGCTTCAGGGTGACTTTGGTCAACAGTCAAATATATCTGAGGACTACGTGTTTCTTATCTCCACAAATCTCTTCAGCTCTTTCTCTGTTCCCTCCACAGTCCTCAGCTTTTCTTCATCCTTTCTTCAAATTTTCCATAAATGAAACTACAGAGAACTTACCACTAGTTTTTTTTATGCAGGAAGACTCACTTTTGAACTGCAAATGCAACATATATCAGATAAGCCCTTCCAGACTCTCTTCCTGCCCTGACACAGGCTTTGTAGTTGTCTTAGGTAAATTATATCAAACTTAGGAAAGCGCCATGCTTTTCAGCCATTCATACTTTAACAATAATGTTTTCCTCATGTTCTATAGAAGAGAACAAAGAAACATGTTTGTTCTCCTCAGATACAAACCCACATAAAATTCTCCCCCTGGTATTCAGCAGACCCAAGAGACAGGAGGAAGCCAGTGCAGAAGGCATGCTGTGTTCTCACCCAATAGCAACATCTACAGACAACTGAAAGAAAGCCATAAGGCCACAAAGTTCCTCATTGTTTTGAGAAGGGCTGAACATAAACACTCCCTGTGCTATCGTAGCGGGGCTGTGTAAGCCTGAGTACACCTACACAGCTCCCTGTTCCATGGATGCTTCTTCTGTCTTTTGGCACCAGAAGCTCAGGTCTGCAGGTTTAAGTGCCACGGTTATGATTACAAAAACATTGTCCACCAAAGTTCTATAATGTACTTAAACCTTTAGCCGAGGAGAAAATGGGAGTTTTACCTAGTAAACTCAGTAAGGACTGAACACAACAGCTTAGTAGTTACACCACTGAGGACAACAATGCTGCTGCTGCTGGTGGCCTCCAGCAGATGCTTCCACTCACTGCACGCTTTCCCACACACAGAGAACACAGGCAGAGCGCCCAGGTCCCACCGGCCGCCTGCCCAGGCCCAGGATCAGTGGGCCACTGGTGTTGGTCAGCACCCTCCCATCTGAAGTCACTGCTATGTTGAGCAAGTCCAGACTTTCATCCCATAAAAAATGTAACAGTCCAATATTACAACTTGCACTCTCCTGTGTCAGAGGAATGCCAGTTATATCAATCAACTGCTTGCTTTCTTTGGCCATCGCTGAAGAAACGGTTGGAAAAAAAAACTTGTTACAGCACAAATAACAGGGACAGCAAGAAAGGACTTGATTTTTATCGTCAAAGGAGAATGCTAGAGATGCCTCTACTGATTAAACTTTTATTCTCTTCTCATTAATTAAAATTTATTATTCATTAAAATTCACTATATCAGAGTTTCCAAATAACCACAAAAAAGACTTCTTCAATTTTACAAGCTGGGTACTTGAGATGGCCTCTGCTGCCCACCCCTGCCCCATCACCAAGGAGCACCGCACTGGGCAGGTCACACAGCCCGGTCACAGAGCCCTTCCTATGGAGCAAACACCATGTCCCCTCACCACACTGCAGGGCAGCCCCTCATTCACCACCAGAAGAGACAATTCTGGCACTGGCCCAGTCTCAGCTCCTAACACTTCAGATGGAACACAGCACGGGGAAGCACACCAGCCCACTGGCCTGAGCTGCACAAACCCACCTCCAGCAGCAGCCTCGACAGCACCACCAGCGCGGCATTCCTGTTGTCACGACATCACTGATGGCTGCATGCCTCTGAAAGCACAAAGCCTAACAATGCAGCACCTACCCTCTCCTTTCAGCAACAACAAAACCCACCAGGACACCTTGGCCGCATGAACAGAAACACATTTGCAGCCAACAGAAAGTTCTGAGGCACAACATACATGTGTGCACAGACAGGGGACGTCTCCTCCACAGATGGAGACAAACAAGGGCCCTATGCTGGTTTAGGAATTGTTAGGAATGCTTGGACTTGATGATCCAGTGGGTCCTTTCCAACTTAGTGATTCTATGATTCCGCTGAATCCCTGTTATTCAATGTCATCACTCAGTTCCTCCTGCTGTCACTTGTGGGCAACAGACATGTGAGTTAGGCATCCAAATCTCCACCTTGCCTGCACAGACCTGCACAAACCTCAGGGCACTGGCTTGTCCTCAAAGATTAACAGCACAACCCACACTCCTTAGAGTGGTGAAAAAAACCACCTGGAAATCACCAGGAATAGAAAATAAAAGCAATCATGGCCAAACCTGCTCAGTGCAGCCAGAAGGCAAGTGTCATGAGATCAACATGTGCTCTGAAACAACTTTTCCAGAACTAGCTTTCTAAGTCCACCACCTTCCTCAGGACAGTCTGCAGTGGTCACAAGTGCCACATAGCAATTCCCTAATGCATAACCACCTCTGGCTTTGAGTAGAAGAAGACTCCAAAAGCCTCCAGGGGAGTCCACCACCAGTCCCAGCCTACCCACGACAATATGTGAACACAAAGTGAGGCTTCACCACACTTCCCATCAGCTCCTGAAAGGTGAAGGGTAAAATCAGGTGCTCTACAAGAAGACAAAAATTCTGTGTTACCTGGCCTCACATTCAGGAAAATGTGCTCTGATATCTTCTCAACTCCGTTGTGCTTGGCCAAGCACTGGTAGCAGCCCTTAAATGACCTCTGTACATTCTTTATAATGATGCCTTTCTGGGGATTCGGAATGAACGTCATATTTTTGGGGAGAGGTTTGCCATCGCATTTTCTCAGTGTGAAATTTGAAACATCTGGATCTGTTAACGGGCACACTAGCACGATGTCACTGTCTTCTTTTCCATAGATCAGAGAATCAACAAGGAAGAGTACATTCGGATCTGTAAAGAAACGCAAAGACCTGTCAGAGCAGCTGACATTGCACAGGGAACTTCTGATGACTCTAACTCTGCAACTGGAATTTACATCAAAGAAAGTTTTACATTCAGCCAGTAAGCCCAAGTATTACCCAATTCATGTTTACCAAGAGACATTACATTTCGTCTTAAAAAAGCAGCACAACAGGAAATGTGCAGCAGCATTCAATGCCAGACACACTAAAGAATCATGTGCATTAAAAATAATCTTACTGGTTTTATAACTGGAGATGGAGACTGTTTTTTCCTTGTTTAGCTCCAAAACCTCCACTCTCCATTCCCAACAACCGTAAACAGAGTTTTACAGACGATTAAAAATAATTTGCTTTTAGCTAGTGGCAGGGCTGCAAGGTTTCATGCCCACAGTAGGATTTTGAAAAAATTTATGAGCAAATGGAAGTCGAAAAGGACCTAAATTATGGTTTTCACTTCTGTAAAACACATAATCTATATGAGCACACATTGCTGCTAGAGGAAGCACCTAGCAACTTCTCTCTCTCTCTCCCTTCCCTGAAAGCTGGAGTTATTTTCAGTCTCCTTTAAAAAAAAAATCAAAAATCTGGGCATACAAACAGCATATCTAATTGAAAAATCATCATGTAATCTTTCACAAGGTAACTTCTCTAAAGCATATCACGTCAGCCAACCACAGAACTCAAACAGTACTTTAACAGTACTTGAAACACTTTTACAATCAAAGCCAAAGCATGATAGGCAATGACCTTGAAATGCTAAGAACCTGGCCATTAATAACAGACAAAAATAAAGGATGGTGTGGTGACTAATATTCTGTAAAAGGTTATTTCTGCTCCCATCTGCCCCCGCTACAGAGTGGCATGAATTAGACATGCAGAAACAGAGGGAAAAGTTTTCTTTCTTTTTTTGCAAACTGGCTTTATACAATTTGAATTATTAGAGATCAACAAACCTTAACTTAACAGAGAAGACTGAAAAGAATTTGGTTAAGATGATGGACACAATGGACACAATTGTGTTTAAGACAAGAAGTACCAGGCTGAAAATGAATCATGGGACATTAATGTAGGCAATTATGAAATGCAAAGTTGAAAGTTGGTCATCAATGAACAGAGAAGTTACTGGCTGGTTGCTAGCTTAAAGTGAGGGTGTAGGTTTAAGCTCATTTGATACTGCCACTTGAAAAGCCCCCACAAACTAAAAGCTCTGAAGCATCAGTCTGGAAATAGAGAATGGAGACTAGGAACAAATGAAAAAGTTCAGCATGGCTGAACAGAACTGAAGTGTGACGTTTTGCACACAAAGATACTGAAGAGAAATGCTATGAATATCTGTCACACCTGAGCTAGAAAAGTGTAGACCAGAAGAGCTGATCTAAATGTCCCCGCTTACAGAGACTTCACTGGTTGGTTTCCTCTCAGTCCACTTTTTCTCCAATATGAACAGAACCAAGACATCTTCACTATACAGTAAGCATGGCTCCACAAGAAAGAAAAAAGAAAAAAGACATTATTGAAAATAGAAGCAAGAAACAAAGACCTGTTTCACTAACAGCTGAAATTGCAAGGAAGACCTTGGTTGGGGCAAGCAGAATTGCTGAGGTGCTCCCCTCCTGTCTTCCACCCCTCTATGGAAGGGAGACACCATGGTGAGAAGACATGAAACTATTTGCTGTAGGGAATCCAGGCACAAGGAGGGTCACAAACATGACCTCAACGTCATGTTCTTCCCCTCATGGCTTTCCATCGCAGGTGCATCTTGCGTAGCACTTGCTTTTGGGGCACACCTTAGATTTCCAACACAAGATGTGGTGGTACTTATCATTGCTTGTGTTTGAGAAGACTTGAGATCAAAATTAACAGATTTTTCTCTCTTGAGTAGGTATCTGAACTAGCTTGATCTTCACTAAACTTTCCTGGATAGGGACACATACTGCTTCTATAGACACAACATACATACTTTCTGCCAAAGCAGAAAGGTGAAAGAGGTAAGCACCTTACAGTCTGTCAACACTGTGTCATCCTTGATCCCAGAAGCTTAGAAAAGTTGTTTTAATAGATCCAGATGGGCATAAAAGATAAACAGCTGCCACCATTTTGCATGCCAGCTGGGACTGCACAGGTTCAAGGTTCATGACCCTGTTCTCTCTTCATTCCCAGCTTTACAAGCAGAAAGCATATGGCGTGCTTTTGACAACTCCATAAGCAGCTGAGCTCATGGTAGCATCTTCAAGGCAATGTAAGATGTCATTAAGCCACAGTTTATTGCAAAATTATGGCCAACCTCACAAACATACTTATGTTACTGCTAGGAACTTGTCGAAGTGAAGCTTGCACATTTTTCACACAATTAAGACAAAGAAATAAATATGTTGCATGAGGGCCACACAACTTCTGTGATGCTTTGCTAACCATGCTCAGTGGGAGGGTTGCCTGATATCCTGAGGTGAAGAAGTCAGTCATGTAATGGAAGGCACAAAGATCTCTATGATCACAGTTGTTTAGGATAATTACCATGACCTTCAGGAAAACAGTCATGGTAGATAAACTCAACAGTGTTTGTAACATGTAGGTAAAATACATGTCAGGTTTCCTTTAACCATAGTCTCAGAGAAACACAGAAGGTCAAGAAAACTCATTCAAGGTTGGACAACTCAAGAGCAGTTAAAGCAGCACTATTTAAATTGTGTGGCCACTATGTCAGGTATCTCCCCTTGGAAAAATTACTCTTCACTGTGCTGTACTGGCATCTCCCTGTGTTGGAGAACGACCTTGCAGTAATTCTCAAAGGACTGGCTGGGTTCAGAGGAGGCTCAAGACAATGTCTGTTGGACAAGGAATACTGTCTCCAAGAAAGTGGATGCTGAAGGACTTTTGTCCATCAACAGAGACAAAAGACCACCAAAAGTATGTGAAAAAGAAGCAAAATAGCTCTCTTCTTTGGAAAGGAAAAAAGAATACTGGGCATGGTAAACTCTCAGCTTGAGGGCAGCTGATGAAGCCACAGATACGGGAGCAAGAAAAGAAGAGAAGAAATCTGAAGAAAACACTGCACAAAGAAGAAGAAAGGATTGTGAAAATGTGTCAGAGCAGAGGCACTTTTTTGCCATCTGAGACATTTCTGACCAGTAACAAGGTAGATCAAGAGCTGGAGGCAGAGGAATCATTGCTGCCTGCTGGCTCAAGCCTGAGAGTGCAGCCTCAAAAAGCCAAATCCTTTAGCAAACTGCCTCAGTAAATCAAGAGCTTGGGGCCAAACCTTACATGACTCCATACTGATGTATGGCATGGAATTAAAATGACATTTCTGCATACTGCTTGCTTCCTCACAGTACAACTGACTCAGACAACTGCTTCAGGTTACTTGGCTAGGTTTTAGAAAGAGAGATCAGGTATATTTCACCAAAAACCAAAAGCGATGCAAAGACAAACTCACCCAGAACTTTGCTCTGGTGACAAAGGCCACTGCAAACAAAGCTGGGAGTAAGTTTTCTTTCTGCTGGACAGGGAAGAAGATCTCTTCTATCCAACTGTGTTCTCCTCCTATACCCAAAATCCATCCCCCTCCTCTGGCATTTACTGTCCTAATATTTGGGGGGGACAAGCAAAAATAATGCCTTCATTGATGTTTACCTTTAACAAAAACGTAAAAAGAGGTGATGGTACTCCCTTTGCTTTTGCATATATATCTTCCTATGTCTCTGACAGTTGCATTTTTGGTGTACCACTCTTTCCCATAGGAACTCCTTGCTTTTGCCGATGGGTCAGAGTTCTGGAAATTCCAAGTCACAGGTCCATCCTCATTGCATGTCAGCCTTAACTCTTCCCCTTTATTCACAATCAGTGAAGATTCTTCAGTGGGCAGTGAACCACCTGGAAGACAAAAAAGCACAAAATACAATGCCTGTCAATATAACACTTTTCCTTTTTCTGCAGCAAAATTTTTATTCATAGTTGTATAAGTGCAGTTAATATTTTGGGAGTTATTTCTTAAAAATATGAAGCTCCAATGGCACTGTGCGATTCTGCAGACACCTTTTGGCTCGTAAGAGTTCTGCACACAGAGCAAATAACCACTGCAGATGGAAACTGGCCTTTAAAAACCATTTGAAACTAGTTCCAGATGCACCAGTTTCTGCAATGGTTTAGCTTTTGAATGGGAACAGACCCAAGCTATTTAAAAATTAAATTCAAGAACATATGAGCCTGATTCTACATGGCAGCACTTTTAATCATTCTTTGTCATTTACTCAGTATGTTGCCAAGAACTAAAGTTTCCTTGCTGAACAGTTATCGTTTTTTAACTGTTCTCTCATGTATTCGGAAGCTCCACTCACAGATTAGAAGTGTCCAGTTTAATGAAGGCATTGGTATATACTTTCTATACTTGTTCATTTCTTCAGTTGAAGTCCTAATTCATCATCTCTTACCACCAAAGAAATTTCATGTACAATATTCTTCAAGCTTCCATAACAACACTACCAAATCAATTTCACTGAGGCACCAATCACCCAGCCATCAAAAGCGCCCTAAATGATCTTTTAGCTTCTTTTTAACTGAACACACCATAACATAAGTTAAAAAGTTCTCAGAAAATAAAGCTGTGTAAAATTGGCAGCTTCAATTCACAGTTCCCAACCACTTCCCAACTTACACTTAGTACCTGAAGAAAGAAGCTCATTCAGGCTACTTTGACCCCCGTGTTAAAATAAATTAAGGGGATTGCAAAGTTAGCATATCCCTGAAGTGAAAGTCTTTGCAAACCTACAAAATGGAGTTCCTAGTGGAAAAGTAGATAAACTCTTACTACTATGGACCTGCATGAACATCAGAAGAATATATGCAAATACTGAGTTGGTCTTGTAGGAACAAACCCTTCCCATTTCAGAGTAGCTCTTTAGTCCTACAAGTAATCCTTAGCTTACAATAATTGTGCAGTTCACTAACATCTCTCTTGTGAAGCACAGTTGTACAAGATTATACAATATCCATATGTAGTAGCAGAGTCATGCCACTGAAAATACTACTTGCATTCAAAAAAACACTCTGCAGCTCCATTCAGAGGCTGAACTTCCCTACCCACACAGATAACAACAGACGTTCAAGCAAAACAGTTGGGTAATTAGTTGGGATAAGGTTATACATTCCAGGCTTAATGCACCCATCTCACAGCTTTAGTTGTTCTTAACATATATACTGGATTAAGAACAGGTCAGGTAACTGTTCCTCTTCCTGACAAATCCACCACAGAGTAGGAAGCAAAGGACAGTCCGACCACCTGCAGAGTCTCATTACTTTGTTCGTGGCTTGGGTTTTGGAGAGAGTCCTTGTTCTCTCTCCAGCTCCCTTGGATTAAAATTTATTTATCAATACTAAATGAAACAGGCAGTCATTTTTCTACAATCACCAGAAATTTTCCATGAGGTCCACTGACCCTGCATATACACTTCTGTGACTGAACGCATAAACAACCACGCTAGAAATAATAATTGCCAGAAAAAGGCAGAAAAAAAAACCTTCTGAATTTCAAGTCTGCTACCTCAAAATGCAGGTGTGAACCTGATCTGTGACACAGCAGCTCAAACATGAAGAGCGAAAGTTGCAGGACAAAGGAGCGCAGGTCCCAGCCAGCAGTGATTCTGCAGACAGAAAAGCTGGGGTTTTAACCCTTTGCCCAGAACAGTGAGGGGCCTGACAGCAGGGTAAGGAGAGGCAAGGAGACCTCTGATTTGCAAACTCCTCAGATCAGAGCAAGCAGTTTTCAGCACCAGAAAAGGCAGAAGGCAAAGACCCGTGCCAAGGCCTCAGGAAAGACCATATAGATCCTTCATGGGGATGTCTTTAGAAGACTTCTCTGCTGCTTCCCACAGACCATAGGGTGCTTCAAGGGAATAAGACATGCGCTGCACAAAATAGCAAATGTGCAATGCTATATAAAGCACTACGTCACTACTTCCTCAGATGAGTCGGGAAAGGCCTCAGGAAAGCAGAAGATGGGGATATCCTTCACTGGCATTACTCCCTGATTATGGCCAGCAAGGTCTCATCCTGGGCTCTGCCAGTGGAGGTGTGCATCTGCTCAGGCTGGAACGACCCCTCTGCCCACCCCTGCCCCATCACCAAGGACCACGGCATCAGGTCCCCTCACCACACTGCAGGGCAGCCCTCCTTGATGACCACAAGAGACAATTCTGGCACTGGCCCAGTCTCAGCTCCTAACAGTTCACATGGAACATGTAGCACAGGGAAGCACACCAGCCCAATGGCCTGAGCTGTGCACGGCATTCCTGTTGTCACGACACCACTGATGGCTGCATGCCTCTGAAAGCACAAAGCCTAACAATGCAGCACCTACCCTCTCCTTTCAGCAACAACAAAACCCACCAGGACACCTTGGCTGCATGAACAGAAACGCATTTGCAGCCAACAGAAAGTTCTGAGGCACAACATACACGTGTGCACAGACAGGGGACGTCTCCTCCCCAGACCTTACTGCAGCCTCTGCATCATCCATGGGCCTAAGCAGAGACATCTCAGCTGCAGCACAGGGTTACTTCATTGAAAAAGCCCCAGAGCCATGCAGAAAAGAAACCTATTTGCTTGCCCCTGAGGAAACGCCACACAGCCTGACTTGCTGAACTGCTCCCTCCCCTTCTCTCCTGGGTATTTATACAGTGGATTAGCGACACATGGGGTAAGGGTAGCCTCCAAAATGCCCAGACAAAACCAGTCTGGTATGTACTGCAGAGACAGGCGCTGGGCTTCCCTTCCTTCCCAAATCCACTTAACCACTCAACTCTAGGGCACAAGGGGTCATGAAGGTCAAACGTAGGGTGTTGCCAACAGTTTTGCAGAGGAAAGGGACAGATCAGGGGTAGCAGTGCCTAAATTAATGTCAAAACTGACCTACTAAAGGAGTGTGGATCTGTCACACCATACACATCACTGTGATGTGTGCAAACACTGCTGGGTGCTGCAGCCACAAACCTTTCCCTTGAAGACTGGCTCTTCAGTCCTAGGAATAACCATCACCCGATACCTCACCAACACACGGCACAGCGCTGCACAGTTGGACTGTATGTATAACAGCCACGTCTGAGCTGAGGGGGTGGGGGAAATATTTCTCAAACCCCAAGACACCACTCGTGTGGAAAAACACACTCTGCAGCTCATTCAGAGGCTGAATTTCCCTACCCACACAGATAACAGACGTTCAAGCAAAACAATCGGATAATTAGTTGGGATGAGATTATATACTCCAGACTTAATTCACTCATCTCATCTTGCAGCTTTAGTTGTTCTTAAGGTATATACTGGATTAAGACCAGGTCAGGTAACTGCTCCTCTTCCTGACAAATCCACCACAGAGTAGGAAGCAAAGGGCAGTCAGACCACCTGCAGTCTCATTACTTTGTCTGTGGCTTGGGTTTTGGAGAGACCCCTTGTTCTCTCCCCAGCTCCCTCAGATGAAGATTTATTTATCAGTGCTAAAACCAACAGGCAGTCCACCAGCACCTGTTTTTCCAGCACCACCAGAAATCTTCCACAAGGTCCACTAATCCTCTACAAAAAGTCACATGACCAAACATATAAACAAGCATTTCAGAAATAATAATTGCTTGAAAGATAAGAAAAACATAAACTCATATTTTTATGCGATGTTTGTGACTTTCACCTACTATTTACCTACTATTTCTTCTAGTACCTATTCCTCTTCCATTCAGGTTAGGCGTTCAAAATTTTGTAACACTTATTATCAGGACTATCTAGCAAATTTTTGGAAGGCTTTTAAAGGTGGTAAACACCATTGCAGAGCGTGACTCCATCCAGAGGCACAAGAAATACATTATGTACCAGAACTGAGGAAAGAAAGGCAAAGAGGGAACAAACACACTGTGGCACTCCACAACAAAAGCCACAATATTCCAGTTAAAACCATCGCTCATATTTTGAGACAACCGTGCTCTGGCTCCTCTCATGCAGCCTACAAATTCTCAGCAAAACAATTTACAAATTGAACTAATGCTTTGTATAAAGGATTTTCACAATCTAAAGGGATTTTTTGTTCCCTTCTGAAAATAATGTATCTTCCAGAAAAGCATGGCAGCATAAGGACAAAAGGTTGTAAACACAAGGCCTATCAGATGTGCTTGGTATTCTGTAACTAAATATGGCCTGTCTTCAAAAAAAGAATTAAAATGGTGCTCAGAAAGATGGAAATGACTTTGTATCTTCTTTTTGGAGGAATAATTAAGCAACAGAAATCTGAGAGTTTAACCAACAACTTGTAATCCAGTGTACTAATCTCCACAGCTTGTGTCCATCTGCTATCTCTTGATCTTTCCTCAGACGGCTAATGCCTCGCATCCGAGACTGCTCCATTTGTACTGCACCTGAGGCATGATGGGGCCCTTCCAGGCCCACTGTTGCTCTTGTGCACTCCAGTAACACCAGTCCTAAGCACGCAACCACAACTGTGACACTAACACTAATAATACGTGGATCAGTTCTGTAGGCAGGATATATATTCCAGGGATGGTAAGATATCTACCAAACCCCACAGGATGCAGCACCTGCTGTCTCTATCCAGGGCTTCATAAGTACCATAGTCAGAACAATGATTTTAGTATTCATCAGCAGGATTGTAAACTTTCTGAGCAAGAGGACGGAGGAACCCATTACGTCTTTACTGAATTTCCAGGTGAGGGTATACATCCTTACTCTGTCATCTAACCTGCATCTGGGCACACCACCCCCCCCCATCTCCTTACACTTTGGAAAAGGAGATGGACCACTACTTCATTATTCAGCTGAGTATTCCCACCTTAGTGAAGCCCATCTGACCACAGGGACTTCCTCAGGACAAGGGGAAGAGAGGAAACCCATCCTTTGCCCCTGCAGGCTAGTAGATGATCCCACTGTCATCACAGGCTGTGGATCTCACTGTGAAACGTACAATACTGCCCATACACTGCATAGCTAGAGTATCACACTGGGCTCCTGGATGATCCTTTAGAGTTGTCCTCAAGGGCAACTGGCAGGCAATTATTACATGCTAATAAAGTATGTTGATAATGGCAAATATTAAATAATTAACAATATAATAAAAACCCATAAAATGAACTGCAATGCTCAGTCAGAGATGGACAGCCCAAGATCTATTTTGGATGTTTCAAATGTGTGTCTCACAGCAGAAAAGAGTCACTTCGACTACCCTAGCATCTCCTCGTAATATAACAAATGTGAGTGAAAAGCTAAAATGATGGGATCACTTGTGAACAAGGCTGTGTAACTGAACAAAGAAGCAGAATATACAAATATATTACAAGCAGCTTCCTAGGTCCTAAAAATGAAGGAAGAGGGTGGAAAGAGGGGGAGTACAGCAGTTGTGATTTCTACATGCAGAAAGAACATCTGGAAAACCCGGCTGGAGGAATCAAAAAATTAAATAGCTCTAGATAATACTGATAGGAAATGCAGGTCAAATTGCAGGGATATGATTAAGGACAACAGAATGTTCCTGTAACAATTAAGGGATGTGCAAACAAAAAAAAAAATAAAACAAGACAAAAAAAAAAAGCTTTGGCTAAGGAGTGCACCATCCTGGAAAAAAAAAAAAATATGTGAGAGCTTTTCAGCCTCAGCCACAACATTGCTGTAGTACGGAAAAGCAGGTCAGGTGCAAGTCTCCATCACACTCACAAGAAACTAAAGACCATCTCCAGCTGCCAAGCAAACAAAAGACATAAGACTGCCATGGAGTAAGATGACGAGTCAAGTGGTGTGGATTTTACTCTCAGGTCTGCCACAGATTTCCTGCATAACCTTAGGCCAACAGGTTAGTCCCTCTGTGGTAGTTTCCTCTTTCAACTCCTAGCTAAACATTAAAAGGAACAGGAAGTTGGTGGCAGCTCTACAGCTCAACAGATCACTTTCAGAGAAAACAAAACAACACAACTGCTGTCTGTGCCTTATCCTGCTCCCTTCCAAATTAAACTTATCTTAAACATCTCCCAAGACACAGCATGGCTTCACAATAGAGTCACAAACTGCTCACATCCAGTACCATCCTTTCTGCCAAGCCAAAGGACTGGCAGTAACCTGCAAGCACCACTACCCAACCGCTACCCAGCAAGAGCAAATCCCTTCTCCCTGCCTCTCCCATAGCAGGCTCTTCTGAGCCTGTTCCTCTTGTGGTTCTTCATAACCTTCATGAAGGACCTTATATGGTGACCCACGTAAGCTGTACAAACACTGCACAACAAAACAATGACCTAAGCATGACCATGATTTCTAAATCAGTTAACATTTTTTCTATGACTAGTGCATCAAGGAGCTAAACTTCAAGGAACAAAATGTCTGTATCTTTCAGGTAAGATTGTGCTGATTCGATTCAATTAGAGACTACTTTCTTTTCAGCGCCTCTTCATTTTGGGTACTGGGTTGAATTCAAGGGCTATCACACTGACCTCACTCACCACATTTTTCAGTTTCTCATCTACAACAACATAAGAGAGCAGAAACAAGAGATATGCTTTATCAGTTAAAGTAGTGGCACTATTGTAGATGCAGTGGTCTGGGGATATCAGCAAGGCATGGCTTGCAGAGAGGCAATATCCTCTTTCAGCATATCCAATGCTGCTGGAAAAATGAACGTGTTTTCAGACAAACGAGTCTCCTACAGGTCTGAAAGAAAACCAGAAGCAAAAACATCTCTTTTACACAAATGCAGAAGTCCTAGCCAGAAGCCTGCCTGGTCTTCTTTACAGTATTAGCTGCTCTAATTGAAGAGTATCGCCTTTCCAACTCTGTATTTTATTTGTTAAAGCCACCGTGACACTTGACATATGCTATGATAGAGATGAACTTAAGACCTTTTCAATTATATTTTTATTGTCCTGCCATTTCATGCCCCAAGGAAACAAACAGTGTCAAACGCACATGTTAATCACACTGAAACAACTCTAATTTAATCTGATGTATAAAATCTCCCAGATTTTTCAAAGGAGAGATACTATCACACACTTGTTTTGTTCCACTTCACTAAACAGATACTCTCCCTTATGCTAGATGAAAAGTTTAGCAATGCCAAATGTCAATTTTAAATGATTTGATCTGAAAGCTACATCAGGTCCTGTTTCAGCTAGGCTGCAGGGGGAAAGAAGGCGAGCAGTATAGCTTCTCACTTTGCAAAAAAAACAGCCATGACAACACTCATGCTAGCGTCTTCCTCGAAGACATAGACCAAAAAAGACCAAAGATGTGATGGTCCCCTGCAAGCGTCATGGACTCTTGGAATGTACGAATGCCACAAATCCTTGTTGATAGAAATGCTGACTGGCTCCTTTGCCCCAACTTCATCTCAGAGACTGAAAAATAACTGCTACTTGACATGTAGTACAGGGTCTAGACTGATTAGGCTGCCCCATAGAACTAAGTGGTTTTTTTCTAACCCATCTAACAGAGTCAGTGCCATCTGCTGACCAATAGGCTCAACACCATGCACTTCCCAAGCAGAAACAGAGCCCCTGTGCTTGCACGTGCTCTAAAGTTTTGTATCTCACAGGCTGTTCTTCACTAAGCAGAAAACCAAGGGAGTGGATTAGTGTGGGCTTTGGCATTTACTCAGCTGTATGAGGTCAGCCACTGTCTTCTCAACCAGCTTCCCAGACCCTTCACCCTGAATGGGAAGGGGCAGAGGAAGGACACCGTGGAGGGTAGAAGGCGAGAACTCACCAGCCCAGCACTCAAAGGCACAGCCAAATCAACTCCATCTGCAGGTATCATAAAGGAGAGACAGGTATCTCCCAACACAAAGAGCATATGTGGAGCCAGACAGCTAATTTCCACTCATGGCAAACCCAAGAGAGGAAGTAGAAGGAGGTTGGAATAAATGTTTTCTTTACCATCTGTGGAGGCAGGAGTGTGGGGAACCACAGAGGCAGTTGGACCTTGACTGTGGCTGTGAGACAGGCCCCTTTGCAGTGACAGCCTACAGAAGGCTTCCAGCTCCACGGTTTCAGATTGCTCCTACAAGGACCTGCCTCACTAAATGCTTCACGCCCTGGGAGGGCATTCCACAGGACATGTAAAAGGCATTTGATGTTTACCTTTTGCAGAGAAAACCAGCTCAGGTGTCTCCTCAGTCACCTGCAGAGAGGTTATACACCCTTCCAAATGAGACACGGTTAATCAGAAACATTCAGTAGCAAAGACAGGTGGCAGGAAGACAAATCCAGACAGCTCTCTAGCCCCCGCACATCCCACTTTCCGAGAGAGACATTCACAGGATCTACAGGCAGGACAAGCATGAACACCTGCACTGATCCCCTGCTTGTAGATGGAAGCCAGCAAATCCTGTACAGAGGGTCTCATCACAGCAATTAACAATGCAGCTAATCGTACTTTGCTTCCTTACTTTGGAAGCAGGCTTAGCAGACCAGATGCTGTACATGACCTCCAAAACAAACATGTGAGAGCTGTCCTACACATGAAAGAGCAACACTCTATCAAGGCAGGAGACCGGGGGAAATAACTGCACCATCCAGAGACAGAGATGCACCTTTCTCTTCTCCCAGCCTTTGCTGGGATGAGGAACTCCAGCCATGCGAACAGGATACTTTTCCTGCCTAACAAGCAGCTTGCACTTTCTGATTGTCATGCCTCGCTCTGCTAATACAGCTAACAGAGGCATCTGTCAAAGGCAGACATGTAGCTGAATATTATTCTAGTTTAGCGCAAATACTAAATGGCCAGAGTGGGATCAAACACCACGTGTCTTTTCAGGACTGGGTATGATACCTTTCTGAATCCTCTTTTTCTGACAAGTCATGGCTTCGGGGCTTCTTCTAGGTTTTTTTTTTTGAGGGGTAGGAGGTGGGGTTTGGTTTTTAAAGGAGCACCATGTGCACTATAGCAGTCTAGTCACTCATCTTGAAATGCTTTGAGCAACAACCTATTTTAGGTGATTAATTCATTTTATCACAGCACATTAATACACAATGGTCTCTTATAACTAAAATTCCCACCACAGAAGGCAACATGCTAAGAAACAAAACCAAACCCAAAGCATGACTGACCTATCAGGTTGTTTCAAACTAGAATGGTCTAAGCTTAAAACAACTACCTGCTAATTCTTATTCAAAGAAAAATACAGAGGATATATACATACATATACATGTATGTATACAAACACAGGCAGGGTTTGCAAAAAAGAGCAACTATTTGTCAAAACACCTGTCAGCATTGTGATTTATACATTTAAACTGATCCTTACTCCTACTGAAGAAGCCTTCTCCCCTTTAATTTCCAAAATTACTTATTAACTAGCTGTTGCCACAGTTAGTTTTATAATCTGTTACACCCATAAATAAACAAATTATAAAGCAAGTAATTACGGAGAGCGATTAGATGGAATGAGAAAGTGCAGTTATGCACAGTGTATTCAAATTCAGCTGTCATTCATCCAGCCTATTCCTTTAATGGCTTTTTCTTCTCACTTCTCTTTACTGACATTTACATTCAAAGGTGCAGTATCTTTCAGCTTCCATTTTGAATGAATGTTCCTTGTAATGAGCAACTTGGGCTTGAAAGCATGTTTTCTCAAATGCAGCGGAAAGGTAGTTTTAATGAAGATAAATGAGAAAGCTGGAAAACTGAATCATTTTGCAATCTGAATTAACGCCTATCTGAAAAAGGCTCAACTAAGGAAGGAGATGTAAGACTTTTGGCATCGTGAATTCTAATTATTTCAAGTCTTGGCAGTAATTTTATCAAATAGTAGCAATTTCATTAAAAGGTGCACTGGTAATCATCTACATAAGGCCTCCAGAGGGGAAAATATACCAATAATTGCATAATTATGTTATCATTGCTCTTATGATGGACCACATTAAATACCACAAAGAGGAGCACTGCTTTTTACTTTCTCTAGATATTTAGTTCAGTACTGTTTCCTAGAAGATTACAGCAATAAACAAGACTTTCAGATTAATAAACATGTTCACCAAATCTTGCAGAAAAGACATGGCTATCTTTTATGTCCATATTACTTCATATTCACTTTTCCTTCACTGAAAGGACCAACACATTCATGAGAAAAATGCCGGGTTTACTAACAAAATAGCTAAATTATTTATACAGCTCTTTTACTTAAATAAACGTCATTGCATGACGTCATGCATCCACATGGTACACAGATCCATTTAAGAAGCAGGTTTCGAAGTATTTCCACATCTATCTGTATAAATTATTTTCACCTAGTCAGTGATTCTTAATAAGCCTGCAATAACTTAGAATCCCTTTGTCTAGCTAATGCACAAATTTTGCTGCTAATTAGGTTGGAATAAAATTCTTGTAAGAGCATTGCCTTACAGACAATATCATATCTGATAAATGCACTTTTCATGTGTTAGTATTAGAAAAGTACCTTTACACATGATGCCTTCTGAAACTGTGACCAGGACAACTTCTGGAGGATTCAGCAGCAGGTTCTTCAGAACCTCCTAGCGTGAACAAATCTCGCCTTGAGTAATCACGCTAACACCCAGCAAGATCTGTCACCGTTGTTGTCTTGGAAGTACCTTGAACACAGAGACTAAGATATTTTTCTGACAATCCAGTTTTGTTTCCCCAGCCTTTGTCTGGCAAGGACATACATAACTTAGTCACTGAACTTAATCTCCAACGTCAGCAGAACTCCCACTTACGTATTTTGCTTGCTAATTGTACTATATTTCCTAGTTTACCAATAAGCCCTATCATAAATTCTATATACATGGCACATATAGGTAGCTGCTTATTGAAAAAGTGGTCCTCCTTCCTACTCCAGGAAACATACACAGTAAGTCATCACACTGTGAGTGCAGTCTGAGCACCTTGCCTAGGCAGGGAATCCCATTTCAGCATCACCTCTGACGGTAACTAGTTTATGGGAGCAGACCAGGAACACAGGTTTTACTTCTCCTGCTTCAATTTGACCTCTTTTATTGTGCTGCTTTCCTCAAATCTTGGGTACGATGATATTAGCATTACTGTAAATTCAGCAATTTTATGTATAATACCTGGAAGTCAGACCTGCTATGCAATGGGAAACTTCAACAGCTTGTGTTACAATGAATGCTACTGGGAGGAAGCTTTTATTTTGTTGAAGATAACATAATTTCTTTTCAAAGTTAAAAAGTTATGCTCATCCAGGCACAGAAAGCACTTCCATGTGTATAAAATAGCAAACAGGCAACAAAACCAAAGAAAAGAATCAGGCAGTCATCGAGCATCTGAAAATGAATGCCTCAGTATCAGGTCCTAGTGCAGAAGAGCATCTAAGGTTTATGAACAGAACCACTTCAGGTACAAATACGCTATTAAACTGTATATCTAATTTAATACTATGATAAAAGTAAAAATGTAGCAATTTTAGAATATAAATTTTCCTCTTATAAAGTAAAAGTATAAAATAATATTGAACATAAAACAACATAAATTCAAACTTAACAACTCCTGTAATCATTAAAAAAAAATTCAAGGCAAAAAATTATTGAAGCCGTACATTTGCTGCCAACATTTTAAATATAATCAAACTACCAAATTCATGGAAGTCACTCGCTGAACACCTCTAGGCAGGTTGTGCCGCAGTGATAAACCAGCCTTTGGCATCTGAAGTCTCCTAGCAGGTGCAGAGAAATTATTTCCTTTGTTTCAGTTCATTCAGTACAATCCCTAGTCCATTCAAGAGGCGCTACTAATCAGGAGTTGAAAAAAACCCATGGATGTTTTTTTCCATTGCCATTTTAAGAATAAAAAGAGGATGAGATGGACTAGTTCTAAAATTTTTACAGCATAGTGTAAAAAAAACCCACCAGTTTTGACTACAGATAGGCCTTTCAGACATTAATTCTTTATTTCAAAACGTTTCTCAATGAGTTTTTTTCTTCTGAATTGGCTGACTTCTATGTGATGCTATTTATCTAACAGAAGAACATTTCAGAATTCTCGTTTCCTTCATTGTAATTGATGCAAATTATCAGTAAAAATCAATTATCTAGTACAAGAATTGTCAACACTTTCTGTTTTCACAGTAAAACATTCACTGGAAGAATCAGAATAAGTGTACATGTAACAAGCTACATAACTGCTTAAATACAGGCACGGTGATTAATCAAAGCAAGTATAACATTAAGTGCAAAGGCTATATTTAATTAAAACTCTATCTCAATGGTAATAAAGGAGGTTAAACCTTTCTTTACAAAATGATTAAGTACAAATGCGAAACAGTTAAAATGAGGCTTACTGTTGGCTGATTTAAATCATGATTAAAATCAGATTTACAATGCTTTGAGTCAAATTGAAGCACACAGTACATGGGGAGATAACTATTTTGTTAAACCTGGGAGCACTACATTTTTATCTGGAGTCAGATATCAATTTTACAGATCGTATCTGGAGGAAATGCAAACAAGTTGAAGAGCGCTGAGAAGAACAAGAGGAGGAATTACAAAAGATGCATTAAAAGAAAAGGCTGAAAAACATTCCTTATAGAAAAGTTAAGTCAAAGATGTTATATTAACTGTGAACATATAAAATGTTTTTTGAGGATGGTGATCAGCAGTTCACTGCAGCCACCAAAGCAGGGGGAAAAAAAAGGCTGGAATTAAATGGCCAGCAAGGAAGATTACGTTAGGTATCAGGAGAGGCTTTGGACCTTTAACAACTAGCTATATACTAGAAAAGATGGGTTGTAGACTGGACCAGAACTCTGCCTTAGAGCAGGTCAAACAAAAGTCCACCTGGGAAGACCTGCTCCATCTGAGCCCAGGAGAAAGCAGGGACTGATCAGATGACCTCTGCAGCTCTCCTCCAGCTTTACTCTTACAGTTTTGTGGAGTTTCCAAAGACTTGCTGTCTCTTAGAAACCCAGATGCAGAAGGCAGGTTGTATGCATGAGAAAGCCATATTTCATTCAGCAAAGAATGAAGTTTCCAGTCCTGAAGGCTGTGGACAAAACCTTCCACACGATACCCATGTAGTCATTAACTCCAGAACAAAAAACAGATTAAGAGAGCCAAGTGCAAGTTTTCAATCTCATGATACCTTTCATCAGCAACCTAGTTAGTTCTGAATGGCCTAGGTATGTGAATACCCAAAAACACCTCTGTTACACAGCTCATTGGGACCTTTCTCCCCCTCTGAAATACGAAGGCTCTGAATGACAGGTTACAACCAACAAGTTCCATTTCTTTTTTCAGTGTGGTTTTTGCACAGAAGTTTTATTAAAAAGAAGCCTACTCCACGTCATGAGAGTTTGTTCACACAGCATGAGCAGGTGAGCACTAATTCAGTTAAGACAATTACTGATAGGAAAAGAAAGGAGACAAAGGACTAACCTAGCATTTGCCAGGCTTCCAGACAACCTGTAAGGGACGTATCTCTCCAAGTTTCAAATTTCTTTGCCATGGTTTTCATCTATTCTTAACAAATCAGCCCATGCATCCTCTTATCACTTAGATTTACAACTGTCAGTGCCTAGTTGACCAGTGAATTCTTCTCCATATCAGATATTTAATGATTATGCTACATGATTACAGACTCAGCTGTCAGATGATATTTCAAATCATAGACATTTAATACTGTCAGCCACACGAATGGCAAAAAAATCCTGTAGTTGATAACTAAATGATGCCTCTTTTTAGTTACAATTTCGAGAAATGATCCTTATGGAGCAGCCCAGGAGCTGCATAGCATGGTAGCAACATTAGAAACTTCTTTATTATTTACGTGTCTATGAGCCATAATATAAAGATAGTATAACCATGAGCCTTACTTGGTGCACAAAAAAAATCTGTTGCGACATGGAAAAGATCATTAAAAATCCATTTAAAGGTATATCTGAAAACCTATGTTTTCAGAATAAATCAATATAATTCCCAAGAGTAAATCCTCTGACAGATTAACATTTACTGTGCTTTCCAATTGGTATACCCTAGAAAACAGGAGTCTCATTCTCTCTTCAAACACAGCTGTTTACACTCTCCTTATGCTTTTATCACTAACGGCAGCAATCTTGGACAGTGGACAAACAATACACTCCAGTTGCCATTAGGTTTGGCAAACAGCCAAGGAGGCTACTCATACATGTAAAATTATGTTCATTTATGACTGTTTTCAGGATTCATTGTTAAAGAGGGTCCTTTGAGAAAACGCTCTTCTAAAAAGGGCTTAAACTCACTGAAAAAGCCAGGCACAATATTTTTGCAGTAAAAGAATACAGAAGAGTAATAATAATTTTAAAATTCCTTTCATGCCAAGCCCTAGTAATTTCATTCAAAATCTTCATATTTTTTTAAAATACATGTCTAAAAGATGTAACAGACAGATCTGGATCAGCACTTTCATTAGATCCCTTTAGCATCGGCTCTCCCATTTCACCTAAGGTTATAATGAACACCTTAAGCTCCATTAAGACTGAAGAGACTAATCAGGGGGAGCCAAGTTTCTGAAGGACAGAAACAACTGCAAGTTGTTTCATGTGCAGAGGAACATTCAGGAGAACACTGAGAAATTACAAAAAGGCAAAGTTTTACACTTAAAGTGAGAGGGTACTTACAGTAAATGCAATGCATTAGGATATTAGACCTCATTTCCTCTAGCCATTCTCCGAACAGCTGAAGGAGACTTAAGGAAATGAGTCAAAATCCTGGAAGATGTTTGTACTAGACAAAAAAGAAAACAACATCTGTAAAATCATATGTCACACACAGAGCAAGACAATGTGCAGCGCTTGATCTCTGCAATGGCATTCATCTTTACGGACAGAGTGAAAAAGCTGAAAAGTAGATTAACCTTGAGCAATTACTGCCTCTCTTCTACGAGATTGATATGAGATTAAATCAGTTGTTGTGTATTGTAGATAAACATACATGCTGTTGAAACTGTTTTATGCTGTGTAGTTCTTGTTTTATCCAGAATTTGTTATTCCTTACCTTGAGATGACAGGAAAGTGTTTACTGAAAGTTCAGGCTACAAATGTGTAATATTTGGTATATAGTTTGACAGCTCCAGATATGTCTTGAAACTCTTTCTAACAGCTTGCACTAACAATAAATTATAGTTCAGACAGAAATCCAAAGAGTATAAATATATCATTAAGAGTTTCTCACAACAAACCAGACAGAGAAAAGGACAAGTTTCACTATAAGAAACTCCTACCGACTGGAATATGACTCAGATGTTCCCCCTAAAACCTATCTTAGCTCATTTTCGCATATGCTAACAACATATCCTTTCTGATTCCACCTGTGTCCTGGTGCAGTATGTCCCTTCTGGAGGTGACTCAGGATCTTTTGATCAATCCAAACACCTGCAAAGCAGTGTTACTGTTTGGACAATCAACGATAGGTTTCTGGGAGGGCTGTGGTGGAGAGCCCCTTCAAAGCCAGTACAACCCAACAGTACCACAGCTGCAGTCATCTGTCAACAAGAGGCACACTCTTGCAAAATGAGCTTAGAGACTGGGTCTCTATGAATGGTACTTAAATGGGATGCAAATGGGAGTCTCACTTGTGCTAAATTTATCACATTCTTTATTATAAAGGCTGAAGAAAAATGACATACACACTTGCTGGGAGAGGGTTCCCAGTTGTACCAGAAGGAAAAAGAGTCTAGTACTGAGCAAGCTTTGAGTTTTCAATTCTGCTTCTGGCAGTGGCTTTGGACCATCTTTCCATGCAGGAGAAACTGCGCTGTCACAGCAGAGAGAGGAAAAAGAAAAGGAGATAGCAGAGATGGAAGCAGGGAAGTAGGGAGGGCAGGATACTCAAATGGTTAGTGGGGGTCAGGGCAGCTACTGAGTGACAGCAATCAGAATCCTCATCAAGTTCAATCTTCTTCCTTCAAGCCTCCTCCCTCCTACCTGCTGACAGGTAGCAGGAAACATTACTAAAACAGACATTCTTCCCTCTGGGCACAGGGAGAGCCTTCTATTACTCTGCAGTCAACTGAAAGAAAAAAAAAGGTTATATTGATAGTGCTGAAAGCAACCGTGTCCAGTCTTCCATGACCAAGGGATGGAAATGCCAGAGAGATTCTGGCAGAATACTAGCGGGTGGGGCCAGCGTGAGCCTTGCAGAAGGACAGGAGCGGCACAAAGGACAGACCATTCCCAAATATTGCGTGAAAGGACTAGACAATCTCCAAATCGAAGGAAAAGGAGAAGTATACAATAGGATGCAAGAAAAATAAAAAGTAGGAAGGGGCTATGGACAAAGGAGATAAATGGCTTACCTTCTGAGAAGCCACACTAAACTGTTTTCTACATTTTCCTTCCCTATTTGCAATCAAAGGAAGAAGCTCTTGACTAAAGACCAAAAAAAAGATACTTAATATAAATTCGTATACCTATAAACAACAGGATAGGACTGAATAGGGACTTTGGGAAATCATCCAGTCAAAGCATCTGCACTAAGGCAAACCCAAAAGTAACCCAGGGTCACACTAGCTCCAGAGCAATCCAGCACAGCAGATCAGCCCCATCCTGCCTGTCACTTCTGATGTCCCCTGTGCCTCTGCCAGGGCACAAGCCATCACTCCAATACCTCCTCCAGCACAAAACTAGCCCTGAATATTCCTACATCTGTGTAATACACAGATGATGCGCATATGTACCCAAAGACAGTTGTGTTTCGCAACAGCAAGTCATTTATGCCTACTACACAGTGGATTTTTGTCTACACAAGTTTGTCTGATGTGCCCCTGAGGTCACATGTCTCCCAGAAGTAAATGTCTGCACCCAGAACCAGAGATAGATGACGAAAAAGGTCTCCCCCTTGCCTCTCCAGTACTCTGAAGCCGGTATTTCATGGCTTTCAGAAGATGCTGCCCGTCTGACTTGTTTCTCAAGTTTTCCTCAAGGACAGTCTAAACATATGACGAAGGAGAACCTTCAAGTGCAAGCAAGAAAGACATAAGTAAAGAAAGTTGGTGGGTATTAATCAATTTTTAAATTTATTTATCTTGAGGAATAACTCATTGGTAGGAGACTTCTCCATCCCTGTGGCCAGCAGCACTGTGCAGGTATATATGGGTATTTCTAAACAGGAGAGTTCAAATTGTTGGCTATCACGCTCTAGTTCAGATTATCAACAAACAAGAAGAGTAAACCCCAAATGTTACCCAAACAAAACTATTCACAAAAAAAGTGTTCATAAATCAACCCCTGCCATCTCTCACACCCCGGAATAAAATGCTTACAATAAAGAAGCATAAACAGTCACTACTGTTAGTTCCTGGTATTTGAGTTGTATGCGCTGCGGGCAGCATGGGCAGAGACTCGGAGCCCTCCGCGGCTGCTCTCACACGAGATGCTCTGCAAGGCTCCTCTCTCTTGGTGGCAGCAGACGTTTCACACCTAACACCGTGCATCGCCTCCCTGGATCCTCTGCTCGCTCTCAGATAAGCAGCAAAATAACCTTTCACGTTATCCGCTTTCAGACTTCAGTACACAGGGCCAAATTCCTTCCTGGGTGCAACTCCTCAAACGCAAGCAGCGACCTTATTAGAGTAACCCTCCTCCGTGGGCTCTCCCGACGCCTCTTAAGCGCCTACAAACTGTGCGAAGAGCCGCACGGCGACTCCGAAAGCCACGTGCGAAGCTGCCCCGCGCTGCAGACAGACGCTCCACCCGAAATCACCGGCCCCGAGCGCTACGGCTGCGGTCAGGCGAGGAGATCCCCTCTTACCGAGGAAGCGGAACTTTGCATTTAGACCCGACACAACTAAGTTTTTTTGGGGCTGACCAACCTCTCGAAGGTCTGAAAGAAGCTGTTTGCCCTCCTCTTTAACGCCGTGCCAGCGCAGACCGGTTCTTGATGACCGGCCCTGCACTGAGCCGCCTGCCCAGTCCCTCCGGTCGCGGGATACCGACCCGATGTGGAAGACACCGACCCGATGTGGAGGACACCGACTCGACGGGGGGGCACACCGGGGCACCCAGCCGAGCATCACCCCGCGGGGAGGCTTCACCTCTGCTCGGGAGCGATGGACACCTGACGGCGGCGGCTCGTTCCCTGCCTATTGTTCAACGAGCACTTCATTGCGGGGACATTTTGTACTGATTATCAGACAGTTTATTGTCATAACAGCCCGGCCCGGGGAGATGGGGAGGGAGGCTCCCTGCCGGTCCCTCTCCCAGCCCCGAATAACCAAGCACTGCAAACAAAGGACTTCTTTTTTCTCCCCGGCGGGGCGTCCCGCAAGGCCGTCGCGGGGCGATGCCAGGGCGACCCCCGCAAAGACGCCGCTCCCCGCCGGAGTTTCTCCCCTCATGCCCCCGCGCCTGCCCCGTCCCCCGCGCGGTCCCCGCGGCTCCCACCTGCGGGGAAGAGGCTGAGCAGCAGCACGGCGTGCGCCAGCTCCCAGGCGAGGGACGCGCCTTCCATCCCGCCGCCGCCGAGCCCGGAGCGGGGCGGCTGCCGCTCGCACCGCGCGGCGCGCACAGATGCCCGAGCCCCCGCGGCACGGCTCTGCCGAGCGCTGACGGCCCCGACCGAGCCGCCGGCCCCGCCTCCGCCGCCCGCCCCGCCCCGCCCCGCCGCCACGAGGATGGGTGCAGGTGAGAAGTTCGCTCCCCCCCACCACCACCACCGCCCGCGCCCTGGTTTGCCTGGGTGGGGCTTGCTGGAAAGACCCCCCCAAATACACCCCGAAATGAAGAGAAAACCCAACTGGACGAATATACACACAATGCTGGCACACGTGCCGACTGTGCAGACGTGCTGGGCGTCGGGCGGTGCTGCGAGGAGGGGTCGGGGCTGGGGAAGCCCTGGAAGCAGCGTGGGTTTCGGTGGGGAGGCGGCCAAGCGGGCCACGGGGGTCTGGAAACGAAGAGAGCATCCCTCAAAGGGCAAGGACAAAGCTGTTTGTCTCGCTCTGAAATCCTCGCTCGCAGCTCCGGGAGGTGTCACCTCCGATTCTATGTGCAACAAAAGTAACGCTTCTGCCCAAGCTCGCACCGCTGAGATCTTCAACTGTGCCCGCTTTGGGCTGTCACCTGTCCAGGGTCAGCCGGAGTACGGAAGAGGGACTTAAAAGTGTGTCCTGTGACACAAAAGAAAGGCTTGAAAGAGCTGGCTGGTTTGCTATGGAAAAGAGAAAGCTGACGGGGAGCTTAGACAACCTTAGGAAAAGGTTGTTACAAGGAGGACTGTGAGCAGTTGTTTTGCGCGTCTCTCAAGGGCAAGAAAAAAAAGTAATCCATTTAGTTTTCAGGGGGGGGAAAAAGAGCTTAAATGTTAGGAAAGCACTTGCAAAGAATAAGAATGTACTCTACAAATGCACTGCAAGGAAGAGGTTATGGAATCCCACAGTGGGAGTTTTTAAGCACTGATGAGACAATTGATGAGGATCTGGGAGCACTTGCTTCTGTAGGTACAGAGCCGGAGAGGAGCTGCTCTTCAGGCAGCAATAAAGCAAACTGCAGAAATGTCTGTCTTTAACAGTGCTTTGTCGGTCAGTGTCACATGCTGCTCGGGTGACAGAGGTGACACAGGCAAAGGAGTCAACCACGCAGTAACTAGCTGTGCTCTGCCCAGGTATCCACAGGCACCACCCCAGCAAACAGGTGGAGGAAGGACACACAGGCTGTCAGAAAACCCCAAACGCTTCTGGATGTAGAGAAAGATGTAGGGAACACCTGGCAAAACCTTCACCCATGGAAAATCGTAAATATAGACTTGTTGAAAAGTGTCAGTACAGATCAGAAAAGTTATTGAAGGTAAATTATTCCTTTTTTTCTTTTCTTCATCTTCTTTTCTTTTGCAGTACTGTCGTTTTTTTTCCCAAGGTTAATAGCACTGTCCCATATGGTCCAGCAGTAGATGAAAGTCTTGTCTTATATGTTTAAAATGGTTCTCTCCATTTCTTTACTCTCTTTCATCTCTGACAGATAGTCTCTTTTGATGAGTGAATCCTTACTCTGCTGCAAAATGGAATACATTTTTGTTAGCACACCAACAATTTCAAAATCAAACATAATTTTTAAATCGTGTTTCTCACTAAGTGCTAGCCTCATCAAATTAATTCTAGATGGGAGGCGGGGGGAGAAATAGCTTCAATACTTTTAGTATACTTCAGATTTTCCAGGCATCTTTGGGTTTTATTTTTGTAGGAGGAAAAGAGCATTCACAGTTTAATTTCTTAAAGATGCAAAGGCAGTGCACAATATACTACAAGAGGTTTCCACTACAACTTTATCAAGGAACACGTGATGTTGTTATTGTGACAGGTTTCGCCCTGTTGTTCTTGATTAGTGCTCTTTCAGTTACTGGCCTGCCTTTATGTCCTGCACATTCCTGATCACATGAAACCAAACTCCGCATGGCCCTGCATCATGTGCCTTATTTTCACAAGCATTAGGTGGATGTTAGACAGCTGAAAATCGGGGTGGCAATGATATCCTCCGTGCATTTTGCCTGGCTATAAATAGCTACAGTAAGTGGGAAACGAAGGTGAATTGGTTTTAACCTTGCCACTTCATTTATTTTTAATAATTATAATGATAAACACAGTTGCCTTTTCCATTTCTGAATGCTATAAGTTCTTTTATCTATGTTCTCTTTGCATTATAGAAGAAAAAAAGGAAGTTTCTTAAGCAGTGGAGGATTTTGTTGGGTCTTTTTTCCACTTTTGTCCAAAATAGGTGAGCTTAAGCCAAAAAGTGTCTTCTTTGCACCTCCAGCCAGCTTAACATGTTTATGTCTTCAGTTATCATTGAGCTGTTGTGTCAGTGCATTAGGACAAGGAATGAGTGCCTTCTCTCCTTGTCTGCTGGAACCAACTTGCAAAAGGTTAACATTTTGGGAAAAGAGGGACGTCCACAGTTTTTTGGAGACAATAAATACATATTTGGAGATAAAAATGATGTGCTTGGAGAAATACATAAAACCCTATTCTTTGGAAAGCTCTCTTCACCTTGAAGTCCTTCAAGTCATTTAACATTTATGCACCAGCTCCTTAGAATAGTCAGCTCAAAAGATTGCTTCTACATATCCATAGGGTTGCTTACTGGAGTAAGCACTGAATAGATCAATAATATTGGTAAGATTAAGCTATTGTCATTGAATAACTGGTGCCCCAATGAAGGTCTTAGGTTATTTCTGTATCTGAATGAAAACACATTTGGAAATTAGCTAGTTCGGTGGTTTCGAACAGCTTGTCAGGGCTGTGAAAACCTTTTTATTCTAAATCTTTACAACATAAATAATCTGTGGGATCTATTTTATCTATGGCATGAGATATCTAATGAAAAGAGAGAAAAATATCTTTCTGATGCAGCCAGTCAATGCCAGCTAGAATCCCTCCTGATAAACCCTGTGATAATAACTTTTTTTCTGTAAGGTTATATTTTCATTTTTCTAAATTGCAGATTGATAGAGCTCAGTCTGCAGCATCACTGTTCCATATGAACTGGCAGCTCCAGCCAGCCAGCCTGCTCCAGAATTAACTCCTCTGTGATTCCTGAAGGCTTTCAGAAATTATGAGAGTTTGAAACATGTATTGATTTACCAATGTTGTAAAAACTATCTAATCATTGGCATGAAAGTTTGTTAAGATTTTTAAAAGTGAGAAGTGGTTAAATTTCTGCCTTGTGCATTCATCTGAAACAGCATTTCTGAAGCACGGCTGTCAGGAATGTCATATGACCACTGTGCAAAAAATATATACTCAGCACTCTGCTGTATCTTAATTTTAATCGACAAAACTGTAGTTGTGAATTTTCTGAGCCTGTTTATTAATAAAAAAGAGGTGTGAAATCTGCTGGTCTAAACTGTTAGTATGGCAAAGCATAATCCTGCTGGATCTGTTTTCTAGAAGCCTTGAAATTTCAGGACATCCCATTGCATTTAGTTTTGTTAATTACTAGCCTTCTAAATCCCCACACTGGCATGTTAAGTGTGGCTGAGTGAAGAAAACAGATAGTATTTGATAAGCAAATATCTGAAGACTTCATTAGTAGATCATAGGATTATAATGTCTTCCATGCAGTTTAACTGAAGACACTTCCTCTGTTTTTAGCAGAGATGACACTAAAAGAAGTGCAGATAAAGTGGACACCTTTATCTCATTCCCCCTGGAATATGAGCCTTCAATGGAAACCATTCAGTGTTACTAAAGTGGGAGGTATCCCTTATTCTGGTTTAATGCAGCTTTGTAAAATACTTACTAAATCCCATTGTGCCCGTGATCTTAAGTCAGCATTGCCATCCTAGTTAATTAAAGAGTTTTCCAACACTGAATGTCAAGAGCCTAGATATAATCATCATTGAAGCTTGAAATATATGCTGGTTTTAAAGGCATCTTGTATTATCACATGCATAGCACACTATTGTAAAAACTGGCTTATCAGTATAAGCTTAAGCGGAAAATAAAGACTCTAATCTTCTTGATAGCATTTTTTGTTAGTTTATAGCCTGCAATCTTACTAAGAAAAGAGATTTGTCTTTATGAACTGCCAAGTACGGTTCTTGCCTTTATCGCTTGCTGCTTTATTTGCACAGGCCACTGTTGGAAGCTGACTAAATGCTGCAACTTAGGTCTTTTCACGTGTTGTTTTGTCTTGTTTCATTTCGTTGCTTGTTGTTTTGGGGGTTTGCTTTTTTTTTTTTTTTTTAAACAAGTTTAACATATCAAAATAATTGTGGAGAAACAGCTGATTTGGCTCCCTTAAAAGCATTCTCAGTCCCAGTTCATGGCTTTTCCCGTCCTTCCCTGGCCTTCCCACACATGGCAGCTTTGGGCTGCAGACCTGGAGAGCCTTGTCCTCGCCCTCTCTGCCTGCTCCCAACAAGATATTAATGCCTCAGTTGCTGAAAACATATCCAGGCTCTGCATCTCGTGACAAGAACTAGCTTTGCTTTGCCATTCATGAATGGAATCCTTCTGTGTTTTCTCACAGTGTTTTGACATATCTGAAATCTAAATAAATGTTGTTTTTCTTCTGAGGTGATTAAGGCCACATGAGATCCCAGTGACTCCTTTGGCAATTTTTAACTTCATTTTGCATATGAATTTTGGGATCAAATAATAAGAAAACTACAACAAAAGCAAAAGAAACCCCTTGACTAAGCTGACCTATGTCAAAAGTGTGATGTGCAGAACATGATGTTTGTCTTGTCTGAGTTTCCTGATTAGATAAACAGAAAAGCTTGTTTGTTTTATCACATCTTGTTTGTTGCATCACCTCTCAAAGTATCTTTCTTTAACCTATCTTAATTTTTCACTATTTAGGTGCGTTAGAAATTGCTTGTATCCTTTTTAGCCTTGCAAAGCATCTTCAAAGTTCTTTAGTTCCCGTTTTGTTTACATCTTTATGTAGTTTGCAGAAATGTGTTGTTTTCTCTTTATTCAGCTTTAAAACTCGTTACTAACCTGGGTTGTACTTTATGGCAAGTGTTCTCTCTTCACTTCTCCTGCCAGTGCTTGTCTCACATGTCTGGCCTGAAGCAATCAGTCTTTGTCAGGGGAGCATCATATGAGCCTCTCGCTTTCTCCCAGTCCCATCCTCAAGGCGTGCTCTACCCGTCTCCTTGTACAAAGCAAGACAGATTTGTCACAACCCCATCACCTCATTTGGAACAAGGATATCAGTGTCCAGCCTTAAAACCAACTGTTATTTATTACATTTCAGTGAAGACCGTTCTTAAAATAGTAAACAGGCTGCACATGTGACTCATTTAATATTTTTCATAGAAAGACTAAGGAGCCTGGTCTCCCTATCTGCTGCCCCACAAAGCTTGCCTCAGTTTCTGCTTGCTTTTGTTCAGTTCCCAGGATGGCCATGAGCAGCTGAACTTCTTAGAGACTACAACACTTTTTAGTTAGCATCTCAGTCTTTGAGCAGGTAACTCCCAGCTTTGGTAAAGCAAGGCCTGCAGTTTACTCTAGATGGATGGAGTATTCCCAGAACTAACAGCTGCTCCATTGCCTCTCATTTCTGCCCCTGCCAGTTTTTGAGTAACCTACACAAAATTAAAATGCTGTAGACATTGCTACCTGTATGGGGTAGGTAACCCTTACCAAAGCAATGCTGTGATGTCTTAGGGGACCGCACAGCAGGTATGTACATATTCACATTTTCATTACAATCTATCTCTTAGTTCTTGGTAACTAGAAGTCTGTAAGAGATTATTTTCCTATCAGTCTTATTGCATTTTCATACAGCTATATCTTGTACTGCCAGAGGCCTTTGGAGCTTTTTTTTTTCAGCTATATAGATTTGCTAATGCAGTGTATGTTATAATCCCCAAGCCCCCCTTCATGCTGATAGATGGCAGGGAAAACATACACACCACTGGGAGAGTAAAGGGCAGTCAAGGGTGCCTGTCATTAGGAAGGTCATGCCCATCACATTTATTGTCCAGTCCTCATTTTTTTTCACCCGTGCAAGTGTTTTTCAGACTTTTTGATAAGAGTTTTCAAACTGAGATGATGCAGTCACCTTTGGAAATTTCCGTGTGTAGCCCGTTACATAGCACAAGTGAGCTTTTGCAGACACTTTCATCCGCCTCCCAAATGGATGCTGGCTGCCCAGCATCCTGGGAAGGCCTAGAATTGCAACTTGATGAATTTGCATTTTGATGACTTTTTTTCAGGCTGGATAACCAGAAAGAAAAATCTCGTTCATGAAGATGCAGAGGAATAAAAATGCTGCTTGTCCTTCTGAAACGGATGTTGTAAAGCCTGCTGATATTAACGATACAATCTAGATTTAGAAGGTTTGTGAATTTGGACCTTAAGAGGCAATATTCTATTAAATGAGATGGCTACTTCTTTTTTCTCTTGGTGTCTGAGTTTAAGCAGATTTAGTGGAGCCGTATCAGTTTAATATGCTCCAATTCAGTCAAATGAGTTTTAGGATATGTTTTCTGAGATCCTTTTCCTGTTTCACCTCTGTTCTTTTAAGGAGTTCGCTTGAAATGATGCATTACCCAGGTGTGCAATATTTATCTAGATAGTTCTGCACATTTTTCTGCACATATCTGTCTAATATTCTATACAAACAACTGCATTAGTCTAAAAAAATATATTCCTAAGACTGTATCTGGCTTTGCGCTGTTATGTTCAGCTGGTTCCCTCTTCTATGTTATTTTGCTTCTGAATTCAAGAGCACTGCTGGCAAAACAGTTTAGGCAAACCCCTAATCCTAGCTCTCAATCTTACATAAAGCCAGGCTCCAGCTTGCGTACAGCTTCCCGCACTCAGAGGACTCTGCTTTTAGGAGGTGACCTCCAGCAGCTGCACCAAGGTGTGTTCTCAGAGCTTACCAGCTCTTTGCAGTGGAAAAGCCCTGCCTTCACTTCTCTCTCTGTCTTAAATCTTACAGACATTTATATCTCAAAGCCTCTCTTCCCTGCCCCAGGTTCCTTAATTAAATGCCTACAGACCTGTTACCCACTAATAGGCAGCTGCCTTTACGGGGGGAGTTGTTGTCACCTGACAGCACACAAGACCGGTTTGTGACAGGAAAGTGTCCAACTAAAACTAAGATTTGGGATCATTTGGGGTTCACATAAGAAACTATGGAGTCTCCTTTTGCCATATGCTCCCTGTTGGAAATAATGCAAATGTAAAGTTCAGTTTTACAGCTTAGGAGACCCATACCCCTCTAGGCATATGGCCTTTCATGCTGAGGAGATGTGCATCCACTGGGATTCAGTTTTCACAGCTGATAGCGTGGTTTCTGTGTTTGCCTCCATCCCGAAATACTCTCTATCAATCAGACCTAGATTTTTCACTTCAATTTGCAAGATGCAGGCTGTGAAATAGGCTTAGGAACACTCTGACCCTTCTCCCTAACTTTGTATGCTGCTGTGGCACTCTAACTTACTAGTTCTTTGTTTTGGTGCCACATTTCTTTTGCGGAGCCACAGAAAAGGTTATTTTTCATCCCTAATCTAGTCTGTGATCTGTTTTACTGTGTGGCTTCACAAACTGCCAAACTGATGGAGGAAAAGCAATGAGAACAAGCAGTGAGAAGGAACTTGTGCTGGCTTGGTGCTGCAGGCAGCACTATGAAAAACAAGCTCTTGTTCCAGAGGAGCCAGCCTTTAAATACATACCTAAATGATAGGATACCTTTTTCTGAAGCCAGGTGTGACGGTACTGACAGGTGATTCCCCATTGCAGATGGACGTGTAAATAGCCGGAGCAGTTTAAACAATGCAAGACAGAGCCACTTCCTCCTAGTAGTGGATATCTTGGTTATCTCTGAGCTATTTCCCCTGCCTCACGTCAGCTGGCCAATTGTTCTGTGCCCAGTCTGGGCTGCTGCCACCACCGCCTTTATTTATCCTTATATTAAATGTTATACAAGATGTCAGTTATAGGTACAATCTGTTAAATGCATGATCTCTGATGTGTTACCAGCCCTCTCTGTACAGCCCACATATGGCCCATTGTTAACACAGATGTCAGCCTAGGATCAGCTTCCTTATCTCATTGCACCTCAGAGAGCGGGCAGCTCTTCCCTCCCAGCTTTTGCTGGAGTTCATGTGTCAGAAGTGGATCTTTTGTTTGGGACTTTAGGGATGAAATTAGTATAGCAATTAGGATGTGGCTGTGGCAAACGTCCACTCATTAGTTCTATGACAATGTGCACGGGATTTATGACAAGAAGTCAAAATAACACGGTAGGGTAGCTCCTTTCAAAGGCAAATTTAACAGGTGCTGTTTGCTGAATCATAGTCAGAGTCTCAACCTGGGGTTAAATCCCGGGGCATTATTATTTGTAGCAGCTTGATGCCATGTTAATAATTCTCACTATGCAACCGCTGTATAAGATAAGCAGAAATATGCAGAAAATGTTATACATAATATTTAGAATTCTTCTTTTGCCTCCTTTCACAGATGATTTCTCAGCTTCTCTAACATGATCATATGATGAAGCATGTGTTATTTTGACCCTTGTAAGCCTGGAAGAGCATTAGCATCTCAAGTTCCTTTCCAAACACTTCAGAAATCCTTCTGCAAACAAACACTGGAGATATTCAGAGCTAGCAACACGTCATAGACCTTGGGTTAATGTTTGACTGATATTATCAGCCACTAGTAAAATAGAGAACTGTAGCCTATGTTCAAAGTGAAAATGGGGTCCTGGATCAAGCACAACAAATGTTCATTCATTTTGTATTCATGTCATGGTGTCATGTGGGTACATTGGGTAAAATGTTATTGATTGATAACTCATTGAGTTTTGTTTCTCTTAGTTCTTTAATGAAGACAAAATCCCTATTGAATAAGACAGCTGAGACTGAGATTCACCTGCGTCTAAGCCAGATGACTAGATGCTATCTATATCTAATGCAGAAGTGCAGGCATCTCCGGAGTGACAGTCACCCAACCTAAAGCAGGTGAGACAAATCATCCTCTGGAGATGTCTTTTGCCTCCTCAGAGGAAATCTAGACAACTACGTGAAATCTACATATGCCATTTAATCTGGAAGGTTAAGAGTCATTTCCTTTAGATACCTAAAGAAATAATAGGGTGGAGAAATACAGTCGATGTAGACTTTCCTCTGCAGATAAATCCAAAGCAGTACTAATAAAGTACTTAGACATGGAGACTCAGTCACAAACGCAGGTCTCTCTAGATATTGCAATGCTGCGAGCTACATCTCTTATCACCTCACTGTTTTCAGCTATGAATGGCACAGCCTTAAACATGTCTGCAAGTCTCCTTTCACAGTGGGGAAAAAAGGGACCCTGCAGCTGCCATATGGCACTGGAATTTGGGACACCACCCCCCTCACCTCTCTGCTCCACTGGACAACTTCAGTGAATTTTTTTTGTGCCATGGTGTCTGCAGCTATAAGGTGCACTAATCTCCTTTGCAAAATGCTTTGTGCTCTCTGGCTAATGAGGGCATCACAAGAGCAAGGTATTAGCCTCCCAGAGAGGTTATGAAGCATCTCCAGTATGTGCAACATTCATTTCCAATATGCCTCTGGGCCTCGTTAGCTGGCTGGTGTGTATTCCTCCCTGGAGCTCCTCTCCTTACTTTGCATCAAAACCAACTGTACAAAGTCCACAGGCTGCAGACGTCCTTTCACTCAGTTTCCTACCAATACCTTCCTTGAATGGTCAACTTTCTGTTAACAGCAATGTGGAGTGAAGAGTATTTCCTGGTGAAGTCTGCAAGCCCACCAACTGTATTTGTAGGTAAATTCCTCTACTGATGCATGCTGCCATGCTTAATGCTCTAGGATTCAGTGAGAAAGGTTGTAGCTGGGTGTCAGTAGGCTGTGCCAGCAGCAGTAGGAGGTACTAGAGCCTTCTACACCCCTGCATGACTGTGATGCTCCAACAGCACATATCCTCAAAGTGGTTGTGCTGTCCTGTATGTGACTTACTCATGCTTGGCACTCTTCCCCTCCATTGTTGCAAAGTACATCATAAATCCAGGCAGGGAACTAGCCTAGATGAGTATTGCTATAATACAAAAAAGGGAGGTGGAGAACAGGGTTGCTTAAATTAACACCACTGTCAGTAAGGTGCATCATGAACTTCAGCCCATGCAGTTGTTTTCTAGATCTTCTTTGTTTCCTAGAGCTGACAACTTCTGTGTGTTGCTTCTGACAAAGTTTTCAGTTCCTTCAGCCGAATTGTGGTTTCACATAGATTTTTAATTTTCTTCTACCAAAGGTATTAGAGGGAAATTGCAGCTCCTTTTTCACAGACATGCTAAAGGAGATGAAGGGAATGCTTTTCTCAGCTCATCTGCATTGAATCTACTGCCAGCAGGTGCAAAGCACTGAAGCAACATGTACTTTGGGGCAGGAGAAAGTAAGGGGATGGAGATGGCTCCCTCAGCAGTCAAAAATGGTATGGGATTACCTTTCCTACTACTGTAGCATGGATCTGGCCTCAGGAAGCTCTGCACAATAGACAGGCGGAATTACATGTTTCAAAAAGGGATTTTCTCTTGACATGAGCTCTTGACTGCACTCCACCATGCTCCCAAAACTCTTGCATCTTTGTTAGCTCACTGATGGGCTGGAAGCAGAGCCTTAGTGCTACTTGACCTTTATCTGCATGGTCCCCTTTGCAGGGGCTGTTACCAGAGAGCTGTTACCCTGAGTTGTATGACCTATTTATGCTGATGCCACTACATTAAACAGCATCATCGTAAGTAAAAACTGTCTTGGAAGGGCTATGGAAGTGAATCATTTGTGCACAAATTTCTGGAAGACTTTAGTAAATTCTCAGGTATGATGTTTCTGAAAAGATTCAAACTATATGTTATGATTTCCACAGACAAATTTAATTCATATTCATTCATAACCTTCTTTCACTATTTGATTGACTGCAGCTGGATTGAAAGGAAAATGTTTGCTAACTCAGTTTTAGCCAAATACATAACAGGATCTCAGTTTTAACAAGCTTATGTTTAGAGGGCATCTTTTTGTTAAGCAAATTATTATATATTTTGCCCAATCTACAAAAGAGAAGTTTCACTGTTTTTCTGATTCTTTTATGATAATCTGAACATTTATAAGACAAGATATCATTTAGATGTTCAAAATAGAATCATATTTTTGGACCATGACATCAGTTTTTATGCCATTTCACTCTCTTTTGAGCTACTATTAAAAGTTCTTTTTTAAACAAACTGTAACTAATTCCTGTGCTAAATCAAACCAGGCAGCGGGTTTTTACTTTTAACTAGAATGTCATTAGAGTCAAGACATGCAAGTACAATGCGGAATTGTAAGACATCTCTGCAAAAAAAGTGAATTGACTGCAAAGTCTTTGTCTACACTAGAAGTGGGGGTTTTTGGTAGAGAAATTCCAACAAACCCTCATGAAAAAACACTGCTTGCACCAAAAGTGATTTCCCACTAGAGCTCGTTTCAGTTTTTTGAGCAGAAGCAGCAATACCAAGACAAATTTTGCCAGCTCAGCTGCATGTATGAGCATGACTGTGTTGCTGAAAGCTGTGTATTATCAACTCCTCCTTGACATCTTTATTCCTTGAGCCCAACTGATGCTGTAATTAGAAGCTTAAACGGCAGAATTAGTGCAGAAGTGGCATTCATTTTTACACATGGAAACAGTATGCAAAAAATGTGCAGCAAGTACTTTTGTCTTGTTGAATATAAAATTTGTAAATAGACCAATGTTCCAGTTATTTTTACAAAACTACATTATGGGCCTTAATTCCTTTACAGTATGCCTTCAGATCACCACACATTGCATATATATATACATATATAAGTTATGTGTAACTTTGCTATTTCTTCAAACATATCATTGTTTTCAGATAGTACAGCCCGTGGCAAAGTTGAATTTTTGAAAAGCAACTTGCTTTTTTGGTGTGCTAGACAAAGAAACAACATACGACCAGTGTCTCCCGTGGTAACCAGTTGCTGTAGTTTTCACACTCGGCTACCACAGAAAGGTTGAACTACGTTTAGCTAAAATCTCCCCAAAATTGTCTGGGTTAATTTCTCAGTCACTCATGACCCAGGTCAAAAATTCAGCCCTTCTGGGGGTGTTGTCTTCAGCGTGAGGCTTGGGCCTCAGGGCCCCAAAACAAGTTGAGTTCCTCCCCAAGGTGGTATTAAAGAACTGGAACGTTACCTTTGACCCAGGAGAAGGCTGTAATATCTGGAACCTTGATGTCTCTGGCACTAGTTAGTGTTGATTAAAGACTGGATATGAGATAAGTGAGAGGCACGTGACTATGCTTGGTTAGCTGTAGAGAGAGTCAAATGTTCAAAGCCTGAAATTATGTCTTGAATCTCTACCTTTGATACTACCTGTGACTCACATGGAGGCTCACAAGGTCATTCAGCTCTCTCATGCATTACTTTGGGTCTCTGCAGCTCCTGCTGCAGGAAGATGTCTCTTTATGGGTCTGTCTTGGAGAGCCATGCTCTCCATGTGGTGGGGTGAGACCTGAGTTCTGTCTTTCACATTACTGATGACTAGCACCTACCCATTCCTCTCCTCTGCCTGTTGCTTCATTTTATTGTGATTTTTCTTGTTTCTAGCCTCTCCTTTTCCATTCCCATTCTCCCATCCACTTCTGCAACCCCTTTTGTCACACCACCTCACTGACAATAATAACTTTCAAAGGCTAGAAGTGGGGAGGACTTTTCCCATGTGATTTCAACTGCTGATAAATACGAACATCTCTGCAGGCATTCAGGGTGGGTTGCAGCAGTGAGCTGAATGTGAGACACTGCTCCCGACCCTGACTTGGAGTGTAGATACAGGTAGGAGAAAGCAAATCCCTCTATTTCCAATATGCCTAGGAAATCGACATCTCTGCTAGCCCTAGGAAGTCTCTCCCAGATATACATGAATTGCTTGCTTTCTTTGACCTGTTTCCTATCTATTAAGCAGAGGGGACTTCCCTCAGTTTCTTTTGGTCTCTTTCATCTTTTTTTTTTTTTTAATTGGCTTCTATACTCCATTATAAATAAGAATTTCCTAATTATTTCTGATCTAGCACTTTAAAAGTTTCATGTGACGATGACACAGTAAGGAAATGAAAGAAGGAAGATATATTTGTGAATTGATCTGGTCACCCTCAGGCTTTGAAGTGGGAAAAACTTAGGTCTAGGCAATCTATTTCTGATGTAAATGTTTCAGTCATATATCTGGAGCCCCCATTAGCTAAGGGGCAATCTGTCATAGGCTCTGCTTGTGTGAGATGCTTTGTGCCCTTGCTCTGTGAAGAAAGAGTTGTAAACACAGGAGGTGACTACTAAACTGAGGGACAGAACACACCACTAATAATGTTCATTAACAGCAAGAGAATTACTTTTTCTTTGAATGTAAAAGAGAAAGAGAGAGATTTGGCTTTATTGATATCTGCACGATAAAAAAACCCCCAGCTATTAAGTCTCCAGATAAATGTATTCTCTTGCAACATGAGATGTGTAATTCCATGGAAACAAACACAGACATAAACTGCAAAATGCTTGGGGGCATTTTTAACTTATCAGCATAGGAAAAAGGGAAAGTAAGTATAAATGTCACAGAAGCTATAACCAAAATTAAGAGAGCATGCATTGTGTTTAAATCTTACGGATAATGTGCTACAGATTAAGTTGCATACTAATAACACACAGCAAATATTTTAAAGCTGTAATGCACAAATCAGATTAAAAGAAAAAAAAAGTAACGTATTCTAAATTCTGATCATATTAATATAGATCTGTATCTGGTGCAATTCCTGTTCCCATTTTTAGTAGGCTGTTAATTAAGAATTATGTTAGTCCCATTTCTCTGGATTTCAAAAAAAATCCAAGGCAGTTGGATCCAAATCACAGTTTTTGTGTGAGAAAGATTTAACCTCTGCAAAATCCCACTGGATGTGTTAGACAGAAAAAGTTTACTAAAACCAATGTCAGAGTGTAGAAATTCTAGCAGATATTCTTATTGCTGATGCACTTTGGCAGTGTTGTTTCATTGTTAATTTCATAGAACGGAATTGTGGGAGCTTCCCTATGGGAATCCCGCTGCAACCTCAAATATTAGCATAAACAGCTGAGATCTGCCAGGTTGGTGACCCTGCAAAGAGCTGCTGCAAACTCACTCAGGCGTGGAAAGCAGCACTGTCCTGTAAATGACTTGCTGATCATTTGTCCTGGCCTTTCATACCCCTGGTGAAAGGTTGGAATAAAGGAAGCTAATAATTACATCTTCTCCTCCAGATGTGGTAGTGGAGCCTGTGGGCAGGCTTATTCCTTGGATCTCATTTGCTCAAATTGGTTTGAATTTTATGGGATCTTTTTAATGAGTAATATCAGTGGCTACTGCCAGGAACGTACATAGGTACATATGTAGAAAGGTGGTAGTGCAGGGGTGAAGTGTGCAGGGTCTTCTTTCCTCACCTTTTTTTTTTTTTCTTTAACTCCTGCACAAGAAAGGTCACGTTTTGAAAGATTTTCCATATTTTCTAGCTAGAAACTAGTGAGGAGAGACTCTTTCCAAAAGCTCTTTTCAGAGCACAGGTAAACCAATGTGATGCTGCACAAGGCGGGATGCTGGCCCTGCGAGTCTTGACAGTAAGCAAGCCCCAGCCCTATTTGTTCCAACACAGGACTTGAGGAAAGCTTGGTTAGCTTCCATATTCCTACATTTCCCTGCCTATTAAGCTGTCATACATCTGGGGTGGCTTGATTCTGCAGCATCTATTTCCTGCAGACATTTTTGTAAAGAATCTTGAAGTTACCTTTCTCCTCCACTTGTCTGGAGAAGGCACTGAACTTCTGATCCGAACAAATCCAGCATCATAACGTGCTGGGGAAGTTCCTCCAGGCATTCATAGCCTCTTCAGGCACTGTCTGTTGTATTTCAATTCGGATATGCTGTAATTTATTAACTTTCCTTCTGCGCATGTTGTGTGTCTCCCACAGACCTAGTTTTCGAGGACAACTTTATAATATGGTTTTGCAGAACACTTTTTGTGGGCATCTCTAATATAGTAAGAGTTTCAATTAATTAGAAGTGATTTCAAAGGAAAAGGTGGGAGAAAAGTGAACCTGCTGTAAAAATAAAAATGTTTCCAATACATCTAAGTGTTACACTATGAATTACATCTTCAAGCAGTTCTTGAGCCTTCACAATAGAGATTTTCAGATATATTTGTTTATGACTGGGACTTACTGCATAATGCAAATAATGTAGCAATACAGCAAGCGTGAAGCATGACATAAAAAATAAGATTAATGTCAAGCTCACAGATTCAGTGCCTGTGTGATGCATCCTCAAAGCGCCCTTCGCCTCTGAGTTACACATTTGAAATCAGGAAGACGTACCCTAATTTTCATTATCTTTGGATGCTCAGCAGTGTTTAATTGGAATGAAACTTATGCATGCGTTTTCTCATAAAGATCAAATCTCACATGGGAAACTTGATAGCTTTTCTTTGGTGGCTTTTAATTATTTTGGTAAATTAGCAGCTGAAGAAAACATGGTAGTGGTAATTTGAATTAAAACCAGCAACAACGTTTGATACTGTGCCTTACAAAGTCTTACTCTCAAAATTAATTTAGGATAGCTTGGGCATAAAAATTGCTATGCAAATTGAAAACTGCAAGCCTTAAGCATAATCAAACTGGACATCTATTATGTTTTCACAACCAAAAGCCCTTTCCTCTTCCATGAGAAAAACTTTCCAAAACACAGTAATTCTTTGTCTGTAGAGCTGTGGTCCTGACATCAGAACTCAAGGCTTTTCAGGGTTTATAGACGCTGTGTCTATTATAGACACACAGTCACAGTATGGTTTCCTGTACTGATTAATTCAGCCAAATCAATATTGCCCGAACCTTTGGAAGTTTTAGATTTGCCAGGATTCTGCTACTTGGAACACCTTCCAGCGTCTCACAGACACACAGGTTATTCTCATTCATTTTTCTTGCTGTTTCAAAAATCCCTACCTCAGATTCTTCTACTTGATGCTGTGTGAATTTAATAGAATTCTTGTTGATACCATTTATGATTAGTATAAATAAATAAATACATTTTATGCACAAGATGCTAAGTTTTCAAATATATTCTTCTCTGTTCCTGTCTGCGTGCCTGAAGAGAAGTCCTAATTTTCAAAGGAAGACCCTTCCCAACAACCCCCTTTGAAGTGTGTTAAAGATACTTCAGAATTGCAGGTATTATTAATCACTATTATGTCACTGGACTGCTGAGCATTTTCTACATCTTAAAAGCCTGTGGCAATAAGGCCCAGATGTTCTTCCAGTAGCAATTAGACCTTCAGACATATATATCTTTGTAGTTAAATACACTTTATTATGAACATGTATCAATATATTAGATATATATTTTCAGGTGTAGTCATTTTGGACAGTGACACAGTGCAGTAATCAAGACTTAAGCAAATAAAAGAGGTATTTCTCACCTTTGAAATGTTTGCAGAACTGCTCGGTCCCTTCTGTAATGTAAATAAACAAGGCAAGAAGTTATAAGAATAGTCAATGCTCCAGCTTGATACAGGGCGTAGCATGACAGATCTTCCCAGTGCCAAGTAAAGGACATGTTACTTAACAGAGTTGCCGTGATTGATCTTAACTGCTTGCTATTAAAGAGGCTTCATCTAGGGAAAAAAGGCTGGCTGCTTTGTCTGGAGAGGTGAGGAAACAAACTGTTCCTAAACAAGTATCCTCCTGGAAAAAAGAGAGGAAGGGGAGTTGTCAAGAGGACAGTACTTTTGCCCTTGCATTGTAAAGCCCAGACACCAAAGGGTTCAACTCTTCCTGAAACTGGGAACTGACTTTTTGTCCTCCAGAAGCAGTTCAATGTTTTAAGCTCATCCAAGGGAACTTCATTCAGATACAAGACAAGTGTGGTGGGACTGGGCATGAAGTTGTATCTGCCCCTCTGCCCACTTGGAGAACTCACTGTGAGCCAACTCATGCTGCTCAGATTAGGGACGATGTTCAGGACCATCTCAGGGATTAGAGATGTCTCAGAAAACCGTGACTGAGACATTTCTGAATGTTGATGGACATTTAGTAGTACTCCTGTTTGAAGGCTGTTCAGCCATGGGAGGCCACACAGATAAGACCCAGGTAGGAGAAAAATTATCAATACACTTTATACATGATTTTGTGGAGTCTAAGGATTGTTTGAATCAAGATCCCACAAATGCACAGCCTTGGGTGCTACCTTTTCTACCTATCTTTTATACAAGGCTTGGAGGGAAGCCTTGAAGATGGATTTTTCCACAGCTCTAGCATTTATTAGAAGGGACTCATTACACAGATGTCGTTCCATAAAAATCTATGGGCTTGCCAGTTTAGTGAAAACCTGATCACACAGTAGCTGTGTCTGCACCCAGAGCTGACAGTACAGAAACAGTCTCAGCTGCAGAGGTCATTCAGCCATCTGCTAGACTCAGATGGACTCATTTGCTCTGATACAGTCCTAGCTATGCCTCTGGGACTCAGCTACCTCATGTCTACAAGTGAGCGGCTCATGGGCTGAACCAGTATGTGTGCTGGCAGCCTAGCTGGAAGTGAATCTTACTTCTATGAGACATGGCAAGGCAAAATCATAAAGACACTTCTTCCCACCCTGCTTTCCACAGCATCTTTGGGGATGTTAGTTTTCAGATCTCTCCATGAACACCATCAGTCACATTCCACTGATTCCAGTTGATGGTCTTCCACTCCATCATATACAGCCTTTTTGATATGATGTATTGTTGAATGAGTTGCAAATGTGGACAAGGAGTGTGCTACGGCTTTGTTGCAGGTGGCAAACATTTCTTGATGTGGTAAGTTTCCCTATACAGGATAGGGCCAAGGACTTCTTCATGGGAAATGGTTCAATAGTACTCACTGTCATCAGAATTCAGTTTTCAGGCCCAGGAATTTACGCCCTGCTGATCAGCAACACCTAAAACTAGTTTTGTGCCAAAAAACTTTCCATCTAATAACTTAACTCTCATTTTCAAGCATTGAATGAGAACTTGACTGTGCTGGCTCTGCCTGAGCGTATTTCTTTACTTGAGATACACCTGGAGATGCTACCTGAAAGACACTCGTATCTCCCATCCCAGCCAACACCTCAACCATTGCTGGTGTCTCCCTTAAACCCAGGATGTCTATCCTGGCCCTCAACTATCTTCTTACCCTATGTGTCTCCATGAAGATTTTCCATGTTTATGAGTCTGTATTTTCCCATGAGAAACTGCTTCATCAAAACATTTCTTATCAGCTGCAGTTTTGTTCCACTTCAAAGACAAATGCTGTGGCAAGACCTACATGCTGGGAAATTTTTAAATCAGATGTCTCGTTTTAGATGTTAAAAGGAGACATTTTGGGGTTTTTTTTTTTTTGTACACAACATATAATGCCCAGCATTAAGTATTTGAGGTAAACCACATTAAACTAGAATAGCATAATGGTATGCAACGTTTAGCACTGCCTGAACTATGACCCCATTTTTTTCCCATCATAAACTGGTGTTGACTGTCTAGAAGAGTGCATGAACCCATATACTTACTAAACTGCCCTTATCTGCTGGTGAATAAAACTGTGTGCGTTTTGAGGAGTGGGGATATTAGCTGTCAATGTGCTGGATTTGTAATATATTTATCTGAGTAGGGGCAGGACAGATGTTTGCCTCTGTCTAGAAACCTGGGTATGGTTCTTGTTCTGGACGTGTGCTGACTCCCACATCATATTGCACACAGGGACCTGGACACCTTGACTGGAGAGGCAAAGAGAGCCATGTGCAAAGTTAGCCACGTCTTCATTGTATCTTGGATGAAAATATACCTGCCAAGACAAGCAGAAAGAGAAGGTAGAAGCTCAACACCATCAAAAAGGATATATGACAGTGAAGTGCCCTCTCCAGATCAAGACATTTGAAATTACAGAATCACAGAATCACAAGGTTGGAAAGGACCCATTGGATCATCGAGTCCAACCATTCCTAACACTCCCTAAACCATGTCCCTAAGCACTTCATCCACCTGTTCCTTAAACACCTCCAGGGAAGGCGACTCGACCACCTCCCTGGACAGCCTGTTCCAGTACCCAATGACTCTTACTGTGAAGAATTTTTTTCTGATATCCAACCTGAACCTCCCCTGACGGAGCTTCAGGCCATTCCCTCTTGTCCTGTCCCCTGTCACTTGGGAGAAGAGGCCAGCTCCCTCCTCTCCACAACCTCCTTTCAGGTAGTTGTAGAGAGTAATAAGGTCTCCCCTCAGCCTCCTCTTCTCCAGGTTAAACAACCCCAGCTCTCTCAGCCGCTCCTCATAAGACTTGTTCTCCAGCCCCCTCTCCAGCTTCGTTGCTCTTCTCTGGACACACTCCAGAGCCTCAACATCCTTCTTGTGGTGAGGGGTCCAGAACTGAACACAGTATTCGAGGTGCAGTCTCACCAGTGCTGAGTACAGAGGGAGAATAACCTCCCTGGACCTGCTGGTGACCCCATTTCTGATACAAGCCAAGATGCCGTTGGCCTTCTTGGCCACCTGGGCACACTGCTGGCTCATGTTCAGTCGGCTGTCTATGTGTCTATGTGTCAGGTACTTTGAGGTCATAGCTTTTATATGGCTTATCTTCATGGAAAGTACTACAAGGATAGCTATATTATCATTCTGACAAAAGTCAAGTGCTTCTTCGAGAGAAGTTCATTATCCATGATGGGATAAAGTGTTTGTCACCATTACAGTTCACATCTTACTATGACAGACTGAAATGCCTCTGGCTTCTCCAAGCAGTTGTCCAAGGCTCTCTTCAGCTGCAGGCACACATCCATTTCGCATTCACAGGATTGTCTTTTAGGTCTCACAGCAAAAAGCTTATTTATTTGGAAAAATTAAAGACAAGCAAGATTTTGAGATGTGCATGTATATGCTGTAGATCAGTTTATCAGCCCAGTCTAAGGTCTCAGAAATAGTGCTAAGCCTTTTATTTCCAAACTGGGCTACATCAGATAAAGCATTTTGGTCCAGCATGTGTACAAATTTGTGCTACTCTAAATCTGGTGGTATCCCAGCTCTCTCTGTGGACTGTCATTCCAAGCATGGAACTAGAAGATATTAAACAGCAGCTACAGGGATTAAACATTTAAAATCAGCAGGGCTGGATAACCTGCACCTGTGATTTTTAAGACAGCTAACTGAAAAGAACCAAGGAGTAGAAACAGTAATTTTCAGCATACTGGAAAACTTCCAGCAGTTTCCAGAAGACTGGAAAAAAGTCAATGGCATGTCAGTATTTTAAAAACCTGTAGCAGGAAGTTTGAATATTACAGAACTATTTGGAAGCAAAACAATGTGTTTAATTGTGAGTTTAGGACCTGATTTTAAGGAAATCAGTTTCAAAGTAATCAGGAGTAATTCAGTTTCAAATCGGAATTGGTTTACAGAAAACAAATCTTGTCAAACTAAAATAATATATTTTTGTAATGAGACTGACCGTTGTTGGAGACAAGATTTTTTTTTGGTCTCAAACTGTATCACTGTTCTTATGATCTTGGTTAATGCACAAACACTTTTTGGTAGTTTGGGCGTTTTTTGAGCTTCTCATTAAGAGTGAGGGTGCGAATGATGAGTTCTACGTTTCTTATTGTTATGTGATTACCATTCTGTCTGGCATGGATGCCAGGATTGTATTGACTGAGAAAAGCAAATCATTCCATATTAACCTCTAAATGTAAACTTCCGTAAACCTGGTACCTACTCCCTGAGATCTCTTTTCAAATTAAAATATATCTTTAAAATAGATAAACATTCAAATAATAAATTACAAAATCTATTAAAATAGAGGGAGAAGAAATAACACTAATTTTTTTCAGAAACTCTAAAGTTTCAGAAATTTCATATTTACACTGAGTCTGAAAAAGATAAAGCATGTTTAAATGGCATAGCCAAAACTTACAGAAGTAGCTCTTGGGTTCCAAAATAACTAAGCAGTTCTGACAAAACCTTCTCTCCTTTGCTGTCATTTTGAAACACAGGAGAAGGTAAGATCCATGTTGCTCACTTATGTAAATGGATTTTTGCATAATTGAGGCAAAAAATAATGATAGCAGAACAGTCATGGCTTTGATTGCTGCTGAGCAGCTCGAATTATGCAAATATGTATATACTGTTTGAAAACGTGAGTAAAGGACAGTAGCAGGTGAGTTCACCAATAAGCCTTTGTTTGGGATATTCTTTCTCACATATTCTCTCTTAAGTAGTTAGGCTGTGGCATTATGCTCCAAAATAAATACAAGTTATTCATCTGCTGCACATCAGCAGTGTGTGCCAGATGTTTTAAAGCTGTGAATACATTTAAAATGCCTTTTTACAGTGTCTGGTTATTGAATAGGATGAAAATTTTGGGCTCCATGCAGGAAGCTGTAATGACTGTTTATCTAAGAAGGATTAATTTAATTTGTGGCAGAATGGCTACATTTCCCTGCTGCCAGAGAAAGTGGTGAAAAATAGTATGGTTACACTCTTACAGAAGAAGATAGGAACAAGCATGTGTGCCTGCATTCAAGAAGATATTTGGTTTACTTTGGTCCAAAATCTCTAGGCCTGTAAATTGGGAAAAGCTAATGTATCCTGGTTAAAATCCTGTGTATATATTCCCATGTAAAATGAAATTGATCTAATCCCATTCTGATTTAATTCACTAGTGGGTGTAGCAATCACCCCCTAGTCTCAACTGAGACATTGCACTAGCTGATGCCGATGCTTCCCATTGCAGATGACCCTATGGAATACATCTGCAGTCTAATGAACACAAAAGACCAAATAATCACAATGTAAGAAGTTTCTACTTCTTGGATGAGAGTTGCTGCAAGGAAGGTGAGAGATGTGGGGTTTATTTCACTTTACACTGGTCTAGAAAGGCCAGGTTTAGGATGATTACATCTCCAGTTCTCTAACACTGCCTGCTGCCACCTGACGCCAGCCAAAAGGTGCATGTCTGAGATCTACAAAGGTACTTGGGCTCCTACCTCATATCAGCTTCCTGTGGGTGTCACTGGGGACTGGAGAAGGAACTAAACCACTGTTTGCTGAGGATTGCTTCTTACTTGTGTAAGAAGGAAGTCACTAACTTAGCTGTACAGCCAGGACAGGTGTGTTAGCAAACACTAGTAAGAGAGACACAGTTCATTGTGGAAGAAATAGAACTTTTTCTAGGACAGCTTAAATGGGTAAAATGGTCTATACTTGCCACCAGACTCTATTTATAGACCCATAACTCCTGTGTTGAGGTGTACCCTATGGCAACTTATGCTGCAGCTGTGCTACTGTTTCCATTCGGATCAGGAGGATGTTAAACTGCACATCCCAGTTTAGCATACTTTGTGAAGCAGTGTTGGAAAGCACAAACCAGGTTCTTCTGGGATCAGCCTAAACCAGACAGTGCAGATCAGGAGCACATCCGTGAGGTCCTACCATAAAAAAGCAGGAATGGACCAGTCTAAAGCTAGTCTGAAATTAAACATCCATTCAGTTGTATATCAAAAACATCAGGTCCTCTGCACTGAACTAATGTACTTGGCGGTTTGCCCTTAGTGCACTGCACTGCTGCTGCTGCAGATATCATCGGTGGCCCCACAGCAGCTTGGTGTGTTCATTGTGTCTAAGTCTCTCTGTAAAACAAAATGGCATTTTCTGTCTTTCACATGTAACAGGAAAAGCTGCATACCCACACCAACTATTCTGTATGGGGAAAAACATCTTCAATTTGAGACAAAAAAAAGGGTTTCAGATAAATCTTAAAATGAAATGAGGGCAACAGAGACTAGAGATACAGAAGAGATCAACAAAACAACATAAAGCACTCCTTGGAGAGAAGTCTTGAGTCCCAGACCACGGAGTGTTTTCTGCAACGGGCTTGCTTGTTTCTCTTAAAAACCCTCAGTATCTCTGACTAAAGGGAATACTTTTCTAATGCACCTGCAGAACTGGGTAAGCAGGGGAGAAGCATAACATCCAAATCTTTTTCATCAGGAAAATGGAGTTTTACATAGGAATTTTTTTTTTTTTTTTCAAAAGTGGCTGCTTCAAATAAATGCCAACATTTTTTTTTAAGTCTGTAAGTTGGATGAAACTCGTGAGATTTTAAATTTTCAGAAGTTTTCAGGCTGTGATCAATTTGGTGCTTAAAATCTGGGGGAAATGTTAACCAGAAAACCTAGTGCGATTTCCTTTTCTGCTTATGCATAAATCTTACTGGGAACAGGATCCATGTTAAAAGAAAACACAGAAGGTCTTTTCTAAAGTGCTACAGTTTACTACAACTGCCATAAAGTAAATTTATGGATTTTTTTTTTTCAGAACAAATGAGGAATGTGTGAATTTAGATCCAGAGGTGAAACAGAAATAGAGGAGGATGTTGGCAACTTTTATTCAACTTGTAAAGCAAAAAAATTAGTGATTTTTAGTTCTCATTTTTAACATCTGGTTTCTAAAAAACATCTTGATTGAAAAGCAGAGAGAATGTGCTTCCAGTGTGATAGAGGTAACTAAAATCTAGATGCATAAATGCAGAAGTAGATGTAGAAACATTATGCTATTTAGAAAAAGCTATTTGGTGGAAATCTATGAAAATATTCAAGTGACATTTATGTTCACCTACATATTATTATTTAATAGATATGTGACGAAAACTCATATAAGAAGATGGCACTAAAAATCAAAAGCTGTCATTTCTGACACTACTGTCTACCTTCTTAGCAGCCAGGATTTTGTGCATGGGCTGTTCCCTCGGCAGACAGAGAAATCCTTTTTGTTATATTTTCTCTCTCGCCTGCTTGCTGCTTCCTGTCTGCATGTGATGATGAGATGTCATTTCAACACACAGCCTTGAGACGTCTGAGAACCGGCACTACACCATCCCAGTTTGAGCTACTTTCACTGCCAGAACTGGGACACCTTGAATATGAAAACTTCCAAGCCATGATCTAACACGGAAAAATATTAGTCCAGATGCTGCAGGTGAGGGAAAGCACCGTGCTCAGTCAGTTAAAGAGCAGGTGCCTGCCTGCCTGCTGATCTTGTCTAGAAGGCTGCACTGATGCCACTAAGTATGTAGGTCCCAAGATTTTCCCAGCTGCAATGCAAAGTGAGAAATTCAGAGAGGGTTCTGGTGCCACATGTACTGCCTCAGACGTCCAAGACAGCTTCTCTATCTTTCAGACCACAAAAGTAATGATTTCCACTAGATTCCTTGTCCTGCATTCATGCAAGGCGATGGCAAAATGCCCCATGGTAAGATGCTCCTCAGCATTCCTGCCAGCACTGCTGCTCGCTATTGCCTGCAGTGACACTTTAGCAAAATAAACCTGACTGCCAGTGATGAAAGCAAGCCATCGTCTCCATTTTTTAGCATTAACTTGTAGAGGAAACTCAGGAGAATCCAAGGATGGAGCCCTTCTCTCACTGGATAGCAGAGCTCGGAAATAAGCCTCAAAGGTCTTTTATAGCACTGCACTGTCCCATGACTCTTTCAGCTTTCCCTGAACAATTCATCATAGAAGTTTGTCCAGGCACACTACTAGGGATCCTTCGCCTCCTTTAGCAATGTCTGCTAACATTTAATCTCTGAGAACAGTTCTTCTATTGACTAACTTAAATAGCTCTTGCTGCAGCTCTTGCTCCTAAGCATCTTGCCCTGTTTATCAGGGCTGAGAGGGAGAGTTTGCTCTGTCTTCTTTCCACCTACTTCTTACACATCAGAAGGTTGTTATTATGTCTCACTTCCATCTTCGCTTATTGCGGCAACCATGACAATAGCAATGTTCTTTAAGGTTTGTAATCAATAGGCACGGAAAGAAAAATCAATCAGATTGACTTCTCGAGGGAAGCAAATTCTTCGGCCTACTTTATAACAATGAGATTTCCTGCCTGACCAGAGTATTGCTCTGTGTGCAGTGAACGGGTAGGCAGGAATAGCTCTGGGCTGTGCAAATTGGGAGGGCAGGCGAACACTGGTGTGAAAATATCTATTTACCCGAGAGGGATGTTTTATGGTACTTTTCTATAGCAATTGAAGAAACAGTTTGCACAGGTATTTAGCCAGTAAGTCTAAAAAGAATTATAAACCTCAGAAAGGACATAAAAGTGCTCCATCATCTTGTAAAATCTTTACCAAACGCTTTTATGGGGGTTTCTAGCACAGAGCTGTGAGTCCTGCTCATGCGGGACAGTGTGTGTAGGAAAAAAAATGGCAGTGGCATGTTTCAAATGATTGAATTCCCCTGAATGAAGCAGCAAAACAGACTCTGTGTCCACCAGACTAAGCTTCTGATGGAGTGGAAGTCCTCTCCATTTCATACATCATGTCACACCAGCATAGGCTCTCATACAGTCACCTCAGGCTCTCATTTTTCAATACAAACAAATAAATAGCAGCACAAAGTAATAACTATGTAGTTTTGCTTCACACACTGATCATCCCATGCTTAAAATAAAAACTTAAAGGGAAAAAGTTCAAGCTGCAACAAAAGCCACAGTGACAAGTACTGTGAAAGGTTACAGTATAATTAGTATTAGGTGGTATTTGATTCAGTAGTTTTATTGTAATGTCATTGATCAATAAAATATTCAGGGATTTTATATGAATTAAAGCTTCAAAGTCTCACTTCAGTATTGGTTTTATTTTTTAAGTCAGTCCTTGATGAAGATGGCATATGCTGCCATGCTAATCAATTAATTATTCCATGCAAATACCAGCAAATAAATTTAAATATGATTAATTGAGTTATGTTAATAATAACACAGATGTATGTACTTCCATTAACTTGAAACAGGGTGTACTCAAGTACTTAAAAAATAGCCTCTGTATATTGGGAGATTTTTAAAGAACACAAAGACAGTAAAATTCTGGAGACTGAGTGATGACTGTACAGCTCACAAGTGCAACAGATCCATTAACAAAACAACCAGCCTTTCAACTTACTGTTGGCTACAACCACTGTATTTCTCAACTGCAATGGAAGATAAAAACGCGACAGTTATTAATTTCAATGACTCATTAAACAACAGAGAATAAGTACATATAGCTTTATCTCATCTCTATAACCACAATAATCAATGTTCCCACAACTTGAAGGAACACTCTGTTGTCATTGACTGTCAAAATAAGCTACAGCTGAGAGCTGGCTAGGTTCTGATTAAAATAATCTGGCAAACTGAAGAATATTAACCCTGTAGTTAAAATGGTGCAGTCATTTAAATGGGTAAAAGTGGCTTGTTATGTGCAATGCTCTTGTCAATGCTTAGATAATACTCAACAAAGCAATAAAAGGAGAGGGATCACAGTCAATCACATTCCTCGTGCTTTGAGGAATTGTGGGGCATGGGATTTTGTTTGATTTTGCACACACACATACACCCACACACACAAATAATCTAATAAATACTGAATCTATTTCAAAATTACTTTCACTGGATGCTATAACATTGTTTCCATTTGTTTCACTGAAAAATACTAATATCCCATAATGCAACAAAATCTATTTGTGAAGCTTATGGCCTGCTGAAGCAATATGTTAGCATGATTTGTCACAACAAAAGCCTAATTTTCCTGGTTTAGGAAGGAAAACATAATCTTCTGTCAACATGCAAAATATTTTATTTTGCCTGTGACAATTAAGGCTGTATAATGAAGAAGAAATGTATCCCTATAGCTAAGGCTCTGAACAGTCACAGTAGATTTATGCTCAGTTTCACCTTGGATAAGTTTTTCCTTAATCTCGCTGTACTTGTAAAATTGTGGTTACCACTCTTTGTCTTGCGTTTGGACTGTAGCTCTTTAAGGCAAGAGGTGTCTCTTTTTATGTGCAGTACTGCCAATTTAAGATGTTTTTCACACGTCTCATGATATTTGATGTTTACCCCCACCCTTGTCATTATGTGGGAATCTCAGCACTCATTTAAAAAAGGAAAGTTCCAATCCTAATGGCTGCAGATGAAAGCTCAAACAGAAGCCATGCACATACTGTAAGCCTCAAAGAGCAGAAAAAAGGAGGATAACAAAAGATAACAAGAACCCTATTTTTTTATAGTTTCTGGTAGATCAGTGTTTGTTTGCCCATTTTTAGTTGATTGTTCATGAATCCTCAGTTTTAAAGTTGCTTGCTTAGTACATACAGCACAGAAAACCAAGCTATTCTCACCTTCTGGGGTAGACAGAGCAGTTGGAGAAAACCGATGGTAGGATCTCAGTCCTGCCTTGGACATGTGAGCATGGACCCCTCTTCCTTTAGATAAGGCCGCTGGAGTCAGTTTGGTTCCATACATCTCAGTGCTTGGGAAAAGCAAATTTTGTCCCCATGTAATCTAGCACACTGTTAGTAATGAGCATATGCCCCTGCTTTGCTGGCACTAAGAAGTCAGCACTAGCATCCTCTCAGCACCTCTTCTTTTTCTTTAGAGTAATTCTTTTTCTGACTCTCTGGGTGTGGTTTATTTTTTTGTGGTAAGATTTGGCACCATACACGCTGCCTGTAAGCACCTACTTCTGCTGCTGGTCCACCCCTGACAACTAAGTGGTGTTCAGCTGATAGGAGAGCTGTTTGCTCACCACATCTCCTTTGAGGTAAAGCCGTTAGGACATGACTCCCTTGCAATTTTATTCTTGCAAGGGCAGCATCTCCCCGTTAATTGGTGGCTTTGATTTCAGGTGATACCATCTTACCTGCAGGAAAAAAACTCCACTTCCCTTTCTACACTCTACGGATTCAAGAGGCACATCTTCAGCAACAGTATATTTTTAAGAAAAATACACTGAAATGTGATGGAAATCCAAGGAGGGAGGAAAAGTAGGCAGGAAGGAAAGGAAACAGCATTCTTGCTCAAAGACAAATATCTTTCATTACCTGCTGCATCTGTAAGTAATGAAAGAGAGGAAAAAATACCATTTTGTTTTTCTTTAAGCTCTGCTTTATTCACAGTAGCAGCTTCCTTTTCCCTGTGACAAAAGCACATATGTGTATACGCCACTTGGACCTTCATTAGCTATAGCTAGTATTTTTCAGCATAGGTTTCTCCTGTGGTGGGTTACCCTTTCCGTTGTACTGAAACAACATTGCTTTTGGCAGATGTGTGTTCTTTTCCCTTACTGTTTCCTGTACAGAGGGGCACAAGCAGCTGCAACACCTGTGATATCTGGGGTTTTGGACTGCAGTGTAACAGTTGACTGTGGTCCGCTGAAGAGCATAACTTTTTCTGTGATTTCTGCTGTACAAAGGTAACATGACCTTCTCCTCCAAGTTTTAAGGTAGATTCACACTGACAACACAACTGAGGAATATGCTTTTGTGAGTCCAGTGCAGTAGTTCTTCTCCATGCAGTACTCAAGCTGGCAACCTAGTGCAGAAATCACTTCTTTAATCTCAATTTCCCTATCTGAAATTATACCTAAGTTGCCATAAGCATGAAATCATTTGAAAGAAAGTGCATGATGCAATATAAGCAAAATACTGTTGATCTTTTTTGATTTTAAATAGCATAAACTACTTTTTGCCTATCCCATATTGTCTGGGGTTTTGCTCCAATGTAAAATTCACACTACTATCTGGATGAAGGACAGGAAAGTGTGTTGGGTAGAATGCGCTCATAAATTCTGTCATGGTAACTGATGAATTGTAGGTCATCTGTCCCTTTGCAGGAGAAGCAGAAAGAGTGGAAAGATCCTGTACAAGTCCTGTAGTCCTATTGTTCACAAGGTAGATAGTGCAGGAGATCATCTGTTGAACAGCAATAACTGTTCCAGGTTTCCTGAACTGTCAATGAGCTGCAGGCACAAAAGTAAGCTCATCTCATGCAATTTTATAGCTACAAAACAAATTTATTCCTCCTGGTTACCATTTTAGAAATCCTTAAGAGTCCACAGTGAAACCCAAGGATTTTTAGGAATTAATTAATCAGAAGAATAGTAGACATCTGCTTTGGGATCAATGAATCATACATCCAAAGTGTTTCTTTGCTTCCAATGAATATGCTTAACAACCAGCTCAAATACATATCCTTTCACTGTAGTCATCTACATCTAATGAGATGAAGCCCACACCAGTGGACTCATTTCTCATCTGGAAAACGCTTTAGACCCCACAGATGGGCCTTTCCATCCCCAAGATCCTTTCATAATGGTCTTTCTTCAAGATCATTATCTTCTCTAATACTCATGCTTGGCATTGCCTCGGTTGGAAGTCATCCCCATTTTATCGTTACTATCTTTATAATGGCTGGGTAAATAAGACATGGTTAAAAAAAAAAAACAGACAGCAGGTTTTCCTCTCAGATTTGTGCTTTGGACTGTGGCTGTGGCCTGCTTAGGTTACCGTGTACTGTGATTTATGCAATGAAAGTTAAGCTTATCTTCTTCACCAGCGTTTTGCAACCTTCACCATGTGCGCTGGTAACTACAAGTTACTAGTGTGTTTTTGCATCAGTACATGAGCTAGATCTGACTTTCCCTTGACTACCACTAGCACTGGACTAGGGTCCTGAGGATCACTCTAAATAACATTCCTAGAAGCAATGCTGGACATTTTCCAAAGAATAATAACGGTCTCCTTATTTTTTGAGAACCCAGACCTCTTGTGTTAAAAGAACATAGGAGCAGAACAGCAGGAGCAAGGGAGGCTGATAACAGGAAATCTTCTCAAACATATTTTAACTACCCAGTATCTATCACTTGCAGTTCCAGGGGCACTGCCTTGGGATTTTAACAGGGGTAGCATGTAGCGTCTTGCATGTGCAAGGTTTTTAAATGTTGTCGGCACTGGCAATGTAAATAAGGCACTTGCCAATCTTGATGAACATTACATCAGGCCGCAATATTTAGAGATAGCTGTACAAGCATCTTACTTGTTGCTAGTGTTTTACAGCCAAAAACCTCTTCCTACTTCTTTAGTCTAGTAACAACTTTCATCCTTGAAGTCCCAGACTTCTGTATTGCTAGAACAACTTCTAAAATGACCAGTAGAACCTGATACTACAACGTATTGAGGAGTTCATGGTGTTCATTGGTTCCTGTCTAGGTATAGGTGGCTTGGTTGTAGCATTTTGTGTAAACGGATTGCGGCTCTTCCCCCAGGTTTGGAGTTTTGCCTTCGTGAATGTTAATTGAGGCTGGGCTGACCTCCAGGGTTTCTCATAACAGAACTTTTTCAGTCAGAATAGCAAACTTCCTCTTTCAGTTACTTCAAGAACTAAAGCCATAAACAGAGGCTAGGGACAAGACTACAGAGAGCTAGATGGAGAGGAGATTTTTCCTGGGGAAGGATGCATGCAAGCACAGGCAGGGGATATTATTCTGGTGGAGCTATGTGTCTAGAACAACAGGAGCCAAAACAATCAAGGTAGAATTGCAAAGAATCCTCATAGATAGTACTTGCTGTGTGATCCTAGGAAAAGCACTGGGAGAGACCTCTGTGCTGGCTGATAGCAGCCAACACAGGAACTTTCTTCTGGTATGTGATTCATCCATGTACGGCTCAAAAAAAGTGGGAACTGTATGTGATTTTTATGAGAGGTACAGTCATAAAAAGGAAATGCCATATTCCATGGTCAGCTTCTCCTTAGGCTAGATTCAACTTTCAAGACCCACTGGCAAGTGACTTGGATGAAAGGAGCTATCTCAATGATTGCACACTGCATGCTTACACTTCATGTCATTCTTGATGAAATGTCTGGGCACATTAAACCATAACTGTCATGGTGAAGAGACTGGGGAAAATAAGTCCTGGGTATTTAGGCAATCACGGGATGAATGCAATCCGTCAGTGTGATGCAGCCAGTAAAATGCAGATGTAATCGTGCAGTACATCAGCCCAGTATTTCTTGTAGTTGAAGACATGCTCATGCTGGTGTACAATTGACTGTTAGGATCTGATCTACACTACTTTGTAGAAGTCTATACCCAAAAATTTGAATTTCAAGTGGAAAACAGGCAAAGAAGGGTTGTTAAAAAGAAATGGGGGGTGGACAACTCGTCCCCCAGGAACCGAATAATAAAAGAACATGTGTGGCTTACACTGGAAAATTGAATTACGATTGTTCTGTATATATCTGTTAAATGGCCTATCACCGGGTAGTCAGTTAAGAATTATCTAAGTAAAGTGGCAACACTGACATAAAGACAAATTAAAAAAAAGTGACAGTGAATAATCTTGAGGCGGAATTAAACTCTCACCCTCAGTTGAAGTAAGGAAGCAAGTTGTCTAAGGTTTTTAATATGAGCTTGTTGTGACTAAATGACTGTAGACAGCTTCCTTGTGTAACCTGCAGTTGCCTTTTAAAACAATAAAGGCAGAAGAGAAAGCTCAACATTTTGTTCAAGAAGGTCATTGTCAGTGACGGAAAAAGTAACGTAAAAGAACATTTGTTCATATTTAGGGCCTTGAGACAGGACCACCTTTCTTCAGCTAGACTCTAAAAACATTGTTTTGACCCGGAGACCACTGAAGAACAATTCAAAGCCAGAGAATTATTTTCTAGCTTTTCATGGATACTCTTTGCCATTTGTAAAATTTGCAGGAACCAATCTGAAGCAATTAGTTGATGGCAGGAGCCACCAGGATACTGGTGTACTTAGATACACCAAGGTTCTGCTGTGTTCAATACTCTTACTCCCTGGAATTGTACTCCAAGGTGAACACCACCCTTGATTTCAAGCTTTTTTTTTAAGAGTTCTGACACTCACACATTCATGCTTACTGTCAGTCACCACATCTCAAAGAAAGAAAAGAGTCTGGTAGGATGGTCAAGGGGTATTTATGCCCTAAAAGGCAGAAAACATGCCAAAACAAAAATTAATGGAGTTCAAGGATTTATTATTGTTTTGGCCTTAAAAGAAGTTCTCCATCTATCCATGACACTGCAAATGTAATTTTCCTGTGACATACTAAAATGCTCGGTGAGCAGTGTTTGTTCTCAGAGGTGAGTGGGTTTTTTTGCTTGTTTGGGTTGGTTTTGTTTTTTTTTTAGTTCTTCAATCTTCATTTATGCCACTTCTCCTTCAAATGTTCTGCTTGGGTTTTGTTTATGCTTTCTATCTTCCTCCCCCTCCATTCCTTTTACCCAGCTGGAGTAAGATGCCGCTGGAAAGATTAAATATAAAGAAAAGCATCTGGCAACTCAGAAGAGTTTGAATAGTTTCATGTCCTTTCTAGTTTTAGACTCTTTAGGGTTTAGCCTCCTTAAAAAGACATTTCTGATTCACTTACCTGAAATTATGCAAATCATTACTGAACTCAGAGCAGCAAGGGTTATTTCCCTGAATAAAATTAGCAGATGCTTAATAATAAGAGACATTTACATTTGTGCAGCACAATTTATCTCCCCGGATCCCAAAGCACTGCTGAAATGTAGTAGGACTTCGAAAATGAGAAACATTCTTGAAGCACTAATTCTCCCATTGCCACTAATTTAGCCCACTGACATTTTTGGAGTTATTCCTACTTTATATCAGTGGAAATGAGAGGCAAACCAACTCATATCTTCCTCCAGTCATTTTCCAGTGTTAGTTTGTTCATCCTGGACCATTTATTACTTGATCATAAAAGCCTTCTTGATGTTTCCTCTAACAGCCTTCTTCCATATATTCACAAAAATAGATGGTCAAAACCACAGCCATTTTGCATATAGCTGGCAGAACGTAACTGCCAATCCTGAACTAGATTTGCAGATCCTTTGGTTTGCCACTAAAATTATTGAGAACTACTTTGAGTTCAGCCTGTTTTGTCCCTTTCTATTTATTCCCCTTTATCATAAGCACAAGTTCATCTGAATCTATCCTCATCCTATCCTGAGAGTTGATATCCCTGCTTTTTTCATTTATTGCACTTCAAATTGACTTGTAGAGAGCTTATGATATACATGCACATCTACATCTGCTAGTTCTATATTTGATCCCATCTTATGATATGTACTTTGTATATGCGTATACATGATTATGATGCAGTAAACTTTTAATATAATTCAAATCCTCACTCAAAAGAAAGACAACAGAAATACCGAGAGTTATTGGGCACTCCCCAATGGAGATATGTACTTCCAGCAACAGACTCTGCAAAGAAAAAGCTGCATCTTGAACAACTATCATTATTTCTTTGTAAGATCTTGCTTTTGTTTTCTAACACCTCATTTCAGCAGCAGACCAAGTGACAACAGAGAAAATTTTCAAGTATTTGTCTTTTCTTAAATGCAACAGCATTGTCCTTTAGTCTGGAAATAAATAGTAATGTGTCGTGATGTCTAGAAAATTAGCCAGATTTTAAACCTTTTCAGTTTTAAAATTTAAAAGGCGTGATTTAAAAGATTTCAGGTTTGATTTAAAAGATTTAAATCTTTTCATAGATTTCAAAGAAAACGCCAAAATCTGTTGTGTCAAATACTCAAAATAGACTGAACCTGGATTATTGATATACATGCCTAGTTTCATTAACATCCTTCTTGCAGTTGTCCCTGCATTTGCCTGAATATTTGCATTAGGCTCAAAAAAAAATTGGCAGACAACAAAGCTTGTTGATAAAGATGTAGGTCTTGATCCCCAGCCAAATGTCAGCAGGGGTCTTTTTATGAACTCTGTTAGGAACTCTCAGAATTACTGGCATGAGAACCTAATTTATCAAACGGCAAATGTGGAGCTCAGCTATTAGAAGACCTGAATGGAAAAATTACCACCCAGGCTTTGTTCTGTGCATCAAATGATAGTTCTGAATGTGTGGCCTTTGTTGTTAGTATGTTCGAGAGAGACACCTAATTAGATTAGGAGGGCTTTAAATAAAGTCGTAGTAAGCAGCTGGGAGAGACCCGTGCAGACCAGACAATGGTGAGGAAAGGAAACGTTCCCTAGTTACCAAGACTACAAGGAGCTTTAGCAGCTGGAATGGAAGAAGCAAAAACCAAAGTACAGAGTTTTTTGCTGAGGTGAGTATTGGTGCCACGGACTAATCAGCTTGGGTAAAGGACGCTGCATTTGGGGAATCTGTCCTTTGGCGCGCTCTATAAGGCTGTCCCAGTGACGCAGGGGCCAAGTGCAGCGAACAATGGGCATGCAGCAGAAGAAAACTTCAAGCCTGTTGTCACTGGACAGGGAGGGAACGAAAAACAGTGCGTGTCAGGATAGTTTAAAGCACTGCCTGTTATAAACACTTTTCAAGTTCAGTCCTGAAATGAGGCAGTATATATGAGACAAGAAACTAGAAATGCTAATGCCATTTGTAAAGCATGAGAAAAAAATACACACTGCCATCTGCATGCAGCTAAACATCAGCTCACACACGTCTAATTAATTAACATGGCAGTTAATTAACAGGACAGTTTTGATCTGCCGTAACAAAGCTTTGAAATACAGTGGCTCGCCAAGTCATTTATTTCACTCCAAATTAAAAGCAAATATTTTTTGTTTGCAGAGCTCCTATTACCCTAATGGCATCAGCATGGCATTCCACTCATCTGAATCCAGTCAGAATTATTCTGAGATCACAAAAGGTAAATAAAGGTTGGTCTAGGTCAGGAAACACAAAAGCAGCCATGAGACACCAAGCTGGGTCCCTGGTTAAGTGTAACTGGTTTGGGTTATTTCCCTCTCAAGAGTCAGAGCTAGACTGAACAAGTTCCAGGTTCCCACAACTCTGCATGATAATACTAGGATGGCTAGAAAAGTATGTGAGGAGCTGTTGCTGCTGATTGCAGCCCAGCACAAGTGCCTACAGAAGCCACTAAAGTCCTCCTTCAGCAGTGAAGTGATAATCCTCTCTAGGCATGGTCTTGGTCAGACCTGGTCCCCTACAGACCTGGGAATTGGGACACAGAGGAGAGGAGGAGATGCACATCATCAGAGCATATGCAAAGCATTACAGTTTAGAGACAGTTCCAGGGCAGGCCACAAAAAAGCGGTTTAAAAATACCTCTGCCCTTTTGAGGGTTTTGTGTTGCACCCACCAGAATCAGAGAACGGAAGCTCACCTTATATTTTAATCAGTCTTTCCCTCACTTAATTTTAATCTGACCCTGAGTAATGCCCCCTAAGAAGATTCATTTAGAAGCAGATTACAGCATCTAATTTGCTAATGATGAGACATCATCCTCAGAATCACAATCTTCCGTCGGGACTTAGTAGATGCATCAGGAAATAAGATAAAAATGTCATGCCCCTCCTTGGCATTGTTTTATAGCTGCAGTGCTCAACCCCAGACCAGGCTCTTGTCCTACTTCCAATGGGAAGGGTTGTGTCTAGCAGCATCGGACCACAGGAAATAAGCAGGAAAATCCTGGATAAGGGTGTGTTTGGGTCGCAGTTCTGTGAGAGTGAAAAGGATGGTTCGTGCAGCTCATTGCTTCAAGACTGGCAAGCTCAAGTCAGCATGCAAGTGTGGGTTGCAGCTGGCCTGTGCAACTGGGAAACATCTTACAATGATACATTGATTTCCTCTGTACAGCTGAGAGATCAAACACTCCCAGTTTACAGCGAAAGGGAGGGGCAGCAGTTTTTTCATGAGGTTTCATGGTCAGGTGTATGAGCAGGATTTTCTGGGAATAGCAAAGAGAAATCATAGGACAACCCAGAGAACTGAAACACGGGGGAGTCTGGACCACTTGCCAAGGGGCAAAGAAAGGAGGAAAGAGGCTACATGGAGATTCTCATGTTTTGCTCAGGAAAGGCATCTAGATATTTGAGAAGATGTTATAAAATGCAGTGTATCGTCTGTATTCCCTGGTTATAAAATGGTTCATGATTACAGCCTGATTCAGCTCCACTTCAGTGGAAGAGTTAAAAGTTTCTCCACTTTCTAAAGGGTACTTTTGTGTAATGAAATTAATTCTAACAACTGAAGAAAAAGAAGACATGAATGGAAAGAAATTCATTTGAGCCAAAGTTGCCATAATATCTTCAACTTTTATCCCAGCAAAAGAAAACCTTTCAGGAAGGGCTCCAGACTAAGCAAACTGAGTCAGCATCTCAGAAGTCATATTAAGAATAGCAGAGACCTCAGAAGTATTTCAAAAGGATTTGATCAGCAAAGAAATCTGTGTTCAATAAAAGGAGCCTTGCTAAAAGTCAAGCTGAGTCAGACCTGCTGTCCTGGTTTAATCTCACTCCCCAGCCAGGTCAGCAGCTACACACGGGCAGTTGCAGTCCCAGTTCCAACTCCTTCAGGGAGAGGGAAAAGGGAAATGAGAGAGAGAGACTTGTGGGCTGGGAATCAAAACTAAAACAGCTTTAATGAAACAATAATAATAAAAGATTAAAAATTCTAAAAAATAAAATATATGCAAATATCAAATATATATACAAAATCAAATCAAACTTCCTGACAACACATTACCACAGGCACAGTGGGGCAGGTGCGAGGCAAATCCCAGACTGGACTCAGGGGCAGGTGAGAGCTGGTTTCAGGAACTGTGTTTAGGATCACATGGATTTGGATCAGGAGCAGACAGATGGCTGAGGTCCTCACTGGACATCAGCCATGAAGAAAGAATACTCGACCCTCGTGATCCCTAAGCTTTATACTGAATATGACCCGAGTATGGAATGGAATACTTCATTGATCAGTTTTGGGTCACCTGTCCTGTCCACTCCTACCTGTAGGTGCAATCCTTCTTAGTCCTTTCACTTACGGCTTTCCACCAACTCTAGGATGGCCTTTATTTACAGAAGAAAAAGGATAGAAAATGAACTCTCTACTTACCAGTGCCCTGTTATTTTGGCAATGACCATGAGCATCATTTCTAGAGACAAACACAGTCTGAAAAACACGTTGCTAAGTTTCAGAAAATGAAGTTACTTAGAAGAGACTTAGCTGAAAAGCTAGAGAATTGGTTCTGCTTTAGCTCAAACCCAAACACCTGCAAAGGATATTGAAAGATATAGCAAGGGTTCTCCAGCTGCATGAAAGAAAGAGGAACAGGTAAAGAAAACTCTAACAGTAAAGCAAAGATGAAGTACTAGCTTCCCAAAATTGCCTGTACCACACCCTGCATGCCCATCCCACATGCAAAGACAGAGATGGTGAGGAGTGAGAGTGGCCTTCCCATTTCATGGCAGACCCAGCCCTTGGGCCATACAACCTGCCCTGGCTCCTGGCTGGTCACCCATCACATGCAAGAAAGAAGGGCACATAACTTTAAGCAAAGGCTGCAAATCTGAACTGGGGAGCTTCTATAAATATTCAACAGAAAAAAATTGATTTCCTGGGTGCCACTGTAGTACATAGCTTCTATGGTCAGGGAGAGGACCTGGAAGGACAACGTAGTCTATAAACAGAGAAACAGAGAGAGAGCTTCCCCTTAGACCTCCTCTCCAGGCTTTTGCTGATCTGTCATCAAGTGGGCAGGAGTGGCTGTCAGTCCTGCGGGAAAAGAATCCTTTTCTACCTCAGATTCCCTAGGCTCTTTCCTGCCTTTCTCTTCCTCTGAAACACCTCCCTCTCCAGCAGTGCTCCCACCAGGATGGACTCCCAGGTGTACCTGCCTCTATGTGGACAGGGTATAGAGAAGTAGGAGAAGGGGATTTGCAGCCTCCTTCAGAGAGAGACACAAACCCAGGAGTTCTGCAAGGATACTTGGCATGGTCCCCTTGTCAGCAGCTATCCCTCCACTGCAGCTCCAGATGGTCAAAGACAGAGATTTCTGTAGTATTACTGGAATAAACCCCTTTCTTCTGAGGAGGAGGTGGATGTCCAGCTCTGAAGAGGGCAATTCTCCAGGGATTGACACATTCCTTCTGTGGCGTGGGTGACAAAACTGTCTTCTGCAACCTCTTCTTCTGCTTGGCAGGGAAGTTAGGATGAGGTGTGGAGGGAAGAGTTGTTTGAAGTTGTCCAGGGAAGGGGGGGAAGTGGAGACCTAAGCCTGCATAAGGAGCTCAGAGAAGTGCCTCCATGGCGATATTGATCCCTTTTTTTCAAGTCTACTCTGATGAAGTCAAGAGTCTCCTGTTGCTTCCAGTGCTTTGAGACAGTGGATGGATGCCACTCTAGCAGAGGCATCCTACTGGTATTTACTGTGCATCTCACCCTTGCTGTGTTACTGGCCATCTAGCCTGAGGGCTGGCAATTGCAACAGACATAGGTTGCCCCTCCAGCTTGCCCCATCACTGGCCAACCAACAGGAAACTGTAGATTTGAAATGTGTCTACATGCCATTTTACCCTACACAGCAATACGGCATGATGTGGACTATGTATTCTCTCAGGTGCATTGTCTGGTAGGCAAATGTGACAGAGAGATCCTGATTGCAATCAAAAGTTCATGCCTAGCAGTCAGCAGCAAGTAAAATACGTGGGACTCTTTGGTCTTTGTGCTGTAGCACATGCTGTCATCACCTGTCACAGGAACTCTCAGGACTTACCTCTTGGAGGATCTCATGATGCTGTGTTCATATGTGTACTTTGGACTAAGGACGCACAAGTATTAGAATACATTTGTAACAGAAATTGTCATTTAAATTCCTTCTTATGCATTATTTCTTTCTATGCTTTTGGTTCCCTTTATGAACCAAAGTGACACAAAGTACATAGGAACAAGCAGAGCATTCACATCAAACTATACTATTGTTTCAGACCATCTTGCTAAGGCGTACATTGCCAGTGGAGATGCTAAAAGAGGTGAGAAAGGCTGATCCTCTGCAGAGATAGGTTCTCCAACAGTCTGCAGAGGAAACTGGTTTTAAGATGGAACTTTGTACATTTCTGGATGTGATTTCATGACTGCAAGAAAACTAATCACATCGTTCAGGCATTGCTTCCTGTTCTGTGTCCTGTATTGCAATGTATACCAACACCTACTAGTGAGAACTGCTATGATCAGCTGATTACACCATTACTACCTACTGGAGAGTTTAAATTTTTTCAATAAGCCACCATGACCATTTATTATTAGCCTGATCTAGTGGGACATGTCCCTGCCCCTGGCAGGGGGGTTGGAACTAGGTGATCTTTAAGGTCCCTTCCAACCCAAACCATTCTATGATTCTATGATTCTATGATTCTATGATTAAGCTGGGATTTGGACTAGATGGACAGTGGGTTTAATCTAATTCCTAAAGTGCCCTTTAACACGTGCTACAATGTGGCTTTTAACCACATTTAGTTCAAGTAAATAATGTTCCTATGGAGAAAAGGTATCGCATAAATCTCTACGAAAATTATTGCATGGCCTGGAACTATACTGCGTGTAGATGAGAAAACGTGACTGACTAATGTGGAAATAGGTAGGATAGTTTCTAATGTGAGGGAAAATGTTGTCTGAGGAATTTAACAGATTAAAAACCACAGTTAAGATCCCCGTAAGTGTCATTAAAAAAGTCTCACAATGATTTCAGTTTTTAACTCTACAGATGGAACTACAAATACTATACGGTACGATTTTGCTAAGAAACACAGATTGTGCATGTACAATAACCAATTATTTAAAATGAATGAGAAAGAGAAAAGGAAAATAAAACTTATTTTAGCTATTTACATGCAAATAAAAATGACATTTCATAAAATAAACTTCAGGATCGATTACTGAAAAAAAGACATCTGAAAATATCACACTTAGATTTCACCAAAATAATAAATGTGGGTTGATACGGCATCTTTCATACTTAGGAATTTCCCTATGAGTTCACACAATGACACGTGGATACCTGATCAGCTGGTTTGTAACAAATTTAGCTATAATATGTTCACCTCTATTCACAGAGATATTTCAGTTTTACAGCCTAAAGGAAGAAATACCAAAGTGGGCAGGATATTGGATTTTGAAATCTGTCTGCACTTTTTTTTTGCCTGAAGAAAATCACAGGCTCCTCCTTAATAATTTTTGTGACTTCCTTTTGGAGGAAGAAGGATGTTACAGAACAGGATTTGAGTAAACTGGAAATGTGCTTGAGGAAACAAGCCAGATGAGTTGGGTCAAGAAAAATTGTCATCTCTTGTCATTGATTGAGGTGTACTTTGACTAGCAAGAAATTAACAAAACTTACATGTAATTGGTGAAGCTGATGGCTATCTGCCTTATGCGAAGGAGATTCAAAAGGAAGTTCTGTAGAATTTCCAGGAAGATACAAGCATAACATTACATACTTATATTCAAATTACTCTCTGAGCACACACAACAATATTTAAACTACAGAGAAGAACTAGTCTGACCCACCAGAGATATCTAAGCACCTCTTTCTCAAATAATCATAGGATAACAAGGATCAGTTGTGATCATCTGGCCTGGTGTCTTCTGGAATCTACTAGATCAAATTACTAGACATTTTCAAGTTAGTTCTTATTTGAACTAGAACATCCCTTTCGGAAAACAGGTAATCCTGATTAGAAATAAAAATCAAAATTCTATGTTTGGATTCACCAGATCCTCTGACAAGGTTTTCTAGTGGTAATCACTTTAATGTTTAAAAACTTGCACATTTCAATACTTACCAAGTAGATCATCAACCTGATCTTATTATGTATTTACCCACTAGTTTGAAGCCTGCTGATGAATGTCAAAAGCCTCACTCAGCTTTCTCCAGAGCCACATTTCCTAGAGGCCATGTACAAATTGCCAGAAGTTGCCCAGAATCAATGCAAGTAAAATCTCAAGAGTTTCTGCAGAGCCTCTCCTACCTTGTCTTGATAGGTTTAAGTGACCCACAAATGACTGCAAGGACCTTAACTTTATCTGCACCACTGGGGCAGTGAGGTACAAGATTCCAACCCTCACCCTGTTTTGATGGAGAGACACGCATCCACCTCTCTCACACTAACTACGAGCAAATGGTGCCTGGAGCAGGCTTCGCTCAGTCTCTTCCATCAAAAGGACTGTAATTTGACACAGAGAGATGTTCAGCCCTGTGGTGGGGGTGCAACCCCTGGTGAGGAAGCTGGCTCAGGCCCTAACCTCAAGGACGCAATAAGTGCAGTTCCCACAATTACTCAGGGATGTGCATGCCAAACCTTGCAGCTGTAACTATCGTTTTACAAATACTGTGACACTGAGACAAGTACTGGGAGGTGGTTTGGCTTCTAGATCCTCTTAGCATCAGGGCTGGAGGGCCCCAGCAACCGCTGAAATACATGATGAAGTGAAAAATTGCTAAGGCAGGATAACGAAAGGAAGGTAACAAACACCCAAGTACAGTAGCTTTAAAGAGCTCAGTTCCTCTTTAAGCACCTAAAAGGGAGTCTGATAAAAGCCACAAGGAAATATATCTCCAGCACTGCCATCTTTTAAAAGCAAGAAGCAGCATGAACTTTCCCAGGATCAATCTGCAATGTCTCTGTCTGCCTTTCGCTAATGCACGCTTATAGTTGGCATAAATGCCCCTGATGCCCTGCAAAGCCTCTACGCCTTCTGCACGCCAGTGTGCTAAAATGCCAGGCAGAAGAGTTGGCCCTTCCTTGCAAGTGTCTGGAGGACCACTACAGGGCTGCTGTCAAAGTCCAAGAGAAAACAATGAGCTGCGGAAACAGTTTGGACCCTTGTTCCAGGTCTTGGGAAAAGGCTGGCATTAGGTCAGTCATTACAATGCTGTGCATCAGGAAGATTCATTCTGTGTATGGGTTTAGCCCCATGTTAATGCCCTATTAAATTTGCCACACAAAATGTTCTTCTGGAGCAAACACTGTGTGCCTTTCTCCCAGAATATTGTGAAGAAAACATAAATCTAACAAATAGTCTTTCTTCAACATGTGGCATAAAGTCTTCCCTCACACATGCAACAAAAATTATTAGAGCAATTTAGCCAGGATAATCAAGGGATTGGGCAGACACAGGCAGGACAGTACAAGATGTGTAGGAATAGTAGAGGAGATGGAGGAGAAAGAAAGATATAGGGATCCTGTGGCCATTAGACAATATTACTCCTGGACAAGGAGTTGAATATTTTCCTGCCTCAGAGGTGTACAGATGGCAGACAAAACCCTTCACCTTAATGTAAAACCAGAAAGAGGATAGAGGATTTGCTATGAGTCTAAAAAGGTGCCAACCCCACCTGTAAGAGTCAAGACAGAGTCACATCGTGTTATCAATTTGTTTCTGTGTATTTTCTGGAATTTTTTTAAGTGAAAATAGGAGATGGCTGTTTTGTGGCCTTTTTTCCAAATACTACATTACAAAAAAATTAAGTGAAGAAATTAGGAAATGAGAGAATTAAGAGTTCCTGTACAGCCTTCATTTGACTCCTTTTATGCACATACTTTATAGCTTGGGTTTTTACAACACTTTTCCTTCACCTGACAGGACCCATTTCATTCATTAAAGATAATGGAAAGACGCACTGTGAAGGAGACAGTGCTTTACAAGGACAGACTTATCATTAAGGCAGTTGAATGTTGCTCTGGAGGACTAGGGACTGAGTTTATAAAGGATTCAGCCCTTGCATACTAACCTGGTGCGTCCACCCTGACCTGACGTTTGTGGCATCTTGGGGTTCACACAGAGCCTTGCAGAACATCTCAGTGCCCTGTGCTGGCAGCAACAGGGATGACACAGGGGCATCAATCCCAGGCAGGATCTCCAGTTTCACCAGGAGCAGGCACTTCAGCTTCTGCCCCTCTGCTGATTCATTGCTGACACTGAGACACTGCATCTCTTAATTTCAAGTTTCCCCCAGGCTCACCGCGGTTTCTAAGTATAATACATATTTTGGATCTAAGGCTAGGCTATTAGGACTAATCAATTTAATACTAGAAACAGAGATTCCAGGATCAAATCAGAGGTAAAACACTGTACTGTTCTGCACTTAAAAACATGCTGTGCTGTTTTGGTGTGTCACACCATGAAGTCCTCCAATGTGTCCAGACTGCGAGATGGGTAGTGAATGTTCCCACAGCCATCCATCTTCTGTCCTCCCCTCTCCCTGCCCACCTCCTCTCATCTGAATTGTTTATCTCTGTCCTAGCTCTTACGTTGCACTATTTTGTCTTCCCGTTCCTTATTGCTTATGCTGCAAATGTAAACTTGAACTTTATGATGCTTTTTTATTAGAAGCCCTCTCTAGGATAAGGTGACAGAACACACCTTTTGAAACCTTTATTAAGTTGCAATAGCATGTGGTATACAACTGTGAAACATATTAAGCCTTCTGTTAGTCTATGAACTCAAGCGAGTTCTCAGTGACACCCATATGGACGCAGCACTGGTGCAAAGTCAAGAGGTTTTGTCCACTCTACCTGCCCCTGTTTTCATTGTAAAGATTTTGATATCACAGCTACCACAGTAAACCAGGAATTGAGGTGATTGAGGCACTGTAAGACTGTATGCATCAGTATTCATTAATAATTTTCCATGAGGAAATTAATAATTTCATATTTTCTGCAGTCTGAAAGATACACAGTAATTAGAAGATGGAAAGGTTTGAACATGTACCTCCCTTTTGAAGACTGAATGCAACATGGGTTTTATAGGAAAATTATCTGATATCCTAAGGACTGTGTCAAGATGCATACTTTCAAGAAGACACACTAAGACTGCCTAAGGCACCTTCTTTCAGTCATTTTCTGTTCTGTATTGGATTACACAACTGTACTGTTCCTGTAACTTAGAAGTAGTGTTGAATGGATTCTAAAACACTTATTTCCAAGAAAGGAACATTTAGAGAGATTCAGGTGCCTAAATGTAAGAAGAGATGTCTAATGTCATTTTAGATGCTCTGAAAAGCCCGTCTGGCTTGCAGCTGCTGCTCCAGCAGGACACAAATCCTGCCATAAATCCCATGTCAAAGCTGCCAACACATTTAGATAACTCCAGCAACTGCTATCATCTCTGAAGGCATTATGTTTAGGTACCTGAATTTCCCCATTTAAATGATATTTGTACACTGAAAACAGAGAGTCAGTAGATAAAATCAGATATAACTTCAGCCAGGATTTCCTAGCTACAGTGCACCAGTACTCTCAGTTCTCTATTTCAGTCATTCCTGCTTAGTTTCGAGTTTATTGCCTCTCACGGTCTCCAGGCAATTTTGGCAAAATGGCTGACAAATCAGAAGCGGCTGCGGGAGCATCGTCTGGGGAAATGTTCGTATGCATTCACAAACCAGCAGACGTGGCATTTCCACTCAGCCTACTAATCCTCCCGCAGCAGGGGGTAAAAGTTGTAAGCATGCAAGCGCTACATCTTCTCACCCTGTTTGCTGGTTTATGCTGGTTTGGGGATTGGGGTTTTGCCAGAAATACATCCCTGAAGGAGGCATGACTTGCAGTGACAGAGAAAGGAAAATGCTTCTCCAGTCTTAGGGGAGGAAGAAGAACAAGCAAAAGAGACAACAGGACTATGCTAAGGTTACACAGGTATCCATGGTATTATTCCCATCAGGCAAATCCAGTCTGTGATGCCAACTTTAAGGGAATGCAAAGAATCCTATGTGGATACTGCAAGAATATTGCAAGCTCAAAAAATATATGTTGTCAGAATATTTAAGGCCTCCTAATAAAGCCTTAAGCTTGTGTTCTGCAATCTCTATTTTAACAGTATATTCTGGTTGCAGTTATATCTTTTGGCACGCTTTCTTCAGCTAATATGTAAGACTTTGCTGACAGAAACTATGCTAAATAGTTTCCTCCCCTAATTTCAATGGATTAAAGTACCTAGACATCTTTCTGCATTTGGCTTCCAACTGTTTATATTAGAAAATGTTTAATATTGTTTTATAAGAACAGACCCTTACTATGGGTCAGCTTATCTTCAGAAAAGAGGTTATGTGTCAGTCCAGGGCATGCTGTTTTGCCACTCAAATAAATTGTACTAGCAAAAGGACTGTTTTAATTGTGGGTTTATATATACAGTAGAGTATTCAGCACTAACCCTAAAGTTACCATATGATTTTTTTTCACATTACTGACACCCACACAGGCAACATCTTGGAAGTGCAGCTTAGACCACACAACGTGAACTTCGCTCAGCTCAGTAAAGTGTTAATATCATCAGTAGTGACAGACATTAAAGGAATGTTTTCACCACTGGTAGATATCAGAAAGATGGTGAGACAGACTGAGCTACTCCAGTTGTTCACCTGGAGACACGTTCAAGCTACTCTGACTATCACTAGCTTGTGAAAATCAGCTTTATTTAAGGTTCTCTTCATGTGGATACTCCAATGGAGAGTCACACCACACTTCCAACCTCTTCGTGAAGTATAGGTCAAATAGAGCAAGTAATACCATGTTCTGACAGTCCTCTATTTTAAAAGTGTTGTCTAAAAATATGCTTACTTGTTGTGAATAATAACGTTTTCTTCCTCTTGTGTCCTGGTTGCCATTTACACCATGAGGTGCTCTGAGTAGGGTCAATTTGTTGTATTTTTTTTTGTGCAGGGTGACCTTTAAATTTGGTTGCTATTACATCTCGATGTAAAGAAAACTGCAGAGAATAATATCAGTCTAAAAAAGACAGACAAGACTTCTGTGTAGAAATTGTGATCTCCCTTGTCTCAAAATCACAATGCATACCTCAGCACACGTAGACACCAAAACTGAAAAAGAAAAAAATGCTCGGTTCCAAGATAGTTCCATTTTTTTTTTTCAATTGTGGTTGCCATGATAATTATACACTTAACAAGGTAAGTTATAGTCTGGAAAGTTATACTGCAGATGAAAAAGGCAGCATCCCAAGGTCACAGCATAAGTTGCTCAAAGACATAGATGCAAAGATTTCATTTCTTTTTATCCCTTTGTTTTGTGATAAGTTTTTACACTGGCTGCATAAGCTCTCCATTAAAAACATCAAACCTTTGCCTGTCATTGTCATGTTGCAGCTGGAGCTCATTAATTAGGAGAAGAACTTGGGAGCCCCGTGAGCTTCGTGAAGTAGCTCTGCTCCTCTGACCTCCCTCTCAGGACCTCCTGTGACTTCTACGAAACCTTACCCTGGTGCATGAAGCTAAGGTTATTCTGAGAAATGATATGCAATGATAATTTCTTATATCTGTTCATCAGATAGCGTTATTTGTGTATCTGTTATCTGGCGTGTTTTCCCTTGTTGCTCTGTGTGGGTCTTTCACACAACAGAAAAGAGAGCTGAAAGAGACTAAAGAAAGAAAAATATAGAGCCTCATAATTTAACAGAAGGGTTCAAAAGGAGGTGAGAAGCCAACAAGCTTAAAATCTGGTTTAATCTCTCTACTGCTTTCATGATACAGGTCTTTAAATAACTTGTGGGCTCAGTGACTTTTTAATTCCAAGATTCTTATCACACCTATATCTCTTTTATTTCAGGGTCCAAATGTTGAAGATCACAGCTGTGTTTTCATAAGAAAAGCTTGAAACTTCTAGCCCTCAGGACATGCCCAACCATGTGGCAAAATACAGCCCTGTTATCCTTTATTCTGAGCCTTCAGGAGACAGACAGCAAAAACTGACAGATGTATTTCAGGGACAAAATATGTCCACATTCCGTCTTTTTTACTTCAGCCACCCCTCACTGAAGGAGAATTTAAATTTCACTTGTTTTGTTACTGCTCTCCACATGCATTTCTTGTATCAGAATTCTGCTTTACCTACACTAGACTCTCTTGGGAACAAGGATCACGTTAGATCATATGCTTGCAGAGCATCAGGCTTGAGGGCTAGTGCGCTATTACTATGGGGAAAAAAATGTTAGGAAGTTAGAGGAAAAGCTGGCTGAAATAGATAGTGAAGGGGAGGGGAGAAGAACGGCCTCTTTTTTGTACTAAGGACACAGGGAAGCAAAGCTTACAGAATCTATATTTGACCTTTAAAAATAAAAAGAAGGGAAAAAATCTGAGATTGTTTGCATGAAACATCAATGCTGGTCTAGAGCAAACTCTCTCTTAGAAACTGAGGATTTGACCTCACTCTGACACACAGTGGAGAAATTTGCAACACTAATAGTCATTTGACTCATAACACACCATGCTGTGTTCACACAGTCAGCCCAGATAAGAGGAAAGTCTCCCTGTCTTATTTCTTGCCTTTTATTCATTCCTTTCATCTTATTTTTCACAAACCTCTCAAGCATTCTTGTGTATTTAACACTAAATGCGCTTCTACCTTTAATAAAATGGGAAAAGGAGCTGCAACAAACTGGGACTGACTTGAAGATGCTGTTTCTATTACACTCATTTAGTCTTTCTTGGAGTGAATGGAATATTCCTATGACAATGTACTCTTTAATCCGCATTAATTTCTTCAGTTACAAAGTAACAGCTGATGCATTGTAGTAATCACTGAAAAATAGACTTGGTTGGAATAGGCAAATTGGGTCTATAACAGAAGGAGAAAAGAAATCTCAAACCAAATAAAATAAAGTCCTAATTCCTGTCTGTGCACCGACAGGATGAACCTGAGCTCAGAACAAAAACATTTCTCTGAATAAGCTGTTTTTGCAAGAACACAGAGCCTGAGACAGAAAAGAGGGAGCCAACTGAGAAATGCTTCCAGAATGAAAAATTCCAGAATTCCAAAGATTGGAGAAGATTCTAAAGCTAAATGGAAAATAAAACTTGTCTGCCCAAATAGTCCTTCATCACTTGCCCAAGTACAGAACGTGCTTCTTGAACTGACCCTAGATGGTCCTCTGACCTCACAACAGTTTACCATATTAAAGAGGAGGAAAACTAAAAGCTAACTGAAATGGACTGTATGAAAATGTAAAATTACTTGTCATTGCAAATGTTTCTCTTCATTTGGCTGTCACAATTGGTTTCAAAAAGTACCTGTATAACTGACTTACTACTTTTATTATGAATAAAGCATAGAATTTCCTTAAAGCCCTAGCAATTAGGCCTCCCAGATCATGTTGGATAGGCCTGAAGTTGCAAAGCATGCTTAAATTAACACGGTTTGGATTATTTTTTATTTGCCTTTTAGGCCTGGTCTGATCTTCTAGGTGAAATCGCTACGTGTTTTGCATTTTTAAAAAAGCTGGAAATGTTATAGAATCTTTATTCCAAGAATGTAAGTTTTAAGAAATGCATAAAAAATCATGAAACTTGAAATTAAAACATGAGACTTGGCAACAGTAGTGAGCAGTAATTCACTCTTCCAAGAACTTCCTCACCCTTTCAAATAGAAATTGCTAATTGTGAGAAAAAAAATCATAAACGCAAATTTGTAAAGCACAGATCAAGCCAGTAACATGTAATTAGTTCTTTTTCTTTTTTTTCTCCACATTTACACCAAATGTAACATTAATTTCACTCATCCATCTTCCATTTCTCAGCACTGGTCTTAAAACACACGTAGAGGACGAGTCCAACTTAGCACCACAATGCCCTTGTCTTGTCCAAATCTGTGTAAGTTCAGCAGCAAGAGATAACCTGCTGTTTGTAGACAAATTGAAGACTATTGACTTCCTTTTCTTTAGTTGTCTCCTATGTATTATGCAAAATTCAACAGGCAAATATTATAATCAGCACATTAGTCACTGAGCAGACACTTCCAATTTCCTTGTAGCCTCCCAAAGTCACATTCTGCTGTTGTTATGAACCTCAAGAATTTTGTGGAGTTGGCATCTCGGTGTATGATGAACCAGGACAAAATGAACATGCTGTGATACAATGGACAACTTCTGCTGATCCTCAGATGCACAGTGTTTAATTTGACCCTTTGCCATCTGCATCAGAGGAGAAGTTGCAGGAGCCCTGCAAAGATTGGAAGGATCATCCTCTCATGGCCAGTTTGGACTGCACCAAATAATAACATTTTCCTGGCCATATACTTCTAGACTTGCTGGCAGTGTGAAAACTCAGAGTCTACCCACAGTTTTCACTGAAGAGTCTTGTTCTGACAGAGCTTAGGGGTGATGGTATCTGAAACTCCGGTGCCTTTGCTGTTACGTAATGCCTGCACAGCACTCACTGGTGACTTTTCAATTGCTTGCTGCTTCAAAAATTTCCTAGAGTAGCCAGGAGAATGGCAGGATCAGGGAAGGAGAGTACTACACTGCAAATTTAGAGGCTGAGCACTCTGGAAATCAGGCAAAGCCCCTCTCTGCTTCTGGCATCAGCTACTGATGCTTCTCACTGAAACGGCAGAAACTTCATCCCATCAGCTGTTTCTGGTACCCACCCAGGGGAAGTCAGTCATCAGACCTACAAGCCAGAGATTTTGGCAGTCAGAAGTAAATCATCATCCATTGGTTGCCCCTGCTTGTTGCACGAATTCAACTGCTTTGCCTTTATGGAGATGCTCTCGAGATGTTAATGGAAGTCTGGTTCCCATGCCTCAGAGATTCTTTTCCTCATCTCCAACTATGTGCTTTCCTGTTGAGAAGAGAAGCAGAGCTGAGTACTGTCCTCCTTTCTGCTTAGAGAAACACTCTGGGAAGTGGTGCCATATGCCAGAATTTGAAGGATTTACCTAGAGGATCATGAGAGTGTGACTAAGCTCCTCAGGGTGTCTAGAAACACCTTGATTTTCTTTTAAATGTTGCAAAACCTGCTGTACTTCCATTTCTGTGCTTGGAGTACATAAGTAGACCAGGGCTGGGGCAGCTGCTCCTGCTCCTGGAGTGTTACTGTGCCTCCAACTTGGGGGGCTGGCATGGATAAGCGAGAGAGCCACCAACCCTCTAGGCAGCCTGGCTGCTTGTGCTGACACACGGGCAGCCACCGTGATATCTCATTTTTCTCATTAATAGGAGAATATTATGTTCTGTTTAAGAATTTCAGTTGATGCATTATCTCAACACTGTTCTGCAGAAGTAGGATTCCTAGGAAACGCTATTAAAACAGCAACGAATGCCCCCTTCATGCTGATTAATCCAACTAAGAGGTTTTTCCAGTGGTTATTCTCTTGTCTAGAGCCCAATCAAAAACACACCAAAACACTCCATTCAGTTTTAATGGGTAAAGGTTAGAGACCTTATCTTTTAAGACAAGCTGAAATACTTATCTTAAGGTTAGCCACACTGATCTGAAACTTCAAGCTTGAGAAATCTGTCTGCAAATCTCTTACATTCAGACTTCATTTTTTTATCTAGATTTCTGATACTTCCTGGTCTATTCAGAGGAAAATACCACCAAATCCACTTCATTTCCCTCTCAGTATGCCTTTGCCATAGCTAATCAAAACTGGGAAGTGTAGAAATGAGAAAATTGCAGTGTGGGGACAGGGAAAGGTGAAATTCTGCTGGGTATGTTCTCATCAAAGGTTCAGAAGTACTCCTTCGTTTTGGTTATCATTATAATTTACAAATTTCCAGAAACTTGTCCTTAGAAAAACTTGTCCTCAAGAATGATCATATTCCATGTTAAAATTATTTTCTGACATCTTCTGTGTAAGAAAACTAACTTCCAGCAGCCTAAAGATGTGAGCATTTTTCCAAGCTTCTTTTTACTGAACTGTAATTACTACAAAACATTTTAAGTTCTTATAAAGATTTATATATTTTCTTTTGACTTCTGCTATATTTTGATAGCATAGATGGCAAAATGTTTTACTGTAGATAAATGTGACTGTGGGTTTGTGACTTTACTAATGATCATGAGTCAATATGTCTCGTGAAACCTACAGTAGTTTGCTAGATAGAGGAATATACTGATGTTTATCTCTCAGTAATGCTGACTGTCCCTCAGTTTTGCATAGTTTAAGTTTATGACAGGTCTGTTTAAAGCTAAATGCAAATCCAGCTGCCAATAGCTGCAACTCATTCCATATTCTCTGCTAAAAAAATCCCTTCTGAAATATCTGGTGCTACTGTTTCACCAATACTAAATATTGCCTGCCAGCTTAATCCTAGAAGTAGTAGAAAAGGAGTGCGAAATTATGTTTTTAGAAAATGTTCCTTTTTTATTTTCTCTTTTCAGAGGCAAAATGTTGACTCTGAAAATCTGCAAAAATGAACTACTGAAGAAAGACAAATGTGCTTTGTTTTATGGATCACCTTGAAGAGAATTATCTTTTAGCTGAAAGAGTTTGAAGGAAGCTGGGAGGAGGAGTTATGGGCCATTAAGTAAACCTAAGCAGCTTATACTACCTTACGTTTATTTAGACATGGATGGGATTAGCTACCAGCTGATTAAAGGAGACTACAGAGAAGGAGGCAGTGGGAGACAGTGTGGGTAAAGGAGGAGGTGCTACAGATCCAGCCATGCTGCAGGAGATTTGAGCAGCACTTAGCTGGGACAAAAGGCTTGTGCATTAGCAGTCCTGCAGTACTGCATGGAAGTCCTGGAAGTGGAGTTGACACTTCTTGGGGTTCGGAAATTGGAGCTGAGAGGTTCCTCCATGTGGCAAAGAAACATTCAGGCTCACCTAGTGCATAAGCCATCTGTGCCTTGGGGAGCAACCTGAGCTTCCTTGGGCTTTCCTAAACAACATGAGGGCTAGGGTTGGGAAGAAGGCCTGAGAGAGCATCAGAAGGCTGGAGGGTGAGTGGTGTGTAGCTGTGCCACCTTAAAAATAACCTAAAAGGAAGGTACCCCTAAAAAAATACATGTGCAGCAGTTACTCAAATTCCTCCTCTGTAATTGGTTCCCAAGGCAATCTGCCTCCCACAGTATGAGAATTTGCATACAGCCCATTTTTTTCCACAATAACCATCTCTCTACTTATTATGCAAATCAGATACCCTGAAGCAAAAAGTACACAACTACTGTCGTGGAGTTACAACTACTGTTATAACTCAGGAAAAGAGGCATCTCTGCATCCGATGAAGTAACTCTGTCACAGTAGGAAGGCAAGGTTTGATGAATGCATCTGCAACCAATTCAGAAAAGGGCCAGCTGGATTCCTAGCAGATCTGCAAAGCCTGAGCAGGGATAGTCCTGTTTCTGCTAGACCAAACTGTGAATCTCCCATGAAATTCATCAGGAATTGCCAATAATGTCATATAAAAGTACATAGGAGAGAAAAAAAAAAAGCAACAAACTTTATTTCTCAGCTGACCAGAAACAAGACTATCTGTTTTTTCATGGAGATTTTTAATAAAATTTTACAGCTGTTTGCTGGGAACTCTCTACTGTTGGTTCATTCTTGAGAATAGCGTTTGTTGTTTATTCAAACTGCTCTGTCTCAGCACTATCCCAAATTATCAGACAGGAGAGCCGACAGGGATGTACCATTGTTTTCTTCTTCCTGAGTTTTCTCTTCTTAAAGACGCACAGCTGAAATATGTCAAAGGAGAAATGTGATGGGCAGCTGAGCTGTTGTACATTTTCCAGGAGCTCTGTTAGTGACTGTCAAAGTGGAATCACCTGTGAGCCAGGGAAAGTGGGCGGAGCAGAACTACCAGCAGTTTCAGAAAGCAGATCTTCAGGCTTAGGAGACCCTGGAAGACAACCTTTCCTCTTGTGATTTCTTTGAATTCTGATTTCTGTAGGCTTGCCTTTGTTTGAGAATTTAAAGGGAGGTAAGACTGGGTTGGACCTTTTTATCTAGAAATCAGAAGCGTTTTGCTCTTGGATACCACATCTCAGTGCATTACTGAGGAGCTACAAGAACACCTCCTCCTCTTCGGATGTGGAACAGTGGTTTTCTGCTGATGATCTTGGTAAATTTTCTAGTGGAAATGCAGATCTCAATAAGCTGAGCATGCCCAGATCAACACATTCCCTATACGAGCTGGCTTTGACTGCTCACATTCGAAACATTTTACTGGTATCCAGGGGTTCACAGATACGTTCAAAGCAAAACCCCACTGTCACAGAGCGAGGTCCTCAGCACAGAAACACAGCCAGTTTTGCTTTGCTAGACAGCAGAGGCTGTGATTTTGGCCATGTTTTCCATTCAGGTGCGCCTGTACCCATTCCTGCACCACCATTTGCTGCACACTCCGCAAAACCCTTTCTCCTTGTGACACCAGAAAACCAGTGACATTTAAAATAAATGGGCAAGGTGGGTTTTGGGAAGTGATTTGTTTCCCAAACACTAGATGGAGCTGGGCAATTGAGGTTCATTTCAAGCCTCTCTGCAGGCTGTGGGTGGTGGAGGAGCAGAGGGAGGCAGTGGGGTTGGCAGTCATTCACCCCACCACCTCCTAAAAGCTGGTTCTAGGGCTCTGTAATAGGGTTTGCTTTTCTTTATTAGTAACAATAGCCTTATACAGCAAGGCTAGCCTCATCATGACATTACATTAAATAGGTCAGTATTTGGACAGACAGATTTATTGTGCAGTTTGCATTTAAGCTCAACGGTTAAAATAAATAGTTCTTTTCTTCCCTTGGGAGCTGATGAGCCAGGCTCACTTCCAAACAACTGAAGACTTCTGTACTTTTTGACGAACACAGTTCTCCAATTAAGAACAGTAAATAGGATTATACAGTCTGAAAAGGCTCTTTATCACTAGAAAGTTTGTATGTGGGAAGTGGGGGTCTCCTTTAGCGTTCATTATAATTCTTTTAAAATACAAACTAATGATTTTGTCACATCCAGAGTTCAGGGTTTTCAAAGGGAAATACTGCTTAAAGGCAGCCAGCCTTCTGAAGGAAGAGATCTGCATCTGTGTGACTAATTCTGTATAATATATGCAGAATTAATATATATTTTTCAATCAAAGTCTTTAAGATGCAATCTTTGCTTTAAGACACACAAAGAAATGAGTCATATTTATTTTTCTTTCAGGAGAGATCTTTATTTTGTGAGGTTGAGATATGTATATATACACACACATATTTGTCTTTAAATCAAAGTGGAATAAGTGACACAGGTCAGAAAAGGCCAAATACTTTCACACATTCAGAACTCAGTGTGATGGCTGTCTGCCAGGTGCTTTAAAGATACCGCAAACTCCGTGCAGAGGAGATAGAAAATAACCTGTTAGTAAGAGAAGTTTGATCCAAAATTCCAGAAGTGAGTACCTGGGTGATACTGTACAACATGAAAGCTTCCATCCTATATCACATGGCTGCAGATGTGCATATCATGTATACAATCATCTAATCTCTCTTGACTCTGAAACATCTGTGACATAGATTAATTATGCATTGTGTAAAGACAAAGCATGATGATTTAATTAGTTTTCTGATTACTGATTTTTGGTTCCATTGGCTCCCTCTCTTGTTCTTGTAATATGAAACAGGATTTAGCAGTTTATTTTCCATTTTTTTTCCTTCCCCTACAACCCAGCTTTCTCACCAGGACCATTTTCTCTGTACTCTTCTCATTTTTGTCACTTCTCTATGTCCCTTCCTTTTCTGCTATTTCTTTGAGATTAAGGGGATAGAAATGTAAATATTAATCTAGGTGGAGGGAATACCATCTGTTTCCAGTTTAGTATCCTTGGCTTTGTTGCATTCCAGATGTAGAATGATGACATGAATTGCAGTATGCAGAAAATACAGTGATGATGTTATTGTAAAACAGGCAAATGATGCCCTGGACTTGCTACAGTATAATGTACACTGACATAAATTGCATTAATGCCCTTTCTATTGGAAAGAAATATCCTTTTTTGTTTTCCTAAGAATTCTTTAGAAGTTCGGGTGATATTTGCAAATTTGTCATTTAGCTACAATTTTGCAAGATTTCTTTTATTCTCCAGTTCTGTTTTTCTCTAGGGACAGATACACCTCTTAGAGCTTGTTATTAGCTGATTTTGCAGCCTCTCACAATTGTAATTTACAGCCAAATTTGAACCATTTTCTTCCGTTTTTGAGGTGCTTCAGGTCTGCTGGGCATTGAGATGACATGGTAATTCTGATCTTTTTCTCCTGCTCCGAATTTCTCCTCTGAAATTGTTTTATGAACCATCACTTTAGTCAAATGATGAGAAATAAAAAGTGAAAAATAAGCTATTAAAAAAAAAAAGTGAATCCAGACACTGTTTAGTTTTGGTATTTATCTACTGCTCTTTGCCTTCTCTACACTTCTGCACAAACAGGGAGGGGTCTGATGAAAGATACTAGGGTCTAAGTACTTTCACGGCTCATTTCACATGTGGGAATACGTACATTTTCAGTGCTGAGCGAAGAATCTGCATATGCTTTAGAAGAGATTGCGTTTTGCATTTTTACTGTAATTCCACAACTTGCTTGTACTTGGAACATGTCCTCTTTCTTAGATAAAGGAGAAAAAACCCAGTCAGTGTAGGAAAGTGGAGCTCAGTGTGGAGTAAGGCACATTGCAGCTGCAGTTGTTGGAAATAGTCTTTTATGGTCCTGGCTTGATGCCCCTGTTTTCTTGGTGCCCAAGGCAGTTTCACACATTTCCTAGCAATCCATCTGTGAAAGAAACGTAGCAACAATGCTCAATGCACAAGCATCACCAAAGACAGAGGAAGAGCCTTTACTCCCAATGACTGAGCCCAGTAAGACACTGAGAAATTCATTCAGTTCGGTTGACACATGCTGCAAAGCAAAAGGATGTTTAGGAAAAAAACCTTTACAACACACTATAAAATACACATCTGCAAGTGACTAATCACTAAGGTACCTCTGTACCAACACAGATTTGTAGAAAACTACGGTTTTGTAAAGGAGGTTGAAGAAAAAGTGGTGGCTGACTGCAGAACAGGTTTTTATTTATAGGTATCAATTGGAACTAGGAAATTACAGAATTGTATTTTGACACTATTAAAAGCCACCACTGCTCTCTTGGAAGGTGAATTTTCAGTACATGTGTCCTCAGTGACTTTCGATTAGAGTATTTCAATTTTACCTAAAGTCTGTGTGGTAAAATATTTATCATTACCCTCAGGGACTTAGGATCTTGTTATTTGAAATAAATAAAAAATGTGGCCTGTTTGCTTAGCACCCAATACTTACTTTAATAGATGAGAAATATCCTTTTCATCTATAATTAATTCCTCTAGTGCCTTTCAGCTTTGAGAAGCATCATCTGTAGAAGAACCGGATGTTGAGTTTAGCTGGGGGATTTTCATGAAAGCAGGGATTATACTAACCAGTACAAGAATGATTTGAAACTACATCTATAGGCTATCTATACTTGAAGGACAGCTTTTTGCTTTTTTTTCCCTATGAGTTTGTTTTTTTCAAACTCTACCTCAAAGGCCACTCAAGGTATACCTATCTATTTCAATGGTATTGACTATTCATTCAGTATTTGGTGTATTCTACCAGAAGCCTGCTGAGGCTAAGACCCCACGTAATAGGGTCAGTGGCTACATTGGGGTTTTTGCTGTGTGCAACACAACGCAACATCCAAAATCCATCGGCTTCTGCTCCCAAAGGAAAGCATTGCCATAAGGGGGCTTCTGCATAAGTCATCAGGGCTGTTACTGTAAACAGCTTTATGGTAAATCATACCCGTCAGTGTAACCCTGCAAAGAGATTCCTTCTGGTGCAGCTCAAACAGGAGATGATACACAGCTACTGAATCATTTCTCGTGGTGCTTCTCCAGCCCTGCCAACCAGTGCAAGGCCCTCCTTTGCAGGGTCTGCCTCTCTGGGCTCTGCAAGGATCTGGTGTTATTCCTACCCAAGGACACAGGAGGAAGATTTGTGACCAAGCAAACGGGGAGCCACTGCAGAGCTGTGAGCACCACCAACCCTCCTTGGATGACACTGCTACACGCAACAAGTTAAGCAGGACTCGGTGGAAAGAGCTCACTGTGTCAGGCAAAAGGCAGAGAAGCAGCCCACACAACCCAAAAGCACTTGCCATAAATCATGCGGCTGGTTTCTGGGACTGAAAAAAAAAAAAACAACAAACTTTATATGCTGAGAGTGCACCTCTGACTTCTGAGCTGGGTGGAAGTGAATGTGAAGTGCCACTTGCCAAAGGGATTGAGATATCGCCTCAGCCTCAAAGTCAGGGTGATATCCGAGGGATGCTTCTTGAAGTGAGCTAGATGTACTTCCAGGTAGAATTCAAGAAGTATGAGTTTCACACGGAAAACACACAGTTAAATAAATGAAGAAAATTTACGAATAGACTTTTCAAGACTTTTATACTTCCATAATCCCAGGGAAGCCTGTTTTGTAGACAGGGAGCCAGATTCTTGTTTGGGCTCCAGGTAGTCAAGATGAACCTTGGTTATTTTAGTGTACTTTAGTGAAGAGTCTTACTGGTAATGGGGCTAAGCTATACAACTCATATATATCATTTGGAAAAACCTATCTTTGCTGATACGAAGGTCATACTCTATTAACACCATGTTTCCATAATGCAGAAAAGCTTAAGGCTGGAAGCACGGGATGGATGGAAATGGGGATGTACCCAACAGTGTACTACCACCCTTGCAACTTTTTCAGACCTCAGCAATGCTGACGCAAAGGCATATCAGAAGACTGAAGTTGTCAGGACAAACACTGAAAACTGACAAATGCTTCCTCTGTTTAAATTAAACCAAGAGATGATCTTCAAGGAGCATTTTCTGATACAACTAGAAGCTTTGTGCTGAAGGAGTGCAGTATTTCAGTTAGGATGGGCAAAAGCTCTTATACAGTGTCCAGCATGAAAATATGACTGAGACTTCGCAGCCATAAGTGAGAGGCAGTATTAATATTGGTGTGTAGGATGCTTTTTAATGTTGCTTCGCATCAAAGGGCCTTGGTTAGATATTCACTACTTGACCATGAAGATCCAGGAATGAGCAGAATATTCAAGATTATTAACTTCACTGAACCCTGAAATGAGAAGTTATTACCTACTTTACAGTCTCTTTCTGAGATGGTAGTGCAGATTTCCCTTATAACTCTTCCCTTCTCTTTGTGATTTTTTGTTGTTTTCCCTTTTTTGCCCCTTCAGATTTCCCTCAATTAAGTAATTCTGCAGTGCCAGTAATTAAAACTTTTCTTGACGAAGTTAATCTTTATCGATGTGGTATAAACGATTGTAAATCAATCTGCATTCATGCTTTTAATACTTGCTACTGTAAGATGCTTCTCAGCAGAAGTAGTAAAGTCATTAACATTACCACCTGGAGTTCCTGAAATATCCGTTTTTCTCCCAGTTCAGAAAATCTTTGCCCTCTGAGGATGGAAGAGAAGGGAAAAATTGGGTTTTCCCATTTGTATTTTTAACAGGCTAGAAAACCCAATGGGTTTATTATAATTGCAATGCATTTAGCGTTTCGTACAGTTATGGCTAATGCTACAAAGTTGACTTAAATTAGAGTTATATTACTGGGATTTATATGTATTTCAGGCCAGGAGTGCAGGAAGGTACAGAGGCCCCATCAGTACTGCTAATATCCAAACCCTTCACTGCCAAACTTTATTTGACTGTGAGGAGGGATATCAGTGTATAGCATGGATTCTCTGAGCTTGACTGTGTGTTCTGAGTGCGTGTATTGCTGCCTATCATTACAGATAGATCTGCCAGTGAAGACAGAGCAGGATGCCAAACTAGCAGCTAATATTGTCTTTAACTTGAGGGTTTGCTGTGACGTCTTAGTTGACAAACATGTTTGTTAGAATACATAGCAGGCAGCAACATCCTAGGAGGGAAGCAAGAACAAGGAAATTAAGACAATTTGCTTGACATGTGAATTACCATCTGAGCTCTAACGAGCTTCTGAAAAACATACACTCTATAAAAATGACACACACAAGAGAATACACAGTAGCCTCATTTTATTTTCAGACAACTGCTGTTCCATTTTTTCATAGCATTTAAGGTAAACTCCGTTCTTTCCTAAGTATATTATTCCGGATTTTCTTTACACACATAAGCTTTTCTCTCCACAGCTGCAATTTTCTGTCTTGTTCTTCTTTTGTTCTTCTTTCTTCTCTTGGGTTGTAATTGATTCTGTAAGGTGTACTTCTTATAGTACTGTAATCTGATATCATGGAAACTCTGGAATCAGTCAAAAGGAAAGTGATTCAGAAGTTGGACCTCATTAAATGGCACAATGGATATTTTCTAGAAACAAAGGTTTTGAAATTTGAGACTTACATGAAGACACAGAAACAAATCTCTATTAAGCAATGTCCAGCACATACACAAGCTGACATTTTCCCTGAGAGTTTTGCAGTGATAGAGGCCTGGACCAAATGCTACCAACTCTGGTAACAAAGTGCTCCCAGGAACTGATATTTCATATTACCTAACACTTAAGCAACTGGGACTATTCAAGGTTAACAAAACTTAGTATGAAAAATATTTGGTTTGGGCTAAATTCTTCATTACTCAACTTTGGGTTGAAGCTGAATTTATAAGGTGAATCTACAACTTTTATGAAATGAAGCTGTAGTAAAAATGCCATACATGTGTATAAAAGATATTGTTTCACAAAGGAAGTGATTTGATTTGCATTAATGCAATAGACTACGGCAGAAGAAAAGAGTCACAAATTAATGGCTATGCTTTTCAACAAATTGAATCTTCTATAGCAGCACCTTTCATAAATGCATATTAGGTATAGAGACTTCCATACTAAGAAGCAAAACTGAACACAGAGAAGGAAATATCCTATACCTTTCTGCTATAATCTTAGTATTACATTGTTGCAATTGAATTGTGCAAATGAAGCAACAAATATGTCCTTTTAAGAGTAACAATAAGGAACACGGATGGCAAGCGTGCAATTCATAAGAAAGAAATATATTTTGTGACCAAAAATATGTCTGAAATTTAGTGTATCAAAACTAGTTTTTCTCAAGATTGATTTACATAGAATAAAGTTTAAATTAAAGGCCTTCTCTAGCTAAAAAAAAAGAAAAAAAAAAATCCCTAGTTCTCTCTGTTCCTGAAACAGCTGGACTCAGAAACAAAACTCAGAAATACATCTTAGTGCAGGGTTTCAGGGCACTTAGCAAAAGGCAAGTGCCCAAGGAAAATTAGCAAAAAGCCTTTACCAATTCTTGCGCTTGGACTCACTCTGGAAATGGCCTCATTTCCACCCATTTCCACCACACTGGACCTCTGAAGTAGTACCTTAGCCTAATAGCTGAAGACCATCAGGTCAAAGGGAGTTCATGGTGATTTTCCTGATTTTTGCTGTAGCCTTCAAGCACCAATAGCACCAGAGTCATCCCTGATAGCTGCTTAACCAGCACGATTTAACCACCACTGCTCTGGTGACATTTATTATCTGTGGTCACAATTCTTGGATTCTATCCTTCCCTTAGTAGTGATCTCAGTGTGAGTTTTAACTGTATCTCGGTGGAAGCAGCAGGCTTTACGTGATACTTCTGGCAGTAGATCTCTCTTCAAAACTCCAGCTCTCATTTAGTTTCTTCACTTGACTGTGTCCTTTTCTTTGTGGTGATTTGACCCAAGTTCACTGCAAGCAAGAAACTGGCACTGATTAGGTGTTTTTCACTTGTAACTCTTTGAAATAATGGTGGTGTGCTATTTGGGCCACCCTGATGTCAGCATCTCTTTTGCTTTTGGCATTTTAGACACTGAGGTGTAATTTTCACAGTCGGTACTTACCACCGATGTGACTGACATAAAGTAACTGTCAGTCATCTGGTGGTACCCACATATCAGACACTGAAGTGTCTAGATTGAATTAACTCTCCAATGCTTAATTGTGGATATAACATTTATCCCTGCAATTTATTTACTGCAAATTCTGCAACATCCTTAAGATCATGGGACTTAAATAGCTCATGTTCAGGTTTTTCTCTTTCCCAGTTTTTTCTTCTCTCAGCTTGTATTTTTGCCTTTTTCTTTTCAGGCTCAGTAGTGTTTTCAGAAGGGCAAAGCTGGCTTCATAGTCTTCACTCAAGTTAGTCATTTCTGTGCAGGATCTCACTTATTTAAGTATTAACTTGCAGGTGCAATGCTTTGCAGGTTTGGGCTCCTTTTCAGCAGAAGGTACTAACCAGCAGTAATCTTTTCCCAGCACATGACAAAACCCAAACACTATCAGGAAGGATGCATTTACTTTGTAATATGAAAAACAACGAAATTAAATGAAAAGTCATGAGGCATCCATGAGACAACAGCAGGCGACTGTGGGGTATTTTTTCCTCTTTCAAAACATGAAGATTATGTCCAGGAGAAACAAAATCATGATGCCGAATGTTCTCTGAGGAAGCTATACTTGCCTAATGCTGGGGTCAGCACTCAGAGTGATCTGCTATGGTAATGGCCTATGTTTTTCCCACTTGTGTTTTATTATAAGCATTTGTATAAAACAAGAAAATACCTGTAGATAAATTGTTAATTAAAAGGCATTATCTGTCTTACTTATATTATTTTTTTTTTCTACACAGTAGCATGCTTTAGAGGTGCATTGAATGTAAATATTTTCCCCAAATTGACACAGCTGCATCACAGAGATATGCTTGGTGCAGTTACCTTGCTTGTCAGAGGATTCACAGCTTCTTTTTAATTCCTTTTCTGCTATGGCACCACGCACACCCTCTCTCATTTCCCTGGCAAGCAAACCAGGGACTTTGGGCTCTTAGGGCTGATCCCAGTCCTATGGAACCTGGGCTGACTTTCTTGTCTCTGTGTGCTGGCTTGAAGTCACTCCGATAACGTTACTGTGGTGAGTTTCTGCCAGAACAATGTCACCCTATCACTGCATGTGAAAGTAATTTCATGTGCCAAGGGAAGGCTCTGCAACATGCAAGCTAAAGTGTACTTCATTGAATATGCTTCCTCTAATTAATCTGCATGGCCAAAACTCAGTTATGTTGCTGCAAAACCTTGAGTCATTCCTGGAGTCTGTACATGAACAAAACTAGCCATTCGCTGCTGAGGATGGAATTTTTCAATGCAAATAAATTTGCCATGAGAAACTGATTCCAGCTTAAATGAATTAATACATCTCAAATTGATTCCCTGCTTTTCTTGAACAGATCTTGGTGTGTAAGGATTTGCCAGGTACAGCTGCCCAGCTGGTGGGCAGCTCAGCCACAGACTCCTTCCACCATCCACCAGCTCCACCAAGTCACCAGTACTCCTTCTCCTGGGACCTAGTGAGACAAGGGAGGCAAGTTGATATGAGAACTGCTCTCATCACCATGAGTCTTCAGCCCTTGCAAGTACAAGGCATACAGGAACCCCTAACCGTGCTGTACACCCAATCACAAACTCAAGGGGCTACTCTTCATACATTGTAGTGTGGATATTTTCACCTCTGCCCATGGAAAATATTCACAGATTGGCTCATCTTCTATTTGTTTAGCTCTGCCGCTTCTGTGCTTACGTGGTGGAGGTGGGGAGGGAAGGGGCAGATAGCCAAGGAGGTGAAAACCAGTGAGGGCAAATTAGCCCCTGCGAAGCTCTGTGCTGCCATAGGTAGACAACAGACATGTACTGCAGGTCATTGCTCACCTCGGTCTTAACCTGCTTTCTAGGTAATTAGAAACACTGTATCACCTTGTCGATTAAGTTCTCAGTCCTCAATATACTAAAGTTTCTTCCCACCATTTTAAGAAGAAAGATTTTTCACCAGTGAAGGAGGAATGTCTGATACATTCAAATTTGCTTTTTGGCCACCTGCAACCTGTCCCTGAGGATAAATAGCTGCCAACTTTTCTTTAACTTTCTGCTGACCACAACAGTCCTATATTTTATAGGATAATGGCTTCACATTGTCTGTGTCAGAGGTAGAAGGATTGCTGAGAACACTGGTGCAGGATGAATTTGTTTGTATTTTGTGTATGCTTGGTGCAACGGCTGAAAAGTAAGTGATGAGTAACAAGCCGCCTGCTTAAGTCAGTCTCTCTGAGTGTATCCACCTAACTTTAAATAGTGAAGTGTGGAGGAAAAAAGGGTTATTCACCAAATACGGTTTCCAAGTGAGTGTCTCTGGTGTATCTGCTTTTTTACATACACTGTAAATCATTTGGGATTTGTTAGGCGGTATTATTTTTACTGAAATGATATTTTGCATTCTACAACTTCCCGTTTCCTGTAAAGGAAAATTATCTTAAAATATATAGCTAAGCCACAGGGAGACAGGAACAAGCTAATGCATAGACTGGCTCCACCTGTGCAAGCCAGAATTTTTTAAAAAAACAACAGCAAACAAAAAGTCACAAAGATGAAGTTAAAGCAGACAGCCTCCCTTCTTAAAAGCTGAAATTTTTTCACTTCCAAGTGTCAGGAAGCACAAGACCATACTCTGTGTAGGCTTTTGAGCTCAATTCTCACCAGACGTGGCCTTTTATTCCTTCCATAGTCTTTCTGGCTCTGAAATAATTTCTTCTGGAAAAGTAATATCTGGCACAAGGGTGCAGAGCCGAGGGAAGCTGTGAATCACAGGGTAACAGGCAGCTGCTCCAGGGAAGCAATGTGCAGGTATACAGAACTGACCTGGTCTGGCCAGCTTTGAATAAACACTGCAAGTTCCCTTGCTTCACCGCAGCTTTGACAGCAAGGTGGCTTTGTAATTTCTAATACAGTCATGTGTTCATTTTGTCTCCTCTGTGCATCACCAGCTTTGTGTGGGCATGAGCAGATGAGAAAGAAAGAAAAAGACTTTTTACCAGTGTCTTTGATACAGGACAAGGGGGAACACATTTAAGCTTAAAGAGGATAAATTTAGATTGAATATAAGGAAGAATAGTTTTACAGTGAGGGTGGTGAGAACACCGGAACATGTAGTCCAGAGAAGCTGTGGATGCCCCATCACTGGAAGTGTTGAAGATCCACTTGGATGAGTCTGAGAAACCTGATCTAGTTTAAGATGTGAGGGAGTTGGACTAGATGATCTTTGAAAAGCCCTTCCAACTTAATCTATTCTATGGTTCTGTGATTCTACGTCAGACAAAGAAAGAAGACCATTGACAGTGAAAACAGTAGAGATGTTTTTCATCACCCTGGCTGTGCTGGGAGGCTCCTACCTCCCAACTAGGTAGATACACAGTCAAAAAAAAGTTAGCAATCCTGTCTAAAATAAGAATTAAATAAAGTATTGCCAGTACAAAGCAATCTCTAACTCTCTGGAAAAGCTATGGACAAAGTCACATCAATCTATGGAGAAACTTGGCTGTTAAAGGGCAAAGTCCTTGAAGCTCCCTTCTCACTGGAAGCCAGGCTGAAAATCCCAATGTACTCGATAGAAAACAGAGGACATGAATCAGAAGGTGGTGTCCTCACTGAGACTTTCCCTTCCATGCTGGGAGCAATGCCGTTGTTGGTGAGTCACGCTTGTCACTGGTTCCTGCACACATCCAGTTAGTGCTGGCACATGAGCTGCATCTGAAAAATTGCTTCTGACTTCTGCTAGTGCAGAATTCATCTTGAATTGATGATCCTTAAAAGGCTAGGACTGGACTACCTCAGACACCTTGTCCCCATCTGTGATAACTGAGCACTTTGGTACCGTGGTAGGTGTTACTGGTAACAAGGAGGATGGTATTTTCAGTTTACGCAAGGCAAAGTCCTATTAGAGAACCCGAGAGGCTAGAAGAGGAAATAAAAACCTGAGAACAGGTGTATCCCAGAGCACAAGAGTCTGTTTCTGTCTCATGTCTTTGCCTTTGCTGCGACTTCTGCCTTCACTGATTACAGAATCAGCTTCTTGATTTTTCTGACATTTAGATGTTGTTTTCTTTGTTTGTGGCTTCTTAGACATGGCTTCCAGTTCTGAATTTGTCAAGCTAGGCATCTCAGAAATCTTTTTTAACATCAAGTGTACTTCCTACTTTGTTAGCAATCCTCTTCTGGTTTTCTTTACCGCTTTTTCCTGTGCCCCGGGATGTCAAGAATCTGTAGTGTCCCCATTTCCCTTCTCTCAGATATTTGTTTATGAGGGGTCTCTTGAGTTGGAAACAACTTTTTTCCTGCTTCATAACAATGAATAAAAAATACCATTATGTTTTCAGAAAGCAGTGGATGCAAGAAAATAGCTGTCATACTAAATGAACATACAGGCTGGTAGACCACATGAGGTCTCCAAGCCCTTCGGTGTGGTTGCAGTCACCTCTATGACTGCTGCACCGGGATTGCAGATTGCATGAGGTGTAAGGAGAATGACTGAAATCCCTTGCAACACATGAAACCTAGAAAGAGAGTGATCCTACAATTCAGATTATCCAGTGTCCTCCCAAGACAGTGAGCACTCTGCAAAATCAGCTGTCTTTGCATCAGGGCCTGGCTACCTTCCTGCCGGTCTATAAGAAACAAGAAGGGCCAAGTAGCCACAAGAAACCCATCACTTATGGTGAGGGTCTACATACACAAAGCAGAGCTACACACAGATATATGTGTGCATGTGTGTGAAAGAGTTATTCTGCTATGGGAAGTTAATTTAAACTGACTTTTTAAACAGAATTAAAACCAGAAGGTTTTTCCAACTTCAAATATTTATATGAACAGGAGTACTGCACTATGTCAATCAAACACTTGTGGACTAAAGACATCTTGAAATCTATGTACCTGATCTCTCAGAGAGCTCTGCAAGCTGCTTGAATCTAGTTTATGTCAAAAAAAAAACCAAAAAACAAAAAAAACCCAAAAAACAAAAAACCCAACACCCTAGCCCAAATGGCAATAGCAGAGCTTGTTAGTTCTCTGTTTACACTGTGTGAACTTAAGTTACCAGCACGACAGGAGAGGATGTGTATTTTAGATAACACAATCTGGTTTCTATCTTTTGTATTTTTAGATTTTAATCCCAGCAGTCTCTTAGCCAAGTAACTAAGTATCAGGTTTAGCTGTTGTTGTATAGAGGGTAGAATCCCAGCTTGTCTTAAAAAAAAGCAAAAGGCTTGAGTATAAAAAATTGTTAAACCTAATAATTCCACTTGGAAACTGAGTCAAATTGCTCAGACTCCTCTTTTAGTTCATGAACCTTGCCGTGATAATATAAAACAAAATGAATTTGTAGAATTTTTGGTTCTGTCGCATGCCTTTTTGTCCCTCGTGAACAGAAATAGACTCTGAGAACTGCCTTCTACAGGAATTATTTCTCAGCAATTTCCATAACATTTCAAGTAAAACATCCACTTTTCTCTGCCTGCCCTGTAAACACCAATCTGAGAGTCAAGCCAGATTCTCTGCTCTTTCTGTGTGGTTGTAGAGCCCAGTCTCGTGCCCAGAGCAGCTCCAGGGGCAGCAGGACTTTCTGGGAGCACCTATGCTGCACAAACGGGTCGCCTTTATTTTCTACCTCTCTTACTGCTGCTTTACCTCACTTTCCTGCTCTCTGAAACAACTTTTCAAGCTAATAAGTCTACTTTTGATCTACTGAGAAAAAAATCAGGGCCTTGGAAGATTTGTTAGTCACAGAGGAAGTAACAGGGCAATAGTGTTGGAGTTGCAAACTAGTTTGGGGCAGAGCACCTTTTGCAAAGATCTGGCTGCTCTTTGGCAAACAGTAGACAGAGAATATGGGCCTAATTACCTGTGGAAATCCACTGGTACCATATGGCAGTAATTGTACCCTGAAACCCCTCAGCACCAAACATGTGGATAACAAGGAATCAGTGAAGCACTGCCGTCATTGAAAAAAATCTTACGTATTCCTAAGGAAAGATGCATCACTACATGAAGCTAAGGCCACCTCTGCACGTTGAAAGCCATCCTGCTGTCCCAGGAGAATGAGCAGGTCTCCAAGATGATCTTACCTCCTTGTGCCTGAGATTCAGGAGCTGGCTATGGCCAGGCGGTTTCCCTCCCTGTTACTTCCATATCTGTCACGATAACCACTACCTGCACTGGGCGAGCAAGGATAACTTGGTTAAAGAAGGTTAACATCGCAGTCTGTGCAGGTCAGGATATTAACTAAGTTGATTTCCATCAAAGCAATCAAAACCAGGAGCTGAGTGCCTGAATGAAACAATGGGAATTTTGCCTGAGTAAGGTTTGTAGCTCAGGCCTTTAATACAAACCAAGTCAAGGAAAATGTGTTTGACTCAGCACTAGGCTGGCTATTTTAAAAGCTTTAAACGACACCTCTGATGTGACTGTTCTTGAAGAAATTTGTTATTATAGTGCCATCAGCCAAAAACGTTAGAATTCCTGCAGAGGCTTTGCAGGGTGGTTTCTTAGGAAGTTTATAGCAGGTGGTAGCAAAAGCAGCAAAAGCATTTCAGATCAGCAGCTAAGTAGATCCAGACTTGCGTTTTTCAGTAGGTGTAAAACATAGAGACAGAGAAAGAGCAGGAAAAAATCTGTTCTACATAAAGAATAGTACTTATTAATAGATAGTATACCATTAACGCAAGCTTAATTTCTGAGGGATGATAGGTAGCTAATAACTGTTGCGTATAACAACTGTCACAGTTTTTACCAGTGGACTTCAACTTGCCAGGAGGACAGACTAGGAATCTGAGTGCTCTGTCATTTCTCCCTCTGCCAGCACATTCCTTGAATAGGCTTTCTCTGCTTTCTATAGCAATGCACGCTTCTGCCCTCCTTCCCAGCCACCACAGCCCATCCTCGCTCCTCCCCAACTGCACCACTCATCCTAATGCAAGGTTTGAGGTTCTCAGCTCCTATTTTTCACCTCTCACCTCACATATCTGCCAATAAAGATCCTGATATATCATCTTTCAGCCACTTAATAACCCTTTCAAAACAATGCCTTAAACATACCTCCATGTAAAGAAGAGAAAAAAAATATTTGGGGTTGGTTCCACCTCCAAAGGGATTTTGGAAAAAGTATCTGCAAGCACTGGCAGGGTCTCCCTCATGGGTTTCTTTACCCATATTCATTACCACCAATGTATTTAGTATTGTTACTCCTGCACAATCATGTCAAACTTTGGTAATGCCTTAGAAACCACAGGAAGATTTCTGAAGTTTGCTCAGCCTGTGTCTTCTTCCTCTTCCTCCTGCGGCGACCTCTGGCACCCCATGAGCCGCAGCACCCATGGCACCACCACCAGCGCTGCCTGATGGATCGATAGGCAGTGCAGGAAGCCCTGAGGGAGGCTGAATTCATACTGATTCTGGGACTTCTGGGTACTCTAGATAACCTTACCGCAAGCCTATGCTGACTTTTCTTCTGTGGTGGCAATGCTCTGCTGTCCCCATCCCCCTGCCTGCTTTCAGCCCTGTTACTTAATCTGTGGGGTGATTTATGATCTCTGCTCTGCTCAGCATAAGGAGCACTACTGATAAAAGGAGAGGGGGAAGGGTCTTTAGAAGAGTCAGATGATTACGGCCCTGTATCAAAAGCCTGAAGACTTTTGAAGACTTCTCCAGAGAACAAATGAGGTATCAGATGTCATCCTAGGAACACGTTGACCTACGCATTTCAAGATACCAAAAAATTAACTGCCTTTTCCTCATGTGGCACTGTAAGTGCTTCATATTCATGTTTCCATAGTTTCATATTTTCCTGCAACCACATATACTTATACCTGCTTAGCAATAATAAATACAGTACTTGTTGCATCCACAGCCACAGGATCTCAAAGCATTATTGAAGACTGATGGTTTGGTTGATCTTCAAAATCCTCTAGATACAGTATCTACCTGTGGCATCCTTCAATTTAATATGTTGAAAGTGAGATAAGAGGCAGAGGCACTGCCTAGAAGCTCGAAACACAAATATCTGTGTGCTTCATTCCTTTTTGGCACTTAAACTCTTGTTGGTTTCAGCAGAAATTTAGTCACCACTACATCATCTCTCTTTGCAAAACCTGAATGGAGCCACATGCAGGGCAAATAAACGGATTATTTGCTCAGTATGCTCATCTCATGCCTTGTAACACAGGAGCAAATGGGCTGTTCTCAGTATCCTTAATTTTTTCAGTACTAGCTTTTGTGCAAAGAGTGCCACAGCTTCTCCCCTGACTGCAGCAGGGCCCAAGGACCATCGCATCCCTGATACTGCACTCAGGGAGATGCCCAAAGCCAGCCTGGACATACTGGAGTGCAGGTATGTCCAAGGCATGGGATGGAGAAAGCCAGGAGACATGTCTGAGATGAAGGAAGGTTGAAATCCAGAAACAAGAGTGGGTTAGAAAAGGAGGAAAGCAAGACGGATGAATCACTAAATGAACAGCAGCACACTGTCTCTCTTTTCATACCCCACTTGCAAAAGGATGTGATTTTCTAATTAGACATCATGGAACAGATCAGAGGCTAGCCAACAAGTGACTTACATAATAAGCTTACACTAAAGGATATGATGCCAAAACCCCCTGTAACAAAGATAGTAGAGAACAGTTTTAATAACATATTCCAAACTTCCTGAAGTTGTTTATACCTTACTTCAGGCTGATGAAAAGCTTTTTCTTATATGTGGACTGGTGTAAAATACCTTTTAGCTAGTGCTAGAAAATCTGGGAGCAGAACATAACACACGCTTTCTCAGCTAAGGACAGAAGAATTGCCTCTGTACCTCAAGGGGGGAAAAAAGCCATGCAATTACAAGATTTGGAGTTTATTCCAAAGATTTTCCTTCTATACATTAGCAACTCAAACAGGAGATTAACTGTTATTTTTAGAGTAATTTTATGGTACAGTTGTTATCCTGCAGCTTTTTCTTTCTCAGACCTAAGAAGGGTTCTGAGAATAGACGAAGAGCTGTTAAACATCAAATGGAAATAATTTGTCTGACCAGAAAGAGAGCCAGATTCGCTTCTTCACCCCAGGTATATGCTCATGCAAACCCCACTGACAGTGGCACAAAGCTCAAGAGTTACAATCATGAATCAGACCCAGAGTCACTGCAGATTGAAACTAGTTACTAATGAATGGCTTGTTTGGTGAGCCATATGAAAAAAGATGGTGTTTTCAGTACAGATCCTAGAAGACAGATGCCCACATTTCAGAAATTACTTCCAAACTGGCACTCCTTGGCACTCTCAGAAGACAGAAAAAAAGATTTAAAAGAACACTTTTAATCTAAAAACATATTTGTGTCTGAACTATATTTACCCACTATGGCCTGTGAGCTTTTGAAGGGAAGACTCAGTTCTGCAGTTGTGTTGTTGATTGTGACAGTATCTAGACCTCAGAAATTCTTTAATGCATCTCACCTGAACTGATAAAAGCTGAAAAAGCACAACTATTTCTAGTTCAGTTACCTCACTGACTGTTGGGTACCTATACCCCAGCATCTCCTCCACTTGTTTTCAGCTTTTCTGATTCACTGAAATCCCCTAAAGTTGCCAGATGAGAACCCTAGTACAAAGGATTTAAAATCTTCCCTACAGGCTCAGGCTTCTTAAATACTTTCCATGTCCCTTTGCGCAATTTAGAGACTGGAGAAATCTCCACACCCAAAGGGGAACCCCACAGAGCCTCAGGCTCGTCACGTATTCAGGGTAAAGGAAAACCCAGTTTTGCCCTGCTTTCCTCTGCACAGGGAGGTTTGCACCTGCAGCCTTTCCCCAGGAGACTGTCTCAGCCCCTCACAACAAACTGTTGTGCAGCACCAAAAGTCTTCTGCAGCCTCTCTTCTTGATGTGGGTATCACTTTGCCTGTTACATTTGAACACAAATTGTTCCAGAGGGAGCATTACAGTGTAGTGATTAGGGCAACCGGGTGGGAGCTGGGACTCATGGGATCATCAGTGCTAATAAATATTTAATCTTTGTATGCAAAGTCTAACAGTGTCAGTGAGAGAGACTCTGCACTGCCAGCCCTGGCCAGCCCTGCTCAACCCAAAGCCTGCTCAACCAGGACTGCGGGAAAACGAGGTTTCAAGCAGATGGTAGAGTTGAACTTGGATCTCCCAAAGCATAAGCATTTGCTTCAGTCAATCTGCACAATCAGCCCAATTAGTGAATCATGCCAGATCCACCAAAGTCACGTTTTTCTCATGCTAAATGGCTGATCAAAGCAAAAGAAAACATCTCACCCAGGCTCACCAGTCAGGCTTGCTGCTGATCACGGCTCCACAGACAGTGCCAGTGTTTCACAACAGTCTCTTTCTTCCGCTGTCAGCGTGCATCCTTTAGACTTCAGCAGGAAATAAAGCATAAAACTGGAGACAGGAAATTGTTTAATGACAGAAATTGGCAAAGACAGGTGTAATCCTCAAGCTACTTTTAACTCATTTTGGGAAACAAGCAGGTATCATTTTGACAGCATCCCTTTAGCAAACAAAGTTCTGATGCTAAGATGTGGTCTTCTTAGAGAACCCTGTCCTCATTTGTTGGTAAACAGAGAGTGCCATCTTTATCACAGTTGGGATGGGAGTTTTTGTGAAATTAGTCTAGAAAGTACATTTTAAATACAGCTTTTTGTGACATTTACTGTTATTCTTAAATGATGTCTATAATGTGATACAAATTCAAGGATGCCTATTAGTATCTGCCCTTGATTTCACAGCTGCTGTATAAACATCAGCTTTGTCTCTGGTATTGCCATTTCCTTACCTTCAGCTGTTCCTTTGGTGCAAACTTTGGGCCAGGTTTAACTTTGGTTCAGCGCCTTCCCTACCTGTGGACTTACCTCTGCTATTTTCTTGCCTTTTCTCATTAGCCTGAAACACATGGTTTTACTTCTTAGTTCTTTATTCCTCTTTTTATTCTCTTTTTTTTTTTTTTTTTTTTTTTTTTAAGAGCCTCCAGGATGCCCCAAATTTAAACCAGGGAGATTATTTCCATACTGGGAAGAGTTCAAGGTTCACACTCCTCTAGTGCTCCTCACTATATCCAAGAGTCCTGCAACCTCGCTGACAGCTTCCATCCACATACACAGCTAGGGTAACTACAGGGAAAATAAAGGACAAATACCACCCCTCCCCAGCTGTGCCTTCATATACACAGACAAATCCTGCTAGGAAATGACAAGGAGCAGCTAAAGGATATGGACTTCAGAGATACAAAATGTTCATCGCTGCCTGCCTAGGAATGGGAGAGATGAAAGAGGAAGTGTCAAATCTAAACCAGACCCTGCACGTACACCTGCAACTGTATACACGCAGCCGTCTGAACCTGAAGAAGACAAAAAGCAGGCAAAATACTCAACTTGATAAGGGAATATGGGTATATGTTATTAGATATTAGTGACTCTACATAAACCAGCATATAATCCTGACCTTTGTGATAATAGGGGAGATAAATGGAAGTTAATCATCATTTTCTTGCAGCTTGGTTTTATGGATGTGAATATTTGAGACTGAAGACAGTGCCTGGATCTCCTATGGAGTATAGCCCTTGAACTTTCTTCTGATTTTATTCAAATTGCTGCTATTAAAGCTTACCCAGGTAAACTCTAGTACTGTTGAGCAACAGCTTCTAGGATTCTCATGTTTTAAAAGTTACTGGCAAATTGGATGGGACAAGGGCAAGTTTTTTTTGCCTGCCAAAACATGTAACCGTGTACATAGTTCTGCTTAATCAGCTGAATGATGGTGATTTTCCCAGAAAATGAAGTTCTGGAGAAGGAGCCCCAAAATCTTCTGTGAACTCCTGTATACTTCTGTGCTGGCAGAAGAGTTGGACTGGCCTTATGCTGTGTCAGATTGCTCTGCCACGCCTTTGCAATGAACAGTGAGGTCCTCGCTGCTGGAATCGCAGATTCCTCACTTTCTTTTGTACACAATGTGTTGCTAGCTCTAATCATTGCAGATAAATATAACCATGTGAAGCAAGCACAACTTGAAGAACAAAGCATGTTTTGCCTTGTTTTATATCATGCCTTGGGGGATCAGCCTACGATTTTTATTTAGGTTTTTTTCCTAAGCACTATCATAATTTTGCCCCCTAGATATCTCCCAGGGCTAAAATGGTCAGCCAATGAAGTGTATATCTCACACTGTGTAATCAAGACAGACTTTTAAGTCAAAATCCTTCTGCGCCATTAGGAATCTTTCCAGATTTGTATGAGAAGATGAATAAGGATGAAATAGCATGTGAGGACATTTTGGATAAATCTTTGATAATCATAGAATTATAGAATGGTTTGGGTTGGAAGGGACCTTAAATATCATCTAGTTCCCAAAAATTTTTGGTGGGGTATTTTAATGAAATAAAAAAATAAAGAAAATGTTTTGTTTTCATTTCATGAAAGATGCAGAGGATAAATTTCAGTGTGCCAGATGACCAGTATTTGGAATGCCTGGCCATTCAAAGAGAGAAGAAGGTAAGTTTATTTATATGTGAATATAAGCAATCAAATCTCATTACATTACATCCGTTTCAACAATATAAGTATTGTAAGATCATAATTTGTTGGTATTCTAGCCTCTACATGGCTATTTAATGTAAAACTCTAGCTAAAAAGAACAATAGGTGGTTTGGGGAGCTGACAGGAGGATCAGTTGTCAGCTGTTCAAATCTAGTCCACGTTATCAACAGCAACAATGATAGTAATGGAACTTCCACAGCTATTAACTTCTGGCAGCTGTTTAACTTAAGTACAATAAGTCAATGGATTACCCCAATAGTTTTAAGTTACCTATCTCTCTGGTTTTTAGGCAGTGCCATAAAAGCCCTCAGAACACTCCTTAGAAGAGAGGTGTCAGTGCACAAAACTCCGTGACGGTGTCTTGAGTAATGATGAGTACACCTAGAAGCAGGAAACCTCAAGCCAGAACCACAGAATTCTCCAAGCCATAAAAGACCTTCCTACAGTGCAGGGCTGGGACAAAGTGGCTGCTTTTGTGGTTTTCTGGAGTTCTCCTGGTGATTTCCTCAAGGTTAAATCCTCAATTTTCTCTCTAGGTGGTCCTTGAGTGTCAAACTTTTAGATTTCCTGGTCTTGGCCAGACCCTTGCTCAATACCCCCATGTGAATGAGAACAGAGGTGCTTTGTCCTGGACAATGGTGACAAGGTTCTGTCCTTGCTAAGACTGTAGGGTGTGTTATGTGATGACATTTACCCTGTCCTAGTGCTTGCATGATCCCATTGCCTCTCCCACCATATACAGTCTTACAGAGTCCTTCTACCTCTTTCGGCCACAGCTGATTCAGGGCTACCTCCTGTTGTTGTAGGGGTCTCCTGGGCCAGTTACTGTTCCCCCCAGGGCATGAGTCAGACTGATCTCAGCAGCAGGGGCAGCAGCAAGCGTGTGGCTGGAGGACTGTCACTGTTGAACCCCAGCTGGCTAATAAGCTCCACGCAGCTGCCCCTTCACTCTTCTCATCCACTCAGTGGGATGGGGAGGAGAACAGAAAAAAAGAGGAAAACTCATGGGCTCAGATAAAAACAGTTTAATATGACAGCAAATGAAGAGATAATAATAGAATTTACAAAATTAGCGATACAGAATGCAATTGCTCACTACCCACTGAACAATGCCCAGCCTGTTCCTGAGCAACAATACCAGCCCTCAGGTCAACTACTCCCAGTATAAATACCAAGGATGACATCACATGGTATGGAATATCCCTTTGGCGAATTTGGGTCAGCTGTCCTGCCAATGGTCCCTCCCAGCTTCTTGTGCACCTCCTTGCTGAGAGAGCATGGGAAGTTGAATAGTCCTTGACTTAGTATAAGAACTACTTTACAGCAACTGAAACATCACTGCGTTACCAACATTAGTTTCATATCAGCTATTAAGAAGAAAATTAACTCTAACCCAGCTGAAATCAGGACAGGAACCTCACCAGTAGCCTGGGGACAGCACGGCAGACAAGTTGATGGGGCACGACATAGTGTTGGGCAGAGGAGAAGACGGGGAGAGAGGTTTGCCATGAGCTACATCACTGCCCTTCAGTAGGTGGGCATGAAAACTTCCTTTCAGCTGACTTAGCACTCTCACAAGGCCCTTGCTTACTCTTTGGTGCAGGAGAATAAGATGACCTAAGCAGCGCTATGACAAAACTCAGTGCTGGCACAGAGGAGCTCCCGTAGCTATGATGGTCTAAAGATTGATGCAGAGCAGGTTCGTAGAGAGAGGTGATATGTTTCACAAGACCTGTTCACGTGGCTGGCAAAACCCAGGCAGCACCAGCAGTGTCCCAGCCCAGTGTGAAGTTGCAAGGCCAAGCTGGGGCTCAGACCACCTCCTTCCCATTTCTCCTGGGACATAAAGCTGAATGCCCCATGGGCAGGCAGCAGGCAAGTAGGAAAGTGGGCAGGTAGACAGATATGTGCCTGCACGCAAGTGTTGCAGTAGTCTCGTTCATGTGTGTGAGCCCTTGTATGAGTGATGCTCCCTAGAAAGGAGGCTCTCACCAGCTCCCATAGCCGACTGACACAGGGCAAAGCAGAGAAACAAAATGCCCAGGTAGGCTGTGCTCTCATCTGCCCACTGTCAGAGCAGCATCCTGGTGGGGCACCCTCATCCTGTGCCAACATTTCTTTGGGAAGCTGACAGGATAAAAAATCCTGCTAAATACTTCCCTGGAGTCGCAAGGCAACTTCTAACAGCTGTTCCTATGAAAGGTCCTTGTAGTGGTGCAGTCTCAGTCTCAGCACAAGATGTCATAACACATGGGATGGGAAGGGGGGTCCTTTTCAGGAAGGAGGAGGTTAAAGTGGATTTCAACAGGGGAGAAAAAAAAAAAAAAGAAAACCTTGCTTTCTACGTACTCCATAGTGAACATGGCATTTTCAGGAGAAAATCTGAATACCAAAATATTCGAGCCAAAAAATAAAGTTTTTAATTTTTGGCAGCTCAGTACAGGTTTAGGCTGCTCAGTTTTTGACAGTAAAGCAACATATATTCGCACCATTTTTTTTCTTCTTCTTCTACAGAATGCTGACATTTTCAAATGCATTTTCTCTCAAAATGCAGTTTCTCTTGAACATTTTCAACAATGCTTTTTCACAGTATTTAATTCTGAGGGCTTCTCACTGCCAGGGGAACAGTGAGGATTCAGGGAGGAGCTGTGGAAACACATTAACTATGCAGACTCTCAGGAGTGGCTTAAAGCAGCACTGGGCCCCTTCGACCCTGGCTTTTGGCAGCAACTGGTGTTGTCCGAGTCTGAAGCAGGGCAGGGATACGGCAGACCTCCCAGCCTGCTTCTCTGGGAGGGAAGTTGAAAAGGGTGGGTGGAAAGAAAATGGGCCAAGTCAAATGCACCTTTGAAAAAATTCTATAGTCTTAGCAAGACAGCCGAAAAAGAACAGAACATGTCATGCCCCAGCATCGTCTCACTACTGGTGCCAAGCCTTGCAGCCAGGGAGAGCATCTCCCAACCATCCCACAGTTGTAATAGAGCATGGACAGTCCCCTGTGCTTGCAGCCAAAGGCAGTGGCCGACACCTCTGTGTTCCCACATTGTGTTGTAGCTGGGATTGATCTAGAGGGTTCTCTGTCCGTTCCTGCTTTTGCATACACAAAAGCCAAGTGCAGGCTGCTCTGACTGAAGCCCTAGGGGGAGGTTGGCAGAGGCATTCCTCCTACTCTGCTCAGAGTGATGTCCCTGGAAAATGGGGAGGCATAGCTTGGAAAAGTATGAGAAGGTCTTGTGACAGAGAAGGAAAACACTCTCATTTAACTGAATTCACTCATATTTTCTCACTGGGTATAAATGTTATACCACTATTTTGGCTACAGGCAACTTTTCTTCTTCAGGCCAGTCCACCTCTGCTAACTTCCAGCCAGAGGAACTCCCGTTTCATACACAGAGCATCATATTATTTTATACACAAGACAAAAACTACCAAAGACAGCCACTAAAACTACACTGAAAGTGATTGAAATATGTTGATGAAATCCCACTCCTCTGCTCATCCACCCATCAGACTGGAAACGATGGCGAACAGGTTTCTGAGCTTCTCTGAGCAAACAGTGTGTATATAAAAGTCTTGGTTTGGTGCATGCCCAGAGTGTTGAACTAATAACATTTGTCTCATATGTAAGCAGCTGCAAAACCTGATATTTACACAAGGATTCACAGACATGAGAAAAGACTGGTTTTTTTCCTTGATGACAGGCTCTGGTTCAAATGGGAATTAATTTGGGAAAACCCTCTGGTCTGTGTCATAGAGCATGCCAGTTCACATGACGACAGAAGAATCTTTTTTTCATATGCTTAAAGATTGGCTTTAATGCCTTGATGTTGTTTCCACATCAATGCAGCAGCATATTTACCTACCAAAGCACCCATCATTTTGCATGTCAAATAGTGTTTGAGGAAAACAAAACTCTACCTTTGAAAGCAATCAATGATCTCACAAATGCACTTGGTATCAATACAAATGTGCCCAAATACACTTGCTACTGGGAGCCACTTTGTCACAGAGCTGTCACAGGTAACGCAGACTTCCTTGGCTCACCATTGACAAGGAGGCTCCGATTTCAAAGCTTAGAGCTGCCTTTAAATAGGCATTTCTAAGACTTGGGCATCAGCTGGTGCATGCTACTGCTGGCAACACAATGGTTTGTTTCTTAGCAATCCAGAAGTATTAAGCAGAAGATGTATTTTATGAGGCCAATTAGTAGAGCCAGAAAGGACAGCCCAGCTTTTAAATATCCAAGCCCTACCACCAGTCCTGATGTGAGTTACTTTTCATTTTTTCTTAGCTATCTCAGCTGGTCTAATAAATCACATCCCCCTTCTCACAAAGCTTGCACCACTTTGAGAAATTATAAGGCAGGTGATGCTCCTGCTGGTGGATCACAGCAGTGCTGATGGCAAGGTGGATTTAGCAATGTCTGATACCTCAGATGGCTACAGCATTTGGAATAGCTTTGCAAACTCGAACTAACTCTCAAACCTGCATGCCTTCTAGGGATTAGAGTTTGAGGATCTGTCTATATGCATTAGAGTGGTCCCAACTCTTTTTTTTCTTTTTGATACCACAAAGGCACAATAATATGGCTCTTGATTCAGGAGTGCTTCTGGCTCCTCACCTAACATCAGCCAACACTAAGCCAACAAAAGAATGAATTCAGAAGAGATGGAGAGAGTCACAACTGAGTTTGGGATACCTAAGGTCTCACTCTTCAGTATATTTGAAATCACATTTTATTCTCAATCTCAAGTTTTTGAGGCAAAAGGCAGAGTGTCCTTCAGCACCATCACAGATAGCATGGCAGATGACAGTGAAGTTGCTAGATTTGCATAATTTGGGCAATATGCTGTAACACAAAATGGATAACCATGGCCCAGAAAAAAAAACAGGCGACTTCCATGATGCTGTTTCACTTTTCCCTTTGGTAAGAGTATGCGTGAGCACATATTTAATTTGTCTGCTGCAGGTCTCATCCTGTGGAAAACTATAGTTATTATAACAATTCAAAGTTCTTCCAAAAAAACATTTGGAGTGGACAGGCACTGTGTGTGTATTTCTTTCCCTTCTATTGCTGTAAAGGCTCCAGCTGCTCTGATTCTGCAGCGGCAGCATACCTGTGCAGCTGTGGAAACAAAATCTGAGAAGGGAGGAAAAAGAGTTATTTAAGAACAGATTTTTGTCTGATGCTTCCATCTTGTGGCCATTGGGAAAAGAAAAGGTTGGTTCGTTTTTTTCAGTAGAGGTATTAACAAATATAATGAAATATCGGACTATTTGAACATTCCAAATCCTTACCTTAAGTTACATGGATGGAGGTGAATTGGGTTGGAAGTTAGATAAGTTTTCCCTTTGAAAGACATTGAACATCGATGCCAGCAGAGGAAGGGGCTGGTGCCTCCTCCACCCCTGCGTGTTTTGCTCTCACACAAGCTGCCCATGCCAAGGAGTGCAGGACAGAGATGGGGCCAGGTGGACAATCGCATGAGTGATTGTCACTGAATCACATGAGCCCAACCCTTCACCTTGCTGTAGGCAGCAGTGGTGGGACTTCCACAGTGTATGCACTCTGCTTCAGCTGCTGGCTTTGTGGTTCAGCCAAGGTCCATGAGATGACTTTCCCTCTTCTTTGCTTTTGGCCGTGAAAAAGTCTTCCCTTTATTTCCCTCTAATCTTTCCCAGAGATCACACCAGCACACAGCTCCCATCCCACACAACTTCTAATGATAAGGATAAGGTGGTGGACCCTCTTGCTGAGATAGTTGCAAGGGCACCATGCCTCAGGTTCCCAGAGCCACTGGAAGCATCTCAGGGTGGCTGGATTACTTGCTTCTGGCTGCAGACACCACTCACATCAATCCAGAAGCTTAGTCAAAGGTCTGATTACCCGCATAAACTGAAGGCTCCTGCATAGGCCTCAGTGTGGAAAGCCATTCCCTACCTTTCCCTTCCCAACTTGGCCAGGAGCCCATCTCTCTCTGCTCTTCTGGGCACACTGCCACTCTCCCCGCAAGTCCTCTCTCCCAGCCTCTACTGGATGCCAGTGTGCTCCCTTGGTACTTTTCCAGCCAGATAGTTGCAGAGGCCTTGAGACAGGGAGCAAGACAACGAGTCTCTCACCAGACACCCAGACTGTGGTTGTCAGAAGTGTGAGGAGTTAGGCTTTTGTGCAAAAATGGGTCTACTTCAGCAAGAGGGTGAGACACTCACAATCCATGCTCCCCAGCATGGGCATACATGCTCACACATACACGCAACCATACCCTACACACAGGAGATTGCATCCCTGCTCTGCAAAGGGGAAGAGGAAGATGGAGAACTAAATCTGAGCTCTGTATCCAGCTGTAAGCTCTTGTACAGAGAGGGATTTTGGTACCACTGATCTTTACCATGTACAGCAAGAATTTTTTCATCAGTCTTAAGGTCTTACACATTAAGAACTTACAGAAGAGAAAGTGCATGGCTGAGCAGGACAGATGTAAGGACACAAGCTCTGCCACAACTCTTTCCGGAACCCCTGAGGTGTTAGGAAGTGTTGCATGTCTACACAGTGCTGTGGGGCTATCTGGCTTTGCTCTTTGGCAAAGACACAAAGGAGAAGGAACATGCTCTAACTCTTATCTAAGGCCCAGGCTGATGCACTCTATTTAAAGTGAGGAGGGGTTTTGCTTTGTGAGGAAGTGGTGAAGGAGAGGGAACTATTAGACAGTGAGTTCATCTCCAGGCATGTTTTTACAGCATTGATCACTGCATGCAGGCTGCTAACCCGCATGTTCCCGAGGCTTTTCCCATGGCCAGGCTTGCCTAGCTCCTGCTGCAAACCAGGACAGGCTCCAGTGCAGGAAGTACAGCTGACAACTTTAACTCTGTTTTCAGGCTGATATCTTGCAGTTCCTCCCAAATTCACCTTCAGATAGATCTACTGTATAAACTTGATTACCGTGGGAGCACAGATCCATAGGACAAAATCTAGTCTGGTTTAGAAACACGAAGAATTTGTAGCCATAGCCAGAGGACAAACTATGTCCTACTAAAGGTGGGGACCTCTAATCCTCAATAATCATCAAGACCTTTAGGCTAAAGACTGAAACAAGGCACTTTTAGTACCTTGTTGAAAGCAACCCTTTTATTGTACTCCTGTGCTAGAAAGAACAAAGAATGCAGGCATGAGGCACAAAATGTACATTATTTGCATCCCTTGTCCCTTCTTTCCTAGATATGTACAGACCAGCAAGCATTGAACCTCCCAGCACACATAGTGCTAAGGCCAAGAAGTTTCATCTTGTGCAGGGAGCTTGGTGCCCACCTAGACAAATGACCAGGCAGCAGTTGCTGGAGCACCACACTACCATGTTTTTAGGGACAACACAGCTCTCTACAGATATCCCTTGCTATCCAGGTCATTTGCAGCAGGCACTTCCTCACTGTGCCCACTGAGAAGGCTCAGAAACCTGCTTCTCATCACTACTTGATGGCTTTGCAGAGCATTCAATTTACCAAAAAGATTTTTTTGTGGGAAAGAAAACCCAAGTAAGACTGATTCTTTGTAACCATCTTTCAATAAGCAAGTATAGACCCCTCACATTTCCTTAAATTATATATCATTTATTGAAATATAGAGATCTTAATTTACAGGATTTTTTCAAAGACAAAATATCAACTGGGGCATTTTTGAAACACATTTTATGCCTAGCATCACTCAGGCCAGTTTGACCTTCTTCAAATATTTCACAACAGCCACCATTTTGGAAACATTTCCTTTTTTATTATTCTAAAATATAAATTTTGGACATTCAAAGTGCAACAGTTAACGTGCCTGTGGAATATATCACAGTAAAAAAAATATAAACAAAGGCAGTGATATAGCTGTCATAAATGTTTTGGCAGTATTCTAAAAGTCTATATAAAAATACTTATATACATATTGATGTATAACATCATCATATCTCACGTCCTTCATCATGTAATAGGACCATTTTGTACAAGTTGCAGACCACACTGTAAGGAATTGGTTGGCCAATCCAAATCAAAAGCTGTGTTTCGTAGGCTAATGCTGATTGTCACTATAAAATTACTGTAGTGAAAGGTTTGGGAATGTCTCTTCCAGTGGCTTCTCAAAAATTAAGCCATAAAAGAAAAAGTCTGTAATACTGATACTATTGAGAAACTAAACAAATCATCCTCTCACATTTCTCCTTCTCTAGTAAAATCTCCTCTCTTCCTCTGCTTCTCATTCCAGTTTTCAGGCCATCTTATCTGATTCCAAGCCTGCAGTGAGCTGGGTTTGGATAGACCCCTGCTGTGGATGCAGTTCATCTGCATATTAGTCATGACAGGATGGAGAATCAACATTACCACGCATTGGAAAGTGAGCCAGCTCTGGTTCACGTCCACCATTTGGGTCAAGTCCAGAGATGCACTGCGGGATACAGAATGAAACCAAAGAGGGGAAAGAGAGACCACATGAAACTGTCCTTAGATTCCAGTAACTGGTATAATAAAACATGCTGGGGCTGATTTTCAAACCCTGAAGAACACTAGGCCATGTGCAAAAATGCAGGTGAAATTACTTGCCCAATTTAAATACATACTTGCAATGACTACACATGCAAAATAAGGCATGTGTGGTCTCAAGTGGCCATTCAGATATCTGGGATATCCAACAGACAATTTATGTTTCCTCAGTTTATAGTTCAAAGCTGGAGGGAGACTTTACATCATCACATTTGTCCTGGCTATTTCAAGAGTCTATTTTTCACAGTTGTTCCCGTACAGAGCTCAGTGACATCGAGCTTGATCTTGATCTGTTGACTGCAAGAAATGAAGGATGTGCCAGCACTCATGGCTCCTTCTGATTGTCAGCCTCCATCAGGTTTAAAAATGTAAGTGACTCCATGCAGGTCCAGTTTCACATCTGCAGTATGCTTGTACATTGCCTCAGCCAGGTGACATTTTGACACCCAAACACAGAATTATTTGCCTGTAACACTGACAACATCACATTTGCTTTCATTTGATCCACAACTACCCACAACAAATGAATTCAAGGGACTTGTGTAGCTTCAGGGCCATTTCAATTTAAATCGTAGTTTAATGTGGCAGTGTGTTCTGTGGGTCACTGGTGGTCCAAACCTCACACCTCCTAGGAAAAGTACTGCAACACAGGGATGAGTTTGCACTGTGTTGGCGTTGGTTGTGTTGTATCAGAGGCTGAGCATGCCCCATAAGGCGCTTATCACACTAAATTAAGGTCAAATTTGAAAGCTGATCACCAGAAAGCATGAGGCCCTTCACAGTGATGTAATTTTTTCACATGTAAGTAAGTCTTCCAAAGCATCATATCTCAATAACACATTTTACAGTGATAGCAGTAATCATAAAACTTTCTTCAGTTAAGCGGTGTCAAAAAATAACTATTGCAGGCTGAAAGCAGGTTCATTTTCATGCACCTTCTTCTGAAAAACACCATTTGTCACTACAGTCTGCAAAGATAATAGTCAGAGTTTTCTGTTTCTGTTTAAACCTGAAAACTAAGACAAGAATATTTGCAGCAGAATTATTTCTTCGTATTTAATCTGAAGTTCCTGCTGGGAGAGATGTCTTTGTTCCTTGAGCAGTTCAAATACCAAATTGATTCTTCACAGCTAACCCCAGGAAAAGATTTCTTTTGAGTACCCATGAAACACTAGTAACGGGATGTTGCAGGTGGTTTATCATAACCTTCCATTCTTGAGGATCTTGGAAATCTGGCATAAATTATTTATTTTTAAATTCAATTTTTATACCTCACTTAATCAGAGAACAATAATTGCTTCTAGTATATCTGATTAGGAAAACCACTCAGCTCATTACAGAATAATAAATCTTGAATTTTTCTTTGTGTTAGATTTAGCTAGCCAGAGCAGTTACCATCCTGTGAACAGCCAAATAAAATAATTGTTTCATAAAAATTTTTAAGTCGTAAATTTTATCCTTGTACTTAAAAAAGCTTCTTGAGACTGTGCTTTTACTGAAGGACAATGAATTATAAAATATACAATTAGTGTTACTGAAAACAGTAGTAGTATTACCTTGAAGACCGCTATCTTCTATAGTTAATAAAGACTTACTAGGTTCCTAACACCTATTATTGACTGGTTTTTAATTATTATTATTAATATTATTATTATTATCGTTCCTCTTTACTTGCATTAATGGTAAAAATTAACATGTTTTGTAGTACCGGTCAGTTCCTTGTGGTTTTAGACCTTTATTGGTCCAGAAGTGGTTTAAGCGTGTTCTTCAATTCACATGATAGTTCAACAGCAGCTGACATTGAGATTGAGGGAGGAAGTACACAAAATTCATGAACAATCTCCTCTAAATTCCATGGCATGTATTCAATGTGCACCTCAAAAGATCCTTGAGTAGGCAGTTATTTACATAATTACAATGGTGAAGTATTGCTGCAGTGGAAATTTGATCCATTAAAGTCACATGAATGCCCTTGAAACACAAAACTGGTCTGTTTGTGGCCTTTTCCTTCATCCTCCTACCAGTTCAAATGGCAAACAACACTGAGATGCTACTGAAGTACTGCAAGAAGCAACACTAAAAAAATCCATCTTCAACATGTCTCTTTCATTCATAATCAGGCTGATTCCTCTGCCCATTGCTGAGAGTTTCTCTGTACAAATCCACCTTCTCTTCTCGGCCTTGACATTGCAATAAAGTGGTTTTCTCTGTGGAGCAGAAGTCTGTAGGTGACACGGCAAGCTTCCCCGTGTGCAGAGCTGGAAGGTGTCTGTGGGGTTACAGGAAGCTGTCCTCCACCAGGTCTGAAGAGTCGACCCCAATGTCATCCATCATGTCAATGTCCTCAATGGTCTCATCCTCTCTCTTGATGAAAGTAGAGCTACTGGAACCAGTTTCAATGGCACTTTCTTCAGATGTCTGGGAACTAGAAGAGACAAACATCTCAGAGATAAAATACGCAGTGAATGTGGCTGAGTAAGTACTCCAGTCTTTAGCAGAACTGAACACTGTCTCCTCACATGTTTTCTGACCCACAGAGCCATCTTAGGTGGCTCTAACCCCTTATTTCTTAGGACATGAAACATTTTGTGATTCAAGAGCAATGAACCACCTTGGAATTCAGAGGAGTGGGTTGTTCATATGTTCCTCCAAGGACTTTCTGCCAGAGACTCATTAAGAAATACTTTTATGACACTGATGTGACCATAGGTCACTTAGGTAAATCTAGGGAGGTCATGTGAAAATAAGATAACAATAATAGACAATAAGACAATAATAACAGAGAGAGATAATAAATCTTAATCTGTATATTATTAATTAAGTGCTGAATTAAATCCCTGCCATTCACAGTAAGGATTACACAGTGTTGTGCTGTTGTGGAATCAGTCACACAAATTTACAAGGGAGAGTAAAAAGTCCTGGATACCCTGCTGTCAATGCAAATAATACCATGGAAGAGATTAAAAACAATATCTCCCAAATTCTGGAGCTGGTCTTATACAGAAAAATCAAACCCTTCAGATCTCATATGCATCTCCAAGACATTGGGCTGAAAGGGCAAGATGTGTTGTAAAATGTACCCATGGAACCACCAGACAGCCACTGTGATTTGGCCAAGCTAGCAAGGGAGTCCCAGTGACACACAGGAGCACCCTACCAGCAGTTCCCTTCCCCTGGCAGTCGCAAAAGAGGCCAAATTAGTTTTTTTCATTGAAAACACTGTGGTCAGTCATACTACCATATTTACATGGGACTTCCCTAATAAGTAGTTTGAATAGAGCTAAAGAAACCATTTGCAGGGTAGGATAACAAAAAGTGTTAATGCACTTTGCCAAACATGACCGTGACTATGAGCTACATGATCTGTAAACCGCACCTACCTGTGTCTGTTTCTTTTGCCAAGCTCATCTTCAGAAACAGGGTCAATGTCAGGCAGGGGGATGATATATCCACTGTCAGCACTCAGCCTCTGCTCATCAAATCCGCTCTCCCTGTCCTTTAGTTTGTCTTCATTCTTGTAGGTAACACCAATGTAAGCATTGTCACAGTCCCCTCTGATGCGTGTGACAGCTGGGTGATCACTTTTCAGAAAGTCCAGGTGAATCTTCTCGTAGCTCTGAAAATATTAATTTCAAACCTCTCATTAGATGCTTTTCACTAAGGCTGCCTTTCTTCAGATGGGTAGCTGTGATTCATTAACCCAGTAAATATTCTGCCCTATGAGCCAGCAACACTGAATAGAGAAGCCCAGCGTCATCAAACGATTTGAAGCGATAAGCAGCATGCAAGTTTTAGAATGTGCAAGAGTGAGTGTGGCAGCACAGAGCAAACATAGATATGAAAGAGAGGGAAGTGAGTGAAGGCAAGTGGGAAAAACATGAGGCAGGCAAAGCTTGTCCAGAGCTATCAGAAATATGAGGGAGAAACTTGCTAGTGTCAGAGTCCAAAGAGGGAGATAAGGAGATAATACAAATGGGTCAAGTAGCCCCTTTTCTGGAATTTTTTCACAGCCTAGAAAATCCTATGAAACTATACAAAACTCATTATCCAGTAGAAAAATTGAGTTGGTAGAATTTCATTAGAAACTGAGAGTTCTGCTTCCCAGCTAGTACTGCAGAACTGCTTCTCTCAGTAAGCTTGCATGCAGAAACCAAATATGCAAAGTCCCTGTCCAAATCACATAATTCAAGTAGATTAGGATGTGCCAGTTCAGTGCTCATGGCTCTGATGGCTGTAACAACACTTACAATTGGCTCTAAAACAGACTATGGGAAACATAGAATTCCAAAGAACAAACCTTTTTGTACTCTCCAGGCAACAAACTCTCCACAATTTCACTCAAATGGTAAAAAGAAGGTCTTTTCTCTGGTTCACTGTTCCAGCACTTCACCATGATCTCATACCTGCAGAAAAGATGGAAACCGATTTAACCAACTGGTAAAGGAAATTGAGTAACCAAACAGAAACTAAAGCCAAAATTGTCCAGAGACTGGCCAGGTGCGGAAAAGCCAAATGCACACGTACACTTCATTGGTAGCATGATCGGGTTTGGCCATTCGGTATCCACTCTTGATCTTATTGTAGAAAGTAGAATCAACCATCATACCAGGATATGGGGTGCCACCTGCAGATAAAAGAGAAGGAAAAATACTGCTCTGTACTTGACTATTCATGCAGAGTTCCCAAATATTGTCTCACTGTTCATGTCAAGAAGTATTAGTGCTGTAATTTGACATGCTATCAAAATTAATCTTTTCTATCCAGTGTTCAACATCAGAACTATTGTCTTGACCACATTAACGGTGGTGTGAAATGTTGTCTAGGAATTATTGAAGTAAGTACTACTTAGAAAAAAAAATCCTTCTACAGTATTTATAGAATATATTGAGTGGGCACAGAGGTTAGATGATAACTGGATCAGGTCATCAGCCTGCATTTGGCAGATCTGAGGTCATGGCTCTACTCTGCCACTGACTTTCCATGCAACCTTAGGCAAGTCACTTGCTCTGTCTGGTTTTATTGCCCTTGGCATCTGCACAACATCTGAGAATGATGTGGCTGGAGTTACTTGCCTTATCCCACCTGTAAAGGCAAAGCCTTGGAGTAAGCCAGTACCCTCCACACCCAGGTCTTCCCTCCTGAGCTGGCTTTAGATGACAGCTTACATGTCCGGTGCGTGGATTGTCAAAAAGTTTGGACTCAGCTGACACAGTTAAGTGATATTTGGGGCCACAGCATATAGATGTCACTGATGTGTAAAAACATTCCTCAAGCTGACATCAGTGTTGCACCAAGCTGTGAAAGCTGACTTTCTTAATAAACACCACTGAGTGTATGTTTTCGTTTCTGAGAAACATCATCTTTCTCAGGTGAAGGAAGCATATTGTAATATCTACACCAGAAACCTCAACCCTTTCAAAATCAAGATTTTTGCCTAAAATTTGGCTTCAGAACCTTCCTTACAGATAAGGCAGTGAAGCACAGGCTTAGCTATGCCCCAGTTCCTGAGCTAGCTAACAGCACTTCTATGCCTCCCAGGGATGATGGTGGATGGATATTTACAGGATCCTATGATGCCCAGAGATTACTGTAACCAATACCGTAAATAGTGGTACAACTGCTGTTTTCCGAGAAGTAGTTATACGACAACTTTTTCTAGAAATTAATATTAGGGTTGGGGTTGCTCTGGGGCAGTAGTAGATACCATACGGGCATGATTAATTCTGCTCAGCGTAAATCTGAGCAATGCATGCTTATTGAAGCAGACCAGCCACACACTCAGGAAGCTAATTAATCAGGCTGAGGAAAGAGCCAGGCTGTTTCCAGCTGGGAACTGTACATTGTCTGTAACTGCTATACATTGTCATAACCACTTTATGCAGCCATAAACCAACTGTGTGAACAGTGCTGACCTGGAAATGAGAAATCGGCATCCCAGAACACTAACATTTGTTTTCATTCTGTAATGGGACTAAGAAGGGATTTTTTGAAATGTATATGAAGACATTATTTTAAACCAGCCACCAGGCTGAGCTGCAGCTCCAAGTACCCCATTGCACCGGGGAAGCATGTTCGTGCTCATTAGTCAGAAACTGCTCCTTGGGCCAGCACACCAATACTTTTTCAGAAAGCATTTCCAAAAGATTTTCACTCAGTGCTTTCAGTTTTCTAGCAAAAAAAAAAAAAAAAAAGTATTTTGGGAAAAAAATTCTAAGGAAAACTTTAGGAGAGTATGGACATTTTACTTCACACCTAGTGCTGAGATCTGAAACCACTTGTAGAAGAATAACAGTTGATTTCACACATGTATTTTTACTGTAGAATTTGAAATACATTACATAGAACAGCTTGAACTGGAAAAGCTTAATCAATACACATGAGAAGGTGTTCATAGTACATACCAAGAGAAAATATTTCCCACAGCAGAATGCCATAAGACCAGACATCACTTAATGTTGTGTACAGATTGTCAAAAATGCTTTCAGGTGCCATCCATTTTACTGGGAGGAAAGTCTGTAGCAAGAGAAAGGAAGCCCCCACCCCCCCAATTAGTCATTAAAGAAATGTTTGCCATTACAACTGCTGTTTGATAGCCAGGATTAACTTCTCTCTAACAACAAAAGTTCTTTTAACCTGGCTAGTGCTTATTTTTAATTCCACATATCACAGAGATACAGCGATTATAAGGAATGCTACTATTCGCTCCCCACAAAAACAAATTAATTTTCTTACTAGCAAATGGCCAGCCTGACTGAAGGTATGATATAAAAGCTGGCACTACCAGTCTGGGTCTGACCAATGTATCGCTACTCTACATATCACAGTGACAGTACCTTACTAATTTATCCAGTTGCAAAATTTGCTAGTTAAAACATAAGCCTGTGAGATGCTAAGTGTGGCCAAGTATTCTGCAGCTTTAAAGCAGAAATAGGAAAGTTACAAGGATTAATGAACTGAAGAAAAATGATTCTCAGAAACATTCATCCCAATGACCAATTAGTGTAACCAACACTGACTGACAAGAACATTAAACAGCATTTAAGACTGACACTTCTCATTTCAGTTAAAGCTGAACTTGAGAGATTAAGAAGTACATACGCTGCCCTTGGAGACATAATTGGAATCATGCATGATGTCTCTAGCCAGTCCAAAGTCACAGATCTTCACGATTTTTCCTTGAGCCAGGAGGACATTTCGAGCTGCCAAGTCACGGTGCACACACTATATGGAGAGAAATTAAGTTGTTCAAGGACTTGCTAATTCCACAAGGGCCATTTCCTTTTCAAAAATCCCTGATAAAGATCTGGTTGACTTTCTGAGCACACTCTTAACAAGGCAGGGAGGCACCAGTCCCTGGAACCAGTGAGGGTTCACGCAGACATACTGCAGTGGGGAGAAGAAAAAAGTCATACCACCCTCTCCCCTTCTGCCTATTGTGTACTAATGACATCTATGCTTCTAACTGTGCTGGCCTGTGGCAGTATGGACCCTCCATCTGGACCCTGCCTAGATCTACCACCATCTCTAGCATATTGCCTTCATGAATGTCACAGGCTGCAATGAGAGAACGGGACTGCTGCTTTGATTTTTCCAGCCATGGAGATCTCAGTTACCAGTTAGGTCAGAAAGCCATCTACAGCCCCCAAAGGGGTATTATGCTGTGCCCCGTTCTCAGAATCTAAATTCAAACCCATAGATGGAGATGAAATTGTTTCTACATTTTCTTATATTTTATTTTTTTTTTATTTACTTACATTTTTAGAAGCCAAGAATTCCATTCCCCGCGCAACCTGGTATGTGAAGCTCAGCAAGTCCAGTAGGCTCAGGCCCTCCGAACTGTCATCTGAAAGAAGGTTTTTTACTTCTAATTCTATTGAAAAAGAGAGAAAAATGTATTTTTGCTGTGGAGTGTGAAAGCAACATCCATTTCCCTCTACCTATTATGATTCTGAACTGATGACTTTATAATAGAGTACTGGTCTGAACCAGTGTTTTCATAATAACTAATCATTTTTAGTGTCTGCACCAGTCACTGACACACACTGCATTCTTAAAAACATTCAGTATTATATATAGGGTTTGATTTTTCTCTTGTCTATTTTTTCCCCAGAGAACTGCAGAAAAAGTGAAGTTAAAAAGGCCCACTGTAGTGTTTTACAGGTTATTTATAATACCCGCTGTGTGGTACAAAAACTTTTATTTAGAGGTAGTGCCTTCACTAGGTTCTTGTGTGTGTAAGTACAGTCTTATCTGTTCACTTTTGCTGAACACTGTTCTGTTTCCCAGCAAGTATTCACTGGGACTAATCCAATCCCAGCAAAAAGGGTCAGAAATTCTATGGCAACAGTTCTTATTTTTTTATGAAACTCATCAGCAAAAATATAGTAAAAATTCAGTGACTGATTTATCTCAACTCTCCTAGAGCACAATATGAGTACGTTAATCTACCATGTAAATCTGGGACTAGATATAATTCTGCTTCTGAGGCCTACAGGCTATTTTTAAAGCAAGGCATGTCTAGTTTCTGAGAATAGGGCCAAGGAATGGGATTTGTTCATTTTCTTCATTACATAATCCAGGAAAGTATTTGGGTGTGTTCCGCTTGACAAGTGTCAGCTAATGTGAAATGTAAGTGGAAACAGAGCAATATAAAATTATTAAAATTGTTGTTTATTGCTATTGCTCAAAAACTTGCAAACTACAAGGCTGATAAAATCACTGCCTCCAAAGAGCGCCTACAGCCCCGCTGCACAGCACAGCTACTCCGCACTTCAGCAGGGAAGCAAATACACGTTGGGACCCCTTCTGCTCCAGGAGCACACGCTCATCCTCAGAGCAGAATGAAGAACTTGTAGCTTATACTGATACACTTGCAGAACACAGCTGAGTAGTTTATGTCCATACAGAGGGTCAAAATAAGATATGTAACTATGCAAGAATTAAGTGTACTAATGATGTATACAGGAGGGACAATTCTACTTTACCTGATATAGATTTCTTCTTATAGGAAGCCGGACGATCATACACAGATCTCTGAATATCAGAGTATTTAGAGCCCTCCTTCCTTTCCAGCATAGGCACATACTGAGTTGTATCGGCTTGTTTCATGTCCATGTATTCTCCAGTGTTTTCAAATGATAATATCACATAACTAAAATTGGAAAGAAAACACAGATGTATGAGCTAGTATTGTCCAAGCGGCTCCCCCGCTACAGCAGCCTGCAGAACTAGCAGTTCTGTTATGGTGTATTATTGTATTGCTGTGAAGTATAAGAGCTGTCTTCTTAATATAGAATACATAAAGATCGTGTATAGTAACACAACCAGATATTATTGCAGTAGTATGTGTTACCATGTATCACTGTAATCAAACGCAAGTTCTTCAAACTCACCCCTTTGTCAATAGTCAAGCATATAAACATATATTGTCTGACTTCCAAAAATCCCACTGAATCCAACTATTGCTGCCTAGGGCTTCTAGTCCAAGGTATTCCAAATAATAGATGTAATTTGTTCACAGACAGTTTGCAACAAATCCAGTCCTGCTGAGCAAACTCATGCTCATGTTAATAGTCTTGGGTCTACTCAGCAACTGAGTCAGTTGATCTATTTGCCTGAATGATTTTTTTGAAGGAATATCCATTCACCTTCTAAATTCCGGCTAATTTTATGACATTGCTTTATTGATGAATATATGATGACAAGCTTCCTCCACCATCATCTGGAAAAAGCTGAGATTAACCATTGAGAAACTATTGAGACTTGTTAAGTCATTGGTAGATAAAGGAGAGTACCTGCAAGGTTGCAAGGTTGTTTGAAGCAACTCTGCAAGGTTGTTTGAAGGGAAGAAGTTTTAGACAGTGGAAATTCCCCAAACAGGGATACAATGAAATCAGGTAATTGTGTTTTACTTTTAAAATTTGGGTAAGTAGAAGCAAAATGATATTTTTAATGAACAGAGAGACACTGAGCTCTGCTTTATTAATAGAAATGTTCTTTGGGACCCGGGGATGTCTGTGGAGAACCCATGGTGGTCCTGGGACTGCAGGTATCTCTACACAGGGGCAAGATGGATCTAGGACACATGTCAGGAAGACCAAAAAAAAAGTGCTGAAACCTTCCCAGATCTATGAAAACTGATAAATAGAAGTCTAATGAGAAGAATTAAGGAAGGCTCTAGACGGATGAATGGGAGGAATGGAGTAAGGTTTAGTAAAGATTTTTTTTTAAGTTGCAGGTCATGGGGCTTTTTTCCTTTTTCCCCACCTTCTTGTGCTTTCATCAGCTGGGTTCATCCCAAAGATATCCAAATCTTTCTTTGGCTTCTCTGGGTGTCGACTTAGGAAATTATCCCTGTTCTTATGCAGATAGTTCACCAAATCACCATAAAAGCAGTATTCGGTGATGATGTAAATAGGACCTGAATGAAATAAAGCAAAACAATGCACTAATGCGTGGAATAGTAAAAATAAATACTAAAAAAATAGTAGAAAATATAGTATAAAACATTAAAACTATTGTGGTTTAACAGATTTTTATTTACTACGACTGTAACTATTACCAAATATCGAGTAGGTCTCTGAATTTTTTTATATGTTTATATTTCTTGTTAAGTTCTTTACTTTGAAGTTATGTGATTGTTAAATACCAAATGATAGCTCCACAGCAACCATCCATTCTTGTCAGCCAAACTCACCTGATTTTGTACAAGCTCCAAGCAGATTCACAATATTGAGGTGGGGCCCAAGATGTGTCATTATCTTCAGTTCAGACATGAGTGCCTGTTTTTCACTGGATCTAGCTGTAGCTGTTAAAAAAAATACACCAGCTACTCAATGAGAGCAATCAACTTTTTCACGATAACAAATTATTTCTCCTTGCTTGCCTCATTAGAGCATTGCTACAATGGTCTTTTGAAGAAGGCTCTTTCCTTTACTTGATAAGGGGCCTTCTTAAGACTTGGAGAGGAGTCACAAATCACTAATAAAAGGCTCATTTGTTGCAGCTCAGTAGCTGACCCAGTCTGTTTGTCCCTGTCCAGGGGTAGGTTGAATTGCCCAAGTGGCACAAAGGCACCTTACAACATGTTGGTTTCAACATAAAAAAGCTCCTGACTCTTCCTCCAGAATCACTGTATCAGGTTCTTAGTTCTCATGAAAGAGGAAGTCTCCAGTGAACTTAAGATTCTCCCAGAAGCCCTGTCTTTCTCTTTTGTTGTACTGCTTTCACTTGTTCACAAACATTTGTAGTTATTTTATCTTTCCTGAATTATTGTGGCTGCTATAGTCCGTACAGCTAAAACCAAACTTTGGATGTTTTCAGCAGCCTGGATACTTCCAGTCCTGAAATGCCATGAAGCAATCTAAAGTATAATTTTAAGTATCAGTCATACCGCAGTTCATTTCCAACTTCAGATATGGAGAATCTATTTATACACAACCAATGCTTAAATAACCCTGTGGGAACATGCCTTACCTAGCTTGGGAAACGGAACCACAACAACTTACGTTTTAGCATCTTCACAGCTACTTTCATCACTGGTTGAGAGCGACTCAATCCGTACGCAGTCCCTTCAACTACTTTTCCAAATGCACCAGAACCAAGGATTCGACCTGAAGATAACAAAGAGCATTATGTTTCAGAAAGTAACAGCAATTCACCTAATTTCCTTCTGCCATTCCTCTGTAGGTTCCAATTTTTCTGCAGAAAGAGCACACTCAGTTGGACCACCAGCAGTATTATTATTACTGTTGTTGTTAAGCAGAAAAGGCAAATACACTTTAAAGAAATGTCATAATTTAGTACAATTCTTAAAACACGGAAGAAAATATCAGGAGCACATCAGAGCTTTTAGGAAAGGGACTCCAAGGAACAACTCTACTCATTCAAATTTTAATTCCACTCCGCCCTGCCACCCTCTGCTTATCCTTTCTAAATACCTATTCTCCTATGATTAAGTTAACCTCTCTACCTCAGTCGGTACCTGACCACAATACACTTGTGTCCTTCACTTGAAAATCTGAATTGAACTCCTTAGCTGTAGTTTCAGGCTGTTATATCAATGCTGAATACATGGAGTAGTGTTATAGACTGAAACACATCAGCAACACATTTAGAAATAGACAGGCAGGACCATCAGTGATCCGCAAGCAGCCGAAATACATGTTGACCACATATGAGGGGAAGTTTCTCTGAAGTTTAATGTACAAACGTGCTTCATAGGCTTGAATAAATTTCATTGCATATTTCCAAGTACTATAAGTAAATGGAAATGGTTAATGTTTATACACCCTTTACTCTTCCAACAAATCAATTTAGACAAAAATTTTGGATAATCATACCCTACATCCTGATACAATAGAGTATGCAGAAAAATTGTGTACAGATTGAGTGAGATTTTTAGAGAAATATGAACTGTACAAAAGTGCTCAAAATACTGTGTTCCATAGGATCCAAATTAAAAGCAAGTTCATTAAGGCAAAACTTATTCAGTGAACCAACGCATATATGAGCTGCACATGCCAGAATATCTTCATATTCCTGATAAGATCTGTATTTTATTTTATGTTACTTTTTAACTCCCGGCACAGGAAGAATAAGCAGTGAATTTAACTATGAAGATATATGACATTTTGTTTTAGATGCTTGTTTGTAGTTTGAACTTCCCATCTTTTTTTCTGAAGATGTTACCGGCCATGCAATGCTGTATGTTTCTGCCATTCTCTAGCTACAGCCTCCACTTTTATTGTATACACACTTCTAAAAGAAAATGTCCAGCCAAATATTGTCTGCATCATTAACAAGCACAAGACACAGTTAAAGTATGCTTACTTGATTTACCACTGAAGAACCTCTCCAAGACTATGATAGCATAGTTTGTCATGCACACAAAAACTAAGTGATTTCTTTTCAAGATTCCTGTCTCCAAAAGTCATTCTTCCCAGTCAGGATGTGAGAAAGCTTCCCACTAAATTTCAGACTAATTCAAACAACCTGAGTCTGAAATTTCGCTCCTGAAACTTTTCAGACCTAATGTCTGGGAACCACATGGCAGGATGCAGCCCTTCAGAATGTGATGGTATTTGCTGATGCTCCTTGATCTTCTTGTCTCCACAAGCCAATTTCTCCCCAAGCCACATTGTTGGCTGAGTACAAGGCGCACATCTCCCTCTCTATCACTTCTGCTGCTCCAGGGTGCATTTGGAGAGGGTGAGAGCGCTTCCGGAGTGGCGGAGAGCAATTGCTGCCATTTCCCCTTTTCACCCCTCTCCACAGACATAGCCCAAGCCCCATGTGTTTTACACTTGAAATTTGGAGCCAGGTGGGAGCTGACTGCTTAAAAGCTGGAGGCATCTATAATGCCATCACATTCTTGATGTCAAGGGCTTCAGTGGAGCCCAAAAGTATAGTGTGTGTTTACTTTTCTAGGTATAAAGTCGCCATAGTGATCTGCCCACCAGAGGAACAGCACCGCTTCTCTGCCACAGACGGACTGCGCAGACACAGCAGCAGTTCAAGGCTTCTCAGACTAATGGAGGAACAGTGCTTGGGGGTGAGAGCTATTTTAGCCTCTCTTACCCATCCATGGATTTTATCTACTGAGTCTGTCAGAGAGGTGAGGTTTTTCTGCCTGGAGGGACACAAATACAAAGATGAAGTCTGCGAATTTGTTCCAGATAAAACCATCTGAACTGGATGCTTCTTTGGTGAAAATTGGACTGGGATGATCAGCCTACCCCAAATTAAACCATAACGCTCTTAGTCTGCATCAAAAGCCAAACAAGCGACAAACTTTATAATCTACATCCAATTTCTAGGCTCATTTCCAGGCTCATGAGAAATTAGGTACCACATCACAAAAAAGCTGTGTAACTTGAATCTTAAATTGTCTTTTGCAAATAAGGGTGAATCCTATTCTGCATCAAACCAACATTTCATTTTATTAAGGCCACTAGGATATTCTTATTCTGCTAAGTGTCTCCCAGTTCTGCATTGGCTGCTGAGTGCTGTAAACAGCAGTGCATTACATGCATTCTGGAGGGATGATAGCAAAGGGAAATTGGCAGTGTAACCCAAGTTTATCAACTGAAGCTCCATCCAGACAATGTTCAGAGTTGCATTTAATGCAGCACTGCAATCTAGGTACTACTAGCTAGAAACACAAATAAATGCTAGCTGGCTTACATGGCTAGGATGGGAAGTGGTCATCTGGCTGAGTCAAAATTGGTTTGCATCCTGCTTCAGAGCCTCCCTGAGCTAAAGGTGTAATTGCTTTGCTATTATGTCCCATTTCAATAAAAGAAAACCCGCACAAACCAGAATTATCAACCCCAGAAGCAAAAGAGGTCCCCACCAGCAAGCGTCTCATGTGGCAAAACTGCCAGCAGATAAATGATAACTATGTCAAGAATGTCTGTGCAATCCAATTCACTAAAAGGACATGTAGCATTAGTTTTTAAAGCACTGACTATCCTGTATATACTTGTAAACAGGAAGACCGGTGCTCGTGAGTCAGAGGGAGACAAAGTCACAGTGGTGGTCTGTTAACAACTCAGATCTGACAAATCCTATTTAAGCTCATAATTAAAGTCAGGGTTGTAATAAAATAATTCCATTAAATATCGACACTCCTCTGGTTTTAAATTAGCAACATGAATTTAATTAAGGGATATCATTCCTGAACCAGAAATTTTTTTGCTGCTTCTTTCAAGAATTAACATCAATTCTTTCTTTCTGATAGAGAAGGAGAGCTACACCAGGGGAGTATGTTTCTTAAAATATATCAAACAAAAAACATGTTTCATCTTCTTCCCCTGTGTTTTGTGATACAACTTGGTTCACAGAAACCTCCAAGAGAGGGAAGCCTTATTTATTTAAAGGACTATCTGGATAAAACATTAAAATTTTCTACAACCATTACACTTTGAATTGACATAAATGACAGATTAGGCCAGTTTTAAAGAAGGAACTGCAACTGAATTCTGTATGAACTCAAATGCAGGAATAACAAAGCAAGAAAGCATAAGTGGAAGGAAGAAGGACAGTGTCCACAAAAGTAACTTACACACTTACTTAGCACTGATACGTTCACAGACCGGATTAATAATTTAAAAAATATTTTTAATAAAACTATATGACTGCTTACAGATTTCCCTTGGCCTCTGCACATGAGTATGTTTATGTCTTGCAAATAAGAAATGCTGATGCACTTCTTGTGTGTGCTTTAGCAGAAGTGAGCGTTGAAGTGGGCATTTAATGCTGGGAGAGGCCACCTAAGCCATATGGAGGTGGGCATTGCACATGGTACATCTGGAGGAGAGCTGTAACAGAGGCATGGGAGACACTAACACAAGGAGCTTAAGGCTGACACCACTGTAGGAGCGGACAATGAGGAAGAAGAACTGAGGAGAATAGACAGGTACAGAGACACTCATGAATTTACATCACAAATTCCAGTAGCAGAAACCGCAAAGTTGTCCTGAATTGCCAGGAAGGATGAGATTAGTCCCTCAGAGGAAACTTACCCAGCACTAATCCATCTCGAGGAAACTCCCATCTGGAGTCATAAGGCAGTTGCATTGGGTCCACATAGATGTATTCATGGCCATCGGGGCTGATAGACTCAATGACTCTCCATCTTATCTCATACCTTGGCTTCTGCAAAGCACATTGAATACAAAACCAGCCATTAGTCCCCTACCTGACTTCAGAGCAGATCAAAGCCCAGCAGGCCTCAGCATCCAAACTGAAAAATTTTTCTACCTTACCTGTTTCCATATGATGACCAGGACAATCAGTGAAATTATCACAATGACTAGCAGCACTAAGACTGCAGCGGCCACTGTTAGTTCTGATCGCAAGGCTGTGGAGTAAAAAGACAGACCACATTTTCCTGCTGAGCCACAAGGAACATGACACACACGTAAGACACCCACCTCCCCTACCATCACAGTTCCCATGTCCTGCAGATGTAGCAGGAGCAGTTCCTAAGGCTGGTGACTGTAAAGTCTTTCCAAGTGCAGATCTGCTCTGCCTTCCTGCTTCAAAAGCAAATGCAGAGATTTTCTAGAACATCTCATAGCCACTGGCCATAAAATGATAAAGTGAATCATGGAATCACATAATAAACAAAAAACAGATGCACCTTAAAGACTTGTAGAATAACTCATCCTCAGATGTTCCAGAGTGGAAAAAAAATCCATTTTCATTTACTTTTATCTTCAACAATTCATATTTTTATCTATTATACTAAACAGGGTTGTGTTACAGAGTGGTCAAGCTAGCTGCTGTAATTCCACAGCAGGACAAAACAAACTCACTTGGAGCCACAAGCTTCAGTTCCCGAGTAACAGCACCAAGGTCATTCCTTGCCACACATCTCACAGCCAGGGTTTCCTCTACCTTCTGGAAGGTCACCTGGCTTTCCAGCATATTTTTCTCATCCAGGTGGGCTTCCATGTGTATATCAGAGACATTGTTAGTCAAAAGAGTCCATGAGGTGTCATTGCTGCACCTGCAGAGAAGAATGATCCTTTTAAAGACCAGAAGTGCTTAAGACCACCTCTATGAGAAGCCTATATCTTTCTTCCTTCAGAATAATTTGCCTTCTGTTCCTCCTTACTGCTGCTGCTTTGAGAACCTGACAATGCAGCCCATCAGGTCTGGTACACATGGATCCTGGTGTCACTATGTATCCCACAGAGTATAGTACTGGATGGATCTCTAAATCTTCCTGAATCCTTAGCGCTGTACAAGGCTCCCTGGGGCAGAACTAGGAGGGCAACTGTCCCACCAGGCAGTAAGAGGTTTTAGCAAATAAGAACAGAACGCAGCTGGGAGGTACCTAGGGATCCTAGCCTTCTTCCATGCATGGTCTCCCTCACCCTGGTGGATAACCTCTCAGGGAAAAAAGCAGCCTCCCAGTAGCCACGGAAAGAGCCAGTCTAGAACTAGTAAAAATGGAAGTAATTACTCCACGTGTCTAAAATACATTGGAGGTGAAAATTATAATTAGGGGGGAAATAATTAGAAGTGAAAATTTAGAGGCATGCAAGAGTGTTAATGAGGTGGGGTGAGATATCTGTGAAATGATAAGAACTCCCTGAATGGAAGGACAACTGCTTCTTGAGATCCTTACTCAAATTGGGACTGAGAAATCTGCTGAGTTCACTTATTGAACACAAAGCTTATATGAGAGAAACCTCCTGAATTGATGCACTGTGTCTTCTGCTACAGAACATGATAGCGTGGGCACTGACAACCTCTCTTGAAATACAAGCAACATGCCTCTAAAATGAAAAAAATAGCTAGAGCTTACTGGCCCTTGATGAGGAAAAGGTTGTACAGTAACCCATAATGTTAATCTCATCAAGGACACAAGAAGTCATATTTTGGACAAGAAAGCACCAACTCCTCTTACTTTTTAATGTCCTTGCAAACCAGCCACTCAACTTCAGGAAGCGGGGTCCCCTCTGCCAAGCACCTCACTGTCTGCCCACCTGCAGAGCCATGGTGATCATCCATGAGGTCTAAGATCAGGGCTGGAACTGGAAAGGAGTCAAGATTTTGTTAAAATGTTTGTCAAGGTCTACAAATTAAAACAGCCCAAACTTTCAAATAAAGCAGGACAGGTGTTGTCTGGCCAACAGCTTAACAACAGCTAGAGACCTAGACTCCTGCAGGAGGTCATCGTCTCCTGTAGGACAGAGCTGATCCTAGTCTAGATCCATGAAAAGGAAGTGCTGTGGTTATGCCACGTCCTCATGCCATATGAAATGAGCTGTCATCCCTGCTGTCAGCTGGAATAATTTAGGCAGGAGGATAAAGTTTCTTTTTGGCTCAAGGCCAGCGCAGAAGTGAAAGCCAGGATCTGGGTAGGAGAGCTCCAAAGACTCGGCATGCACACAACCCTCCAGACACCCTGGTTCACGACATATTCCAGGCAATCTGATGTGTAAGTAGATCTAGTCTTTGCTTTGTGCAAGGCTTTGGGGATCCTTACCTTGTATTAGCAAGGAGAAGGTGTATCTTTTAATCTCATCTTCATTTTCAGCAACCAAAGTGTAGTATCCACTGTCTTCTTCCTTGGCCCGGATCAATTTTAATATACTCTGAAACCTGCAGAAATGAGAGGTTTTGTTTAAAGCAGGCATAAAAAAAAATCACTTTTGTGCAACATGTAATCTGGGTATGTGGAGATTATAATGTAGTGACATTCAGCATTTCTAGCATGCCTTTAACTGAAGTCATTACTCAAGCAGTAAATAACTACCAACATACAACTGAGAAACAAGTGGACATAGTTATATTCTACAGGGATCTGACAAACCCCCTGATATTACTGGAAACAGCTAGAAATTATTGGTGTGGAGATATGTTAGAGGGATTGAAGAGGCTCAGTGCTCAGAAACCAAGATCTCTATGGTTTGGAGAGGTTGATGTTATGAAAGCAGTAAGAAGAGGTAGATTAGGCATTGCCCTTTAGAGTAGAAAACAAAATTATTTTTAAATGCCACTGAGGAAGAAGAACAAACTGAGGAGAAGAGAGTGCAGCAACAGTGCCCACGTTTCTGGGGAAGAAACTCAAGTCAACATGGCAAAGTATGGGTCAGAAGAATATTTTTACCTTGTTTCCTGGACTCTGTTAGAACTAGTAACAATTTCAGTAAGATTTTCAATCAGAGTCACATTATCCTTCAACCAGTACATTTTTGGTGCTGGGTATGCCTGCACATTGACAACAAAGTTTTTGTCTTCATGTAAATTGACAGCTTCCAGAGGGCTAAACTGAGGCTCCAAGTGTACAAAGCCTTTGTCTGTAAATGAAAAAGTCTTGCGTAAACAACACTGTGCAGCATTTTTCAAGAATGGTCTTTTCCAACATGTTAATAATTTTTGGACACTAAAATCAGACTATACCATGAACTGTAATGACTACTTTCTTATTTTCCTTAACCTCCTTGGTTGCATGCCGAGCAGTGCATTCATAATCCCCTGTGTCTTTCACTGATGCCTCTGGAATGGTCAAGGTGTAAACCAGCTTCTGCGATGGGACTTTGATATCATCAAGTTTTATCAGACCTTTTTCTTTCTGTAGTTTGGAGAAGGAAAAAAAACCTTACTTAAGTAACTGAGCTGAAAGCACATCATTAAGGATCTATGATGCCACTGCAGTGAGAGTAACAATCTAAACCCTGTATGGAAGAAAACTTCACTCAGTCAGGGATGTATTTTCAGCCATAGGCACTAAAAGTGTGTCTATACAACACCCTTTTGGGGGCAGACACAGAAAGGTGAGGAGATTGAGAGGTCATATTTTATGCACTCAAAACAAAATACCATTCAAAAGTTGGATGAGTAGCTCAAAAAGGTGTTTTACCTTTTACACCCTACCTTCTACTCAGACATAAAAGCTGAGAGACTTTATTTTTAATTTTATTTGTTCAGTTCAAATTAAGTAGGGTGAATTTTTATCCCCTCCACCAGACAAAAAGAAGCCATTGCTACAAAAAGTTGCTGGATACTGTGCTCTGCCTGCTCTCAAAACAAGAATAATTTATTGACGAGAGGACTGCTGCAAGTAAAAGTACGATGAGAATGGTAGACCATTATCAGGAGAGGCTGGAACAAAAAATATGCTGGGAACAGTTTTGAAAAGTGGCCTACAGCAAAGATTATAAAGTGCAACATGGAAATCAGAACTAAACCTTCTCAAATAATTTTTTCTCCTAGGCTCTTAACTTACTTAAACAAAAGCTTGGATTTAGGGTCACAATTGGGTAGTGTCTTTAACTACTGCATCTCTTTAGACTTTTTGCACAGGATACTTTGAAATTCTCCACTAACAGGGATGAGATCTAACCAATACAATTTTTCACTGCAGAAGAATGTTAATGCCAGTTTGAAAATTTTGAAGGTTCTTTAAAGTTTTAAGATTTTCCTACCAGCCGGTTCTCATTGGTGAGTAATTACACTGACTGTAGAAGTCATTTTAAGTAACACCTGCATAATGCAGAACAATTATGTCTATGAACTTAATTCTTTATCATCATCTATTATGCCCAAGAATTCAAATTAAGAGAGCCATTTTAGATCTTCAGAACTCCAGCAGCAGACCTGTATGCAGATGTCTGACACATTCCCAGATCTCTCTATTTCCACAAAGTAGGTTTTTTTTTGAATGAGCACAAGGCCTGAAAGGCAGCACTCCCGCCTCAGAGGATGGACTCCTAGTCACATCTCACCTTCCTCTCATGCTTTGCATACTTACTAGCAGCAAGGTCTAGCTTTTGGGACTGACCTTCTTTTGTGGTAACATAAAAGTAAAAGCAATTACTTTCTTGTCTCTCTTTAGTTGTCCTCATTCAGAGAAGAGAAAAATATTTTCGAACCGCACCTTCTTGCCCACTATGTAACTATAAACATTCCAATCAAAAAATAAAATAAAAAGAGAGATATTTACCACTTTCCCAGGATAATTCCACTGTAAATTAACCACCTCATTGTCAAAGACCACACAAGTTACCACAATGGTCTCGCCTGTTTTGTAGACAGTTTTAAGAGCTTCAATTTCAACTGGCAGCTGTGAAGTAGCTAAGAGAAGACAGAGAAAGCAGATTTAGTTTTAAAACTACGCAATTTTCGTACTGTGCCATTTCAGCAGGAGGTTACAATTTCA